>NC_134710.1:327964516-328299516 GCF_043290135.1 Rhipicephalus microplus | reverse complement strand
GCGCTAGCTATGTGTGCGGCCTGGACAGAGAATCAGAAATGGTATGTGGCCATAGACCGTCTTCGGGAAGGTGCAGCGGCGTGGCACCGGTATGAAGGTTAGTAGCAGCAGTCATGGGCGGAGTGGAGCGTCAAGCTCATAGCTGCTTTCGGTCCGATTCCCGGTGCCACCTGCCCATGTAACTTGACCTTCTTTCAGGACGGAACTCGGGAAAAGCCCGACCTAGAGGATGCGATTCGAGCCCCTACCATCCTGTCATCTCTTGGTGACCAAGATGTAGGGAACAATCACAATCGTGTAACTCTGCCTGGCACAGACATTTCTGCTGTCGTATTTAGAGCTCCTGAGGAGCACCGGCCCGACGGTGCAGCTGTGTCCGGCGGGTCCCTGATGGCAAGCTTTGCGCAACGCTCCGCAAGAGGCCCCAACGCAGGTCGTCCGGGCGACTTAGAGGCAACGGCCCCCATCCTAATGGACATTCTACCATCTAATGAGACAGGTATTTCCGCTGAGTCTAATAACATCCCGTCTGACCAGACGGAAGAGGATATGCGTGCGACGCATGCACTGCCTGAATCGGTAGAGTCTCCGATTTTTGGAACGGCTTCCGTCGAGGATCTCCCGTCAGTACGCAGCGTGGCTTCAAGAATCGCTGACTTTTGTTGCGTAGCACGCCTCCGACGACGTTACGAAGGGCGCCACGATATATCACCGCTGCAACCACTGTTTCGAAAGACGGTGACGCCAACGCGGTCCCGAAGGCGCCACTGCTTCGAACTCCGCCGGGTAGGTTACCAGCCGTTTGGTAGTGTAGGTTTCTCAGCTCGCGACTACTTCTGCGCGGAGCTGACAGACCAGCGGACGAGACGATGGTGAGTTAAACAAGGTTTATGTACAGCATATATACAGAGGCGTTACAAATTCGGCACTGGGGCCGACAGCTTAGAGACCCGAAGAGCCGAGCTCTCCTCTTTAACACATGGGTCAACTACTCGCGACGTGCCGCAGGGCTTTTTTTATATGCACCAGGTGGATTCTTTGAGAAACCAAATGTCCAACCAGAAGCGCCGCTGGTCGTGAGGTCAGAATTCTCAAATTGGGTCGCCGCTGGGCCACGCCATTCTCATCGAATGTGGAGCCGCTGCGCTGCCCGTGGCTGCACCCAAGGACGAGTGACGTCACCACGCAATGCGTCAGACTCGCCAGACAGGAAGGCGCCGGCTGCTTGCTCGACGGGCTGGCTGGCTGAGGTGACTCACTGTGCGTGTGCGACAGAGAGGCACCGCCGCGTGATGACGCCGTTGAGTTGTTCGCGTCAAATGGGCTCGCGGGCTAGCCTTGACACAGATTGCCTTTTTCAGAGGCATGGACGTTCGCTGTGGACTCGCAGGCATAACACTTTACAGCGTCCGGGAGCCCCATAGCGACAACGCTGCGCAATTCACGGACTACGCAAGTCACTTCGCAGGAGCCACGCCACAGGTCAGCAGGAGGGCTTCACCCCAAGTTCGTGAAGATGTGTAATCGCACCGAAAAACACCTCTCTATCCGCAGAAAATTGCGCAGACGGCTGCACAAGATGCTACTCGTTTCGTTGCCGGATCCACCATTTCTTGCCGTGTTTTCTAAAATGTGGTGGGACCTCAACCTGCGACCATGTCGATCCAGTCAGGGCCGCCCGCTAAAACCATCTCCAAGAAAAACACACCACTGCAGGAAACTTCTACCACGAGAATGCCTGCTCGGTCCAGCAAAGGAAAACCGGAGTCGAACAACTTTCTCTGAAAAGTCGCAGCGTGGCCGAGGCTGTAGACTGCCACGCGCAGTCAATGTCGTCCCGCGGAGTCATCATCAACAAAGGGACCAACCAGGAACCAGTCCCCACAACGACATGGCGAACGACCCGGGCGACATAGCCAGTGTCGGCCGCCGCAGCCAATTTCGACAAACTTCCACCGTGGTCGCGGCCGACCACCACGATGCAGCCAAGCCCGCCCACCAGAAACTTTGCCGCCAGATCCGCGCGCGCGCAGTCATGGCCGAGTGTCATGACCAAGTCAGAATAAGAACAGCTGGTCCAGGATCGGGTGTTGTATCTTGGTCTCTGTCTCGCTCATCACAATGTATATATATATATAAATATATATATAAATATATATATATATATAAGAGAAAGAAGTGTATACCTAAGGGCTCGTTTATAACAGAAAATAATGCCAAGGAGGGGAAGTTATTAGAACAAATGTAATGTAAATAAGAATAAAGAAAATATATATATATATATATCTTTATTTATATATATATATATATATATATATATATATATATATATTGTGAAAGATTGCGCCGCCGTCGACGCGGTGGTGAAGGAATGTAATCGCTTTGAGAACGCCAAGAACCGTCGTATAACCCACCAGTTTGCGCGCCTGCCTAATACTGCAGTCACTTCGACCTGCGAAGACTGCCCCAGGTTCACGCAAGCTACATCGTCTGAAAATGTCACCCGGATCGTTCGCCGCGAAGCCGATGCAATGGCTCCTGCAGCCATCGCTTCCAACGGCCCTCAAGATAACGCATTCACCGTCGCCCTCATCCAAGCCGTCGTTCGCCAAAAAATAGCAAGTTTCGGCATGGCACCTGTTTGCGCTATTCGCACTACCGAGAGTTCGGTTTCGGTTAACCAGATCCTGGTGTACCCTTTACGCTACCCTTCCCGCTATCGGAACCCTGCCGAATGGAGGACGTCGGATGATCGACCGATCTGCTTTCACTGCTCTCGCGCCGGGCACATTGCGCGCTACTGTCGCAACCGTTGGACGTTCAATTCATCCGGGAACACTGGGACATGGCGCCGCTTTGTCGGCAGTGACAAGGCGTCACTCTCACGTCTTGTCGGCTTTACAGCATCGCGAATTGGGGGCTTTTCATCGTCACCTCCATGGCCTGCAACCTTACCCCTAAAGGTTGCAGTCTCAGTTTCCCCTGTGCCGTCTTGGTGACCTTCTTGCGTCAAGGTACGGGTAGGACACGTCGGGGTGACGAAAGCAAATACGCTGGAGAAGGCGAGCGGGATCGACGTCCCGAACCTGGCTGGTGAGTAGGTACTGCCTCTTTGTTAGAATTGCGGTAGTCGTAAAAGTGAGAACGGGATCCTTGGAAAGAGGCATCCGCCCAGCGTGGTATGTATTCGTCGTTCCCGTGTCGACCATCAGACCATGGTCGAAGAGGGCGGAACGAATCACAGCGGTTCCAGCAATGACGGGCAATATTACCTGCACCTCCGAAGTGAAAGCATGGTGGACGGTGATCTACTGTGCGCCATGCGTGTTTTCTTCGGAGCGGTGGACGTCTGAGCCCCCCATCAATTGCGACGATGTGCATGGTGCTGTTGTAGACGGCTGGTGGTACGTCGTAGGCTTGACGGTCGGTTCAGATTCTACATTTGCAGTGGTGACCAAGGTGTAATTGGCACTTGGCAGCATGGCAGTGATATAGCAGATGATGAACGTCGGAGAGGGTCGGCGTAGCTTATGGGATGGTGTCGTCATCACGACCAGCGGTAGAAATTGCGTAGCGTATTTCGTCACGTGGCAGTTCAGCGATAGACGAAACGCGAGTTTGAGCAAGCGGAGTTCGGAACTTCTGTAGTTCTTCGCGAACTATCTCCCTAATCAGGTCTCGCAGTGAGCTTTGATTCTCAGGTAGGGGGGCAGCATTGATTTCGGCGCTGCTTGACATTCGATCATACTGCCTGCATCGTTGATGGAGAGCCCACTCCATAGCCTTATCTTCCTTCATAAAGTCAACTACGGTATTAGAGGGAGGCAGGCTAGCCCGGCGAAAAGTTGCTATTTAACGCAGCGCATGAGGTAGCTCAACTTCCTTTCTTCAGTCATGTTCTTGTCAGCTCCATGAAAAAGACGAGTCATATCCTTAGCGAAATCGCAACAGTTTCTTTGAGCTTTCGAACCTTCCAACAGCTGCTGCGCATGGTCCCATCGATGGACATTGTCGAGCGTGTCGACAAGCTGTTTTCGGAAGTCACCGCAAGTTGACAGACTGGCTTCTCTGTTCTCATACCAAATACGCGCACCACCGTCAAAATAGAAATAGGCACGTGAGAGCTTTTCTTGTTCAGACCACAAATTGATAATGGCAACACGCTCATAGTGCTCAAACCAGTCGTCAACGTCTTCATGGACGCCGCCACTAAAGTTATCAGGAACCAGTGGTTGAAAGGTGGTTACATGTGAAGAGTGTGTCGGCGGGGGGCTTTTAGGCGCCTGTTGCGGACTGTTGCGGTGCCTGGGAGAATCCGGGGACCTCTGGCGCGAGGCCTAGTACCAAGCGTCAACGAGGATACATCTGCGTTGAACGGGGCTATAGCTGCCAAACACTAAGACAAACATTCGTCAAACCCTCCTTTATCAATCTACAGTAAACATTTGAGTACCCCTGTAAAGGCGCATTTTATTTTCGTGTTATATGCCGATTCCTCAGACGGAGGTAACAACCACGTTTTTGAAGGAATAATTGCTGTTATATGTTTTCGCAACTATTACGATTTCTCTCATATATTCAGACATGTGCGTAATATAATTTGCGTTATTTGCTAATAGTCTCGACTTATCAGCCCTTTTCTTTTCAAATGTATCATTTGTGGTGTTAGCGGTGTAGTACGTTGTTCTCATTTATTGTATTTGTATCAAAATTTCTTACCTGGCCCCCAGGAACCTGCCTAAATACACCTAACAAACGGTGTAAACAAAACTGTCCTTTGAAAAAACAAATTGTGGCCGATTATAATGTTAAACTATCCCTCATTGCTTGCTTTTGAAATTGTTTTGGCTGGATATTGAATTCAATTGAGTTTATTGCGCAACGAGGTTGCACGGAGACCAGGCGAAAAAGCTTCACTGAGCAGCTTAAGGAGAACCCCGAGGGAACATTGGTGTAACAGTCTTTGTCATGCACACTGCACCAGCTTGTTACGGAAGGCAACAAATGACGTGAAAATGACCCATCCTGTCATTCGCTTATGCGCGACCACGTAAAATATAAGAGAAACTATTTTCAATTCGGCATACCGTTCTTCGTTGGTTCATCGGCATTTAAAATTTTCGGTGTGCCAGAAAATCGCCTGCTTGTTATATGATGTAACGAAACCGAAGAGCATCTCTTTCAAAATGTAATTCAAGTAGGCTAGCTGCCGTTCACACGAGCATGGGCTACATGTAGCAGCTGGCGAAATGGATTATGAGTTTAATAAAATATATCCACATGCAGCATAACAGTTCTTAGTAGTTTGTGTGCGTATACATATCTGTGAGCTCATACTTGCTCAGAGAAAGAGAAAGAGAGAGAAACAGGCAGCGCTGCACTTGTGCGCTTCTTTGCTGCCCGAGATGTATTTGGAGCTCTAAAGAAAATTTCAAGTTGTGTGAAAACCAACTAGCCCGATTCCTAAGCCTCGAGAGTGCTAAAAAGCGCCAGGCTTGCGCAGAAGGCACACCACAGTCATAGCGAAAGCTAGAAGAGTGGTCTTTGAGAGCCTTTTCTAAACATTCATTGGATGGCTGCTGCAAACACACTTCCTTGATACCCACTATGGTAATATTAATAGAGCTTTTTCGGTAGTAGGTGGGCATTCGCTTTGCTATTTATGCCTGAAGTGGGTATGTGCCACAGTTATTAGGAGAAAAACGTTTTTGCGATTATTTAGAACATTTTGTGACCCTCTATTCACGCCATTCGTTTTGTGCGAAGAGTGGTTGTTCTTTCGCTGTTTTAAAACGATTTATAAGTCGTAATAACGTGATTCCTTTCCTGACATCAAGCCTGCCTAAAGCAAGATTGCCAACAAGTCCCAAGCACAGGCGTGTCTCATGGGTAGCATATTGGGCTGGCACCCTGCGGACACGGGTTCGATCTCCACTGTGTCAATGGTGCTAGGTTGTTTTATTTTAAATTTTGTGCGATGTGGTTACGAACACCGGCGGTGGCAGCGGCGGACAACTACGGGGCCGCGCGGGAACGGAACTTCAGTCTCAACAGTTTTCGCTGTGAAACCACGGTATCTCGCCTTCTCCCTCGTCCGGTAAATCGAGTTGTGGGGCAAGCTTAACAGCTGAACTTCCTATTGAGGTCGAGTTCACTGCTTTAATCGTGGCCACTTTGGAAGATACCGCTATGGCTCCAAGTCACCATAAGCAAGGCTTATAAGCTACATCATAGACTAAAGCGGGAAAAAAATTTAGCCTCTAGGTATGAAAAAACTTAAACATAAAAAGCGATTCGTCCCACTCATCAGCTGGCAATGGCTTCGACAAAGCAGCGGTGATGGTATATCCTTTTCGAAGAAAGTTATTTTCCGGAAGCAGCGAATGCTTCGACCGGTCATTAAAAAGTTCCATCGTTCCCATCCGTAACTGCATCAACAAATCACAGCAGCTTGATTGCATGAACAAGTAATGTAACATTGCGACAAGTGATGTAACTATCAGCGCTTGCCAGCTCTGCAATCCTACAGGACAAGACGCTAAACCATCACACAACCGACTCGCACCGCAAAGAGCCTACAAGGACAATCATCACAGCGGAAAAGTTCGCAAAATTTCGCTCTGTTGCAACAATTGCCTCATAACATTTCCATTCCCCGTAATAACAAATTTGAGTGATTACTGTTGTCACGGAAAACGTCTTTTACTTGTTAGTTTACCCATCGTGCAGCCTAGAGTGACCATGATCCACTGTCGAAAGCGGTAGGGGGGGGGGGAGCTCAGCCCCCTTCCAACTTTTCTTAGTAGGGAGGGGGTCTAGCGCTTCCATTGCTCACCGCCTAATGCGCCTATGGCTCGCTGTCTGTATTCTCGAACGCGATCAGTGTTCTTACCCGCACTTCATCGGTTTCGCTGGTCTTCCACTGCTGACGCTTGAGTTCAGCTTCCCTGGCTCGCGCTTCGTCGGTGTTGACATCGCCATTCGCAAACGCGATCGGCTTTACTACCCCACGCAACGGCAGCGACAGCCGGAAAGGGTACGCGCACACTAGCGTGAAGCATGCCGTGACTGCGTCTCGCCCGTCGGCGCGATCGCGCGGTATGCAGCGGCGCGCTGTCCACATTGTCGGCCCCGCGAGATTCTCGAGGCGCGCGCATCTGCCGGCTCGCGGCTTCTCACCGACAGGTAGAGGGAGGTGGAACGGATGAGATGATTCCCACGTAATAAGTAGGCTGGAGCGCTGCGAGCGGTGGAGAGGCTAGCGAGGGAGAGCTGACACGCGGTGAGCGCGCGGCAGGCGAGACAGAGAGACGTCAACGCACACTGCGGCGAGGACAGCGCTGCGAACGAAGAGACAGCTTTACGTAGGTTAGTCAAGGAGCTGCTTCGCATCTAAAAAAACCACCGACAAGTACGACGAGGAAAGCGACTGCGAACCAACCAGCGTCCATGGGCGGTGATTTTAGGAGTTCAAAGAAGCCACAATTCGAGAAGAGCACGTACCCACATCTACCAGTTTGGCCGCAGCACCGAAACGGCCCTTTTCCTCGAGCAGCATTGACCTTGCTCAGGAAACTCTGCCTGGCATCGAGGAACCCCCTGCAAAGATGCCACAAGTACGGCAGTCCACCCTTCGACCGCACCCTAACGTTCTGCCTGGCGAATGCGACAACAAACCATAGCACAGTATAAGATAGTGTCACCTCGGCGAAGTGCTGGTAGAATCTGAAGACAGAGTTGAGCATAGGGCATATAATCGTGCGTGCGTGAAATGAGGCTCGTTCCCCAGCGAAATGTGTTTCGTGAGCAAGGGTGCGGAGTTTCCATGCAGCGTCAATTCTGGAAAGCTGAAATTATATTTGTTTGTTTTCAGCCTGGGCAGACCGGGTAGCTCGATCGACCCATTTATTGCCAATAATCTCACAATGACATGTGAGCCATATTAAAAGCCATATTATTGTCCGTTTCAAGTTCAATGGCCGTTGCCACAAAGGCAGGCATGCTCGTTGCCATCCATGTGATATCGATCTTCCCATTTTTGTCACAATCAGATTTTTTTTGCGCGGTAGACAGTTCCTTTAAATTTTTCGCGATTTAAAGCATGCTACACTTTACATAGAATTCCGCCATTAGTTAAACCTTCACTGAAAGAAGACACTGGTATCTTTATTGATTACATCGTAGTAATACACAATTTAAAGTTCTGGAGTAACCTCATATATTTCAGGCGCTTTGCTAGCGCCTCCAGGAGAAGCACGTGTCCTGCTGTGGCTAATGGAAGACGCCGACGATCACGAGACAGACTTACGCGCTGTTCACCCAGGTGTCACTTGTGCAGCCTGTGTTTCATGTGAGTATATGAGTTTAAGTAAATTAACTTTAGTTTTACATTGCCTCGTGTCTTCAATGAAGTCCGAAGGCAACAAAATTAAAAATATTCACTAAGTGCTTGAAGTATGCACTCAGGACACGATATTGCTGTCGCGTACAACTTTTAAAGGCAAATCTTAGGGGCACCCAATTTTTTTAGAGAGAAGCTAGACCTTTAAGCCTGATTATGGACAACGAGGAAGAAGAAAGAGTCCGTAGAATATATTCTTAATATCATCACCATCACTCTCAAAATTAGCAGGCTATAGGGGTAAATGTCTTTCGCCGCTACTGCTCTTCATAACTAATGGTTTTAGTAAAGAAAGAGTGTTTCTATTAAATAGGTTGATCAATTTCAATACTTCTGCTTCATCGTTGCGAAAAAGTAACTCCACCATTTGTTTGCTTAGATTCGAGAGCAGCACCAAAATCGTAAAAATGTATACCATGTCTCTTCTTTGTACTATGATATTGAGGGAGTAAAGTCGCATTGTACTTTGCACACTTTTCAAGTGAGAACCTTCATGAGGGTCCTAGAAACGCTGTTATTTCACTTCTAGGCCTACCTGCGTGCACGCATTCCTTTTTTTATTTTTGAACGACTGCCCAGTCATCCACAATGAAAAAAAGCCAATGTTTCATTGAAACATTAAAATAAACAAAATATTTTTGAGGCACATTTCATTTCTATTTTTCTTCATCGTAAACACTGGGGTTTCCTAAAACCTCTGCAGCTCATGAATCGAGTGCAGAAAACAACAAAGTTGCACGCGTCGAAGCAATACGTGGGCAAACCGTAAAGCGGGTTTAAGAAGAGATGTGCTAATAATGATATATAAACTTTATGTGCGGCCCATCATGAAATTCGGATGTGTATTATTTTCTGGCAGCGCAGCTTATAAAATGAGACCCCTAATACTGCTGGAAAGAGAAGCGTTGCGTTTGTGTCTGGGTCTACCAAAGTTTTTTGCAAATAACGTGTTGTATATGGAAGCTCGCCTACCTTCTCTGCTAAATAGGTTTAAAATTCTTACTGTGCAAGCATTCTTAAATATATACAGTTCACAACAAAGACTCTCATTTTACGCTTTCATTCAAGAACCGACTTTATTTTTCGAAACCCATTGGTTGCGACTACACATCCCGCAAATAGTATTTGCACAAGCGCTACTAAAGCAACTGAATGTAAAAATTAGACATATTGGTCCAATACACAACCTAAAGTCAATGCTTAGCATACATTTCGCTGATATATTTCCTCATAACGCGAAACAATTAGCATATAGGTATTTAAATGACCAGTTTGCAGATTATCTAGCTCACCTAGAGATAAGCAATATCATAGCGACTGATGCATCTGTGTCAAAAGAAAAGGCTGGGGTTGGCATCTTCTCTCCTTCTTTGGACTGGTCCTTTTCGATTCGACTCCCAGATTATACCCCGGTATTCATTGCAGAATTATTGGCCATTGTTCTTGCTCTACGCAATTACCCTCAAGCGAATCATTAGCAGTTATCATTACAGATTCGTTATCAGTTTGTAATGCACTTTCTGCGGCAGTAAATTCAGAGCTGATGAATACGTTTCGGCATTTAGTACCGAAAAACGTAAAAAAACTGCATTTGCTATGAGTACCAGGCCACCGCGGATTATATTTGAACGAAATGGCGGACTCTTTAGCAGCAGTATCCCTGGGTGGGCCCACCATCCCAGTTTTGCCAGATACGGCTTACGTAACCGCGCTAAGGTTCCGAAATGCTTGCCTGCAATGGGGAAAAGGTAATTTGGATAAATTGAAAGATTTCGAGCATTTGAGCTATGGCTGGAATAAACAGTGGTGTGTATCTCGCCAGTTAGAGGTCACTTATACCAGATTGCGCTGTGCAGTTCCACAACTAAATTATTACCTTAACAAAGCTCGGCTCAAGGCGTCACCGCTATGCATTTGGTGCAACAAAATTGAAACAATTGAACATTTCTTTTTATTCTGTCATCGTTATTCTTATCAGAGAAAAAGATTTTTAGTAGCCCCATTACAAAAGCTAGGAATATAGTAAATCTACCAGTAATTTTATCAATTGGCGGAACTTCATTTGGTTACTGCCACAGGGATGTATGCTCCGCTGTGTTGGATTACATCAACGCAACTAAAAGATTACCATGCCAATGAACCCCTACCTTTTCAGATCTTTAGTTTATAATTCGTAGTTATGTCTTTCAAAAAGAAGAGATGGTTTGACCGCTTGCTCAGAAAACATTTTTATTTTTTGGTAGTATTATTTTAAGCTACTTTTTCAGATTGGCTTCATTTTCATTTTAGTTTCATTTAAGTATCCTGCCGCCCGGTTCTTGGCCCATCCCCCTCTGTGGGTAAGCGCCATTCATCAGAGGTCATCAACATCAGCATCAGCATCACGTGGGCAGCGCCGGCAGAGCCTCTTCCCCTGGGCCCCACCAAAGCGTGCTGACGCCGTCCTCTCTGAGACGCAGCGATTGCCCACGGATATATAGTGGTCCTTCATTAACGTACAGGTTATGGACAACGTCGAGGCACGAGCGAACGAAGAATTGGAGCTGGACGAGCTCAGCCGAAGGTCAACCACCGCAGAAGACATCAGCGCGACCGAGCAGATTGCCGAAGAGCGAGAGAACGGGGAGATGGACTTGGTTCATCAGCATGGAGGCATGGAAGACGATGCTACCAGCACCGTCAGCAGCGCTGAGAGAAGCAGCAGGGTGATCGACGCCACCCAATCCACGTCGTCCTCTCACTCTGTCGAGGCGGAAAGGCCGATGGCCCACCTGTCGTGCCGACTGTGCTCCGAGGACGAAAATGCGCCGGAGGAACCACTCTACCAGTGCCCGTGCCGCTGCACCGACACCTACGTACACCAGTCTTGCCTGGAGCAGCTTTTGTACCAAGGGCCTGAAGGCGGCGTGTGCGCGGTGTGCCACACTCGTTACCCGGTGCGGCGCCAGACCAAGCCACTCTGGCTGAGCTTCTGGGATAAAGAGTCGCGTGAGGACGCTATTCTGTTTTCGGCCTACATGGTCTTCAATCTGGGTAACATCGGCGTGCTCACCATGGCTTGGATGTACGTCCTGGTCGAGTACAGCACTAAATCATGGCTTCCGACAGCGTCGCTGGCCTTAGCCCTGTTCGTCATTTCTGTCTTCTGGATTGGGTTTGTCTGCCAGCGCCTCAGTGTCCGCTTCATGAACCTTGTGGAATGGAGGAGAGACAACACAACTCTGAAAGTGTTGTTCACGAACAAAGTCACTCAGGCCTGACAGCGCCTGCCGCCTCCAAAGCTTGGTTGGGTGTGGTCAGTCACGTGACTCGTCGCTGAAGAGATGTCTGCGGGCAACGGCAGTATGTGTGTGTGTGTGTGTGTTTTGTTTCTTTTTTTCCTTCTGTCTTACGGCGCCTGGGTTGGAAGTCGCGGCCGCAAAAAAAAGGTGCGAGTTTAAGCAATAAAAAGGGAAAACAAAATGATGGATTCTCGTTTATTTTGTAGCAAATATCCTAATAACTTTGTGGTTGAACGATGGTTCTACCTTGTGGTTAGCATTGGTGGCTGCGTATTTCAAGAAAATAGAAAAGGAAAAGAAAGTGCCGCCATATAAACGAAGTGAATAATGATGAGTGTGCAAAGCTCTGCAGATAAACCTGGTAAAACATGAATCCTTTGTACATTTTGCCCACTCGATTTTATTATAACTCTCCCCCGAGCGTACATCGCCGCACTAAATCAAACGATTGCCTTCCACCAATGACACGCGCCATATGTGACATCATTCCTATTTTATAACATCTTGCATCTTTCATCATCAATTACAATTACCACAGTCTAGTTAATAACATCTTGCATCTTCTCATCATCAGCTCTAATGCCGCCATCTAGTGAACACTGCAAGAACTGAACGAGAGGTGGCTACATACAGTAGAATTGCTGTATATGCTACCTTTACGTAGCAGAGTTGCGCCACTGTTTTCTGGGCGCCACTCGCTCCGCCTACAGAAAGAAGTTCAGCGGATGGATGGGTTGATAGCGCTGTACCTATTGGATCGGGTGGTGGCTAACGCCACCAAGAGGTAATGCTTAGTGATACAAAAACGATATTTATTTTTTTTCTTTAAATAGTGAGGTTGAGGACTCGTACTTTACAGTGAAGGGTTTATTTTTACTCGTGCCTTGACTTAAGCCATCAATCCAATAACCTCCTTCTAGTTAATTCTACCCTCTTAAAGTCTATTTTGCCTTCCCTGTCCATAAACCCCGGAGCTTTGAAAAACTCTGCGCCATCATTCAGAACTATAGGGTGAAGCTCTTTACAGAACATTATCAAGTGTTGGGCAGTTCCCCCTCCTCTTCACATGCACTGCGTACCATGTTTACCCCTTCGAATTTGGCCCGATATGTTTTCGTTCGCAACACTCCCATCCTAGCCTCAAACAGCAGTGAACTACCCCAAGTATTATCATAGGTCTTTTCCTTGGCAATTTCCTCTTTAAAAGTTCGATTGATCTCCAGTGCGGACTTGTTAATCACGCCAATTCTCCACGTATCGGTATCGCTTTCCTTCACCTTCTTCTTAACCGATAATTTTTTTTTGGTTTGGCCCCCTGCTGTTTTCTAATACTTTACCAATCAATTTTCTGGTTCTCTAATTCCTCCATTTTGTATCGACTTTCTTCATGTACAAGCAGCTGAAGAAACTTTAAGGCAAAAGGGTTTTAAAAGGGGTGTGTGGTTCATCCTTTTGAGGACTAATGGGGCTTCCACACCATTAATCCTTTTAAGAACTAACGGCATTGAGTCTAACAGTTAGTCCCCACAAACGAGCTTCAGAAATGTGAGGAACATTTAGTCCTCACATTTACACCTTAGTGAGTAACCAGTGTTCCACCGATTCACCTCAAAGGACTAACATTTTGTCCTCACATTGGCACCTTATAGGGCAACTGTTAGTCCCCACATATAAACTTTACTGAGCAACCGTTAGTCCTCACAATTGCATCTCGCCGGACGAACGGTCGATCTACTCAAATAATCCAATCGGATGAACTTTTTATCCCCAGTTCAAGCATTGTTTTTTTTGTTTATTTTCCGCCCGGCCTGATACTTTTTTCGCCTGTTTTTCTACGCAGTGAGCTAGAAATAGCGCAGAAAAGAATACGCGAAAAAGTAGTTAGCCAATGTGTAACTGCTTTCACAGTCACGGCAACAACGAAAGACAACAGTGAGACATCGAAATCTTTTATTTTCCACCAAACACAAGAAGTCTCTCCAATCTTTTCAGGATATTCATGGTGAAGTGTACAATTCCAGTCTCGTTGTCACATGTTGTTCACTCCTTGGGGAGCTCCTCCGATGGAAGCGATATATGACAGGATTCTGCTGGTTCTGTAAACCTCTCGGCGTCAGGGTCAATGTCGTCACATTCATGCACTAGCATCGCATCTAACATGGTTCGTACTTCCCATCCGTGAATTAGGCTGAAATTGGTCATCCGGACTGTTTCTTTCTTGGCCGTGTTGTATGCAAACGTGATATATGGCAAGATTTCGTCCCGATTTTGTGTTCTACGTCTACGTACATTGAAAGCATGACTGTTCAGAGGCTGTGTAAGCCCGCTCGTTTGCGGGTGGTAGGCGGTGGTCTTACGATGGGTTGTTTGACTTAGCATCAGGACTTGAACCAAAAGAACTACCGTAAATGTGGTTCATCTCTCTGTGATTACTATGCTTGGTGAACTATGCCTCAGTACAACATTCTCGATGAAAAATTGTGCCACCTCGGTTGCTGTACCTCGCTGGGTAGCCTTTGTTTCAGCAGAATGGGTAAGGTATTCAGTCGCGACGATAACCCAGCGGTTCTCGGCAGTAGAAGCAGGAAGTGGGCCAAAAATATCCATGCCAATCTGGTCGAATGGTGTTCTTGGGACCTGCACAGGCTGTAGGAGGCCAGCCTATTTAGTCGGCGGTGACTTCCGTCGCTGGCAGTCGAGGCAAGTACGAACTTAGTGCTTTACGGCTATGGTCAATCTTGGCCAGTAGTACCGTTGTCGTACTCTGGCCAACGTCCTCGTGAAACCTTAGAGTCCTGAAGTCACATCGTCGTGGCATGCTTCGAGTACTACGGAGCAAAGGGCTGCTGGGATGATGAGCAAATAGGCGGATCCTGACCAAAAGAAGTTTCTTTTGTATAATACTTCGCCCCATAAGCGAAATGATGACAGCGCTCTTACGAAAACAGTTGGTGCCCTCTGAGAACTGCCATGCAGGTAAATAATTAGGGCAAGTAACTCAGGGTTGCCAAGTTGTTGCTGCGCAATAGCAGTCGTCTCGAGAACACATAGGAATACTGTTTCCGCCTCATCGGCTGGAGTTTCCGGCTCAATAGGCGAGTAGGATTGACAGTAAGCATCTATATGGTGGGTCCCTCACAAGCTTACGACCGGTAAGTCGTACTCTTGCAGCCTGATACTCCAACGCATTATTCGCTCGTTAGAATCTTTAAGATTTCTCAACAAACACAGTGTATGGTGGTCGCTTATGACTGTGAAAGGGCGGCCGTATAAATACGGCCTAACGTTTGTGACCACCTATACCACGGTGAGGCATTAATTCTCTCTCAGTCGTGGAGTAATCAGCCTCACCGAGTGTTAGTGCTCGGCTTGCATATGCGATTACTCTTTTTAAGCCTTTTTGCAGCTGTACAAGAACAGCTCCTAGACCAACATTGCTGTCATCAGTTTGTAGCTTCGTTGGGGTTTTCTCATCAAAGTGGGCAAGCACTGGAGGCGTCCGTAGTTGGTGGCGCAGGTTGTTAAAAGCAGCTTCGCTTCGTTGTTTCACCGGAAGAGAACGTCTTCTCTCGTACGGTGATGGTGTGCGTGTGAAGTCCTCGATGAATCACCTATAATATGCACATAGGCAGAGGAAGCGTCGGACAGCCTTATTCTCAGTTGGCACGGGGAACTGTGCAATGGCTGCGATTTTTTTCAGAATCAGGACGAATGCCTGCGTGACTGACGACGTGGTCAAGAAATTGCAGTTCTTCATAACAAAAGTAGCACTTTTCACGCTTTAACACTAAGCCCGTGGACCGTATTGCTTGTAAAAGCGCCCCAAGTCTTCCAAGGTGCTCGTCAAAGGTACGGGGAAAACCATGACATCATCAAGGTAGACCAAGCAGTTTTACACTTTAAGCCAAAAAGTACGGTATCCATGAGTCTTTGAAAGGAAGCAGGCGCTGAGCATAAACGGAAGGGTAAGACTTTAAATTCATATAAGCTATCTGGTGTCACAAAAGCAGTCTTCTCGTGGTCTCTCGGGTCTACCCTGATTTGCCAATATCCACTCCTCAAGTCCATCGATAAAAAGTAACGTGCATGTAGAAGTCTGTCGAGAGAGTCATCTGTATGAGGAAGTGGATACACATTTCTCTTTGTCACCTGATTGAGCTTTCTCTAATCTACACAGAAGCGCAGGCTGCCGTCTTTTTTTAACAAGTACAATAGGTGACGCCCAGGGGCTTTTTGAGGGCTGAATGACATCATCTTCTATCATTTTGTCGACTTGCTTTTGTATAACTTCACGTTCTTTTGGAGCCACGCGATAAGAATTTTGGTGAATTGGTTCCACCATGTCGTCGGCAATTATCCCATGCTTGGTTAGAGGCGTGAGGCCAACTCTTTATGTTGTCGAAAAGCAGTCTTTGAATTCGGCCAGTAGCTCAAGAAGCCTCTTTTGCTCATCCTTAGGCAAAGTAGTGGTAACGTCGAGAAATGGTGTTGAATCAAATATTGGCACGTCGTCGACTAATGAAAAGCAGCCTTCTGCGTCTGTGATATTGCCGAAAAAAGCGACGGCCATGCCTTTTGGAAGGTGGTGGCAATCAGCATTAAAATTTGCCAGAAGCAAGTCCGTGCATCCACCAGCGACACTGACGATACCTTTTGGGATGGAAATGCCATGTATGAGGAGGAGCGAGCTTATTCTTTCTGCAACTCCTTCACCGTCAAACTGGACAGTGGCTGCCAGAGAAACAAGCGTGCATGACCAAGGAGAGAGAACCACATCGTCATCAGTTGGACGCAATTGGTTTGGTCACGTCTGTGGACAATCAGCTGTACCCGGACTGTTGCAGAACGTAATCAAACTGTCTGGAATATTGATGACGGCGCCGTATTCTAGTAAGAAGTCCATACAAATAATTATATCCTTGCAGCATGTTGTGAGAACGACGAACGACGCAACCAAAGAAGAACCACCGATGTCAATTATCGCTGTACCTCTTCCAGAAGGCATCAAACTGTCCACCTGCCATTCTTATTTGAGTGCCTGTCCACGGTGTCTTCACCTTCTTGAGGTGGATGGCGAGGTCCTGGCTGATAATAGAAAAGTCGGCACCAGTGTCGACTAACGCTGTCTCTTTCTGGCTGTCAAGAAAAACACCAAGGTCGGCGGTCACAAGGCGTCACTCTCACGTCTTGTCGGCTTTACAGCGTCGCGTATTGGGGGCTTTTCATCGTCACCTCCATGGCCTGCAACGTACCCCTAAAGGTCGCAGTCTCAGTTTCCCCGGTGCCGTCTTGGTGACCTTCTTGCGTCAAGGTATGGGTAGGACACGTCGGGGTGACGAAAGCAAATACGTGGGAGAAGGCGAGCGGGATTTGCGTCCGAAACCTGGCTGGTGAGTAGGTACTGCCGCTTCGTTTGAAGTATGGTAGTCGTAAAAGTGAAAACGGGATCCTTGGAAAGAGGCGTCCGCCCAGCGTGGTATGTATTCGTCGTTCCCGTGTCGACCATCAGACCATGGTCGAAGAGGGCGGAACGAATCACTGCGGTTCCAGCAATGACGGGCAATATGACCTGCACCTCCGCAGTGAAAGCATCGTGGACGGCGTTCTATTGTGCGCCATGCGTGTTTTCTTCGGAGCGGTGGACGTCTGAGCCCCCCATCTTGCGACGATGTGCATGGTGCTGTTGTAGACGGCTGGTGGTACGTCGTAGGCTTGACGGTCGGTTCAGATTCTACATTTGCAGTGGTGACCAAGGTGTAATTGGCACTTGGCAGCATGGCAGTGATATAGCAGATGATGAACGCCGGAGAGGGTCGGCGTAGCTTATGGGATGGTCTCGTCATCACGACCAGCGGTAGAAATTGCGTGGCGTATTTCGTCATGTTGCAGTTCAGCGATGGACGAAACGCGAGTTTGAGCAAGCGGAGTTCGGAACTTCTGTAGTTCTTCGCGAACTATCTCCCTAATCAGGTCTCGCAGTGAGCTTCGATTCTCAGGTAGGGCGGCAGCATTGATTTCGGCGCTGCTTGACATTCGATCATACTGCCTGCATCGTTGATGGAGAGCCCACTCCATAGCCTTATCTTCCTTCATAAAGTCAACTACGGTATTAGAGGGAGGCAGGCTAGCCCGGCGAAAAGTTGCTATTTAACGCAGCGCATGAGGTAGCTCAACTTCCTTTCTTCAGTCATGTTCTTGTCAGCTCCATGAAAAAGACGAGTCATATCCTTAGCGAAATGGCAACAGTTTCTTTGAGCTTTCGAACCTTCCAACAGCTGCTGCGCATGGTCCCATCGATGGACATTGGCGAGCGTGTAAACAAGTTGCTTTCGGAAGTCACCGCAAGTTGACAGACTGGCTTCTCTGTTCTCATAGCAAATACGCGCACCACCGTCAAAATAGAAATAGGCACGTGAGAGCTTTTCTTGTTCAGACCACAGATTGATATTGGCAACACGCTCATAGTGCTCAAGCCAGTCGTCAACGTCTTCATGGACGCCGCCACTGAAGTTATCAAGAACCAGCGGTTGAAAGATGGTTACATGTGAAGAATGTGTCGGCGGGGGGCTTTTAGGCGCCTGTTGCGGACTGTTGCGGTGCCTGGGAGAATCCGGGGACCTCTGGCGCGAGGCCTAGTACCAAGCGTCAACGAGGATACATCTGCGTTGAACGGGGCTATAGCTGCCAAACACTAAGACATACACTCGTCAAACCCTCCTTCATCAATCTACAGTAAACATTTGAGTACCCCTGTAAAGGCGAATTTTACTTTCGTGTTATATGCCGATTCCTCAGACGGAGGTAACAACCACGTTTTTGAAGGAATAATTGCTGTTATATGTTTTCGCAACTATTACGATTTCTCTCATATATTCAGACATGTGCGTAATATAATTTGCGTTATTTGCTAATAGTCTCGACTTATCAGCCCTTTTCTTTTCAAATGTATCATTTGTGGTGTTAGCGGTGTAGTACGTTGTTCTCATTTATTGTATTTGTATCAAAATTTCTTACCTGGCCCCCAGGAACCTGCCTAAATACACCTAACAAACGGTGTAAACAAAACTGTCCTTTGAAAAAACAAATTGTGGCCGATTATAATGTTAAACTATCCCTCATTGCTTGCTTTTGAAATTGTTTTTGGCTGGATATTGAATTCAATTGAGTTTATTGCGCAACGAGGTTGCACGGAGACCAGGCGAAAAAGCTTCACTGAGCAGCTTAAGGAGAACCCCGAGGGAACATTGGTGTAACAGTCTTTGTCATGCACACTGCACCAGCTTGTTACGCGAAGCAACAAATGGCGTGAAAATGACCCATCGTGTCATTCACTTATGCGCGACCACGTAAAATATAAGAGAAACTATTTTCGATTCGGCATACCGTTCTTCATTGGTTCGTCGGCATTTAAAATTTTCGGTGTGCCAGAAAATCGCCTGCTTGTTATATGATGTCACGAAACCAGAGAGCATCTCTTTCAAAATGTAATTCAAGAAGGCTTGCTGCCATTCACAAGAACATTGGCTACATGTAGCAGCTGGCGAAATGGATAATGAGAATAATAAAATATATCTACATGCAGGATAACGGTTCTTAGTAGTTTGTGCGCATATACATATCTGTGAGCTCATACTTGCTCAGAGAAAGAGAAATAGAGAGAAACACGCAGCGCTGCACTTGTGCGCTTCTTTGCTGCTCGAGATGTATTTGGAGCTCTAAAGAAAAATTCAAGTTGTGTGAAAACCAACTAGCCCGATTCCTAAGCCTCGACAGTGCTAAGAAACGCCAGGCCTGCGCAGAAGGCGCAGCACAGTCATAGCGAAAGCTAGAAGAGTGGTCTTTCAGAGCCTTTTCTAAACATTCATTGGATGGCTGCTGTAAACACACTTCCTAAATTTATACCCACTATGGTAATAATAATAGAGCTTTTTGGGTAGAAGGCGGGCATTCGCTGTGCTATTTGTGCCTGAAGTGGGTATGCGCCACAGTTATTAGGAGAAAAAGTTTTTGCAATTATTTGGAACATTTTGTGACCCACTATTTACGCTATTCGCCTTGTGCGATGAGTGGTTGTTCTTTCGCTGTTTTAAAACGATTTATAAGTCGTAATAACGCGATTCCTTTCCTGACATCAAGCCTGCCTAAAGCAAGATTTACAACAAGTCCCAAGGACAGGCGTGTCTCATAGGTAGCATATTGGGCAGGCACCCTGCGGACACGGGTTCGATCTCCACTGTGTCAATGGTGCTAGGTTGTTTTATTTTAAATTTTGTGCGATGTGGTTACGGACACCGGCGGTGGCAGCGGCGGACAACTACGGCGCCGCGCGGGACCGTAACTTTAGTCTCAACAGTTTTCGCTGTGAAACCACGGTATTTCACCTTCTCCCTCGTCCGGTGGATCGAGTTGTGGGGCAAGCTTAACAGCTGAGCTTCCTATTGAGGTCGAGTTCACTGCTTTCTTCGTGGCCACTTTGCAAGATACCGCTATGGCTTCAAGTCACCATAAGCAAGGCTGATCGGCCTCATCATAGACCAGAGCAGAAAAAAAAATTTAGCCTCTCAGTACAGAAAAACTTAAAATTAAATAAAACACTTTGTCCCACTCATCGGCTCGCAATAACTTCGACAGATAAGCGGTGACGGTATATTCTTTACGCGAAAATGATTTTCCTGAAGCAGCGAATGCTTAGACCAGTCTTTAAAAAGTTTGCTCGTTCCCATCCATAACTGTAATAACAAGTCAAAGTAGAATGAAAGCATGAACAAGTTATGTAATATTGTAGGCCCCCTGTTCAGCGCTTGCGTGCTCTGCAATACTACTGGACAAGACGCGAAAGCGTCGCACAACCGACTCGCACCGCAAAGAGCCTACAAGGACAATCATCTGAGCGGTAATATTGGCGAAATGCCACTCTGTTGCAACAAATGCCTCATAACATTTTAATTCCCCGTCATAACAATTTTGAGTGATGACTGTTGTGACCGAAAACGTCTTTTACTTGATAGTTTCCCCAGCGTGCAGCCAAGAGTGACCATAATGCACTCTCGAAAGGGGGGGGGGGGAGCTCAGCCCCCTTCCAACTTTTCCCAGGGGGGGGGGGGGTGTAGCGCCTTTATAGATCTCCGCCTGATGCGCCTATGGCGTGCTGTCTGTATTCTCGAACGCAATCGGTGTTCTTACTCGCACTTTATCGGTTTCGCTAGTCTTCCACTGCCGACAATTGCGTTAGGCTTCCCTAGCTCGCGCTTCGTTGGTGCTGACATCGCCTATCGCGAACGCAATCGGCTTTACTACCCCACGCAACGGCAGCGACAGCCGGAGAAGGTACGCGAACACAAGTTCGAAGCATGCCGCGACCCCTTCCCGCCCGTCGGCGCGATCGTGTGGCATGCAGCGGCACGCTGTCATAATGTCGGCACCGCGAGATTCTTGAGGCGCGCGCACATCCCGGCAGGAGGAGGGAGGTGGAACGGGTGAGATGATTCCCACGTAATAAGTGAACTCCGCGGCGAGCGGTAGATAGACCAGCGAGGAAGAACTGACACGCAGTGAGCGCACGGCAGGCGAGGGAGAGAGATGCCACCACACACTGTGGTGAGGGTAGCGGCGAAGAGGCTAGCGAGGAAGAGCTGAAACGCGGTGAGAGCGCGGCAGACGAGGGGGAGAGACGTCACCGCACACTGCGGCGAGGGGAGCGCTGCGAACGAAGAGACAAATTTACGTAGGTAAGTTAAGGAGCTGCTTCACATCTGAAAAAACCACTGACGAGTACGACGAGGAAAGCGACTGCGAACCAACCAGCGTCCATGGGCGGCGATCTTAGGAGTTCAAAGAAGCCACAATCCGAGAAGAGCACGTACCCACATCGACCAGTTTGGCCGCAGTGTCGAAATGGCCCCTTTCCTGGAACAGCATTGACCTTGCTCAGGAAATGGTGCCTGTCGTCGAGGTACCCCCTGCAAAGACGCCACAAGTACGGCACTCCACTCTTCGACCGCGCCCCAACGTTCTGCCCGACAAATGCGACACCAAACCTTAGCACAGTATAGGGTAGCGTCACCTCGGCGGAGTCCAGGTAGAATTTGAAGACGGGGTTGAGTATATAGGGCATATAATCGTGCGTGCGTGATATGAGGCTCGTTCCCCTGCGAAATGTGTGTTCGTGAGCAAGCATGCGGAGCTTCCATGCAGCATCATTTCTGGAGAGCGGGAATGATATTTGATGGTTTTTAGTATGGGCAGACTGGGTAGCTCGATCGACCCATTGATTGCCAATAATCTCACAATGACGTGGAAGCCATAATAAAAGACTATTTAATGTCCGTTCCAAGTTAAGTGGCCGTTGCCGCAAAAGCATGCATGCTCGTTGCCGTCTATGTGATTTCGATCTTCCCATTTTCCTTACAATCAGTTTTTTTTTGCGCGGTAGGCAGTTTCTTTAAAATTTCTTGCGATTTAAAGCATGCTACCCTTTACATAGAATTCAGCCATTAGTAAACCTTCCTGAAAGAAGACACTGGTATCTTTATCGATTACATCGTAGTAATACAAAATTTAATGTTCCGGAATAACCTCGTATATTTCAGGCGCTTTGCTAGCGCCTCTAGGAGAAGCACACGTCCTGCTGTGGCTAGTAGAAGACGACGACGTTCACGAGAAAGACTTACGCGCTGCTTACCCGCGTGTCGCTTGTGCAGCCTGTGTGGTATGCGATTATATGAGTTTAAGTAAATTATGTTTATTTTTACAACGCCTCGTGTTGTCAAAGAAGCCCGAAGGCAGCACAATTAAAAATATTCTCTAAGTACTTGAAGTACGCACTCAGGACAGGTTATTGTGATCGCGTTCAAATTTATTAGGGAAAGCTTAAGGGCGCCCAATTTTTTTCAGGAGAAGAGGAAGACCTACATGCCTGATTATGAACACCGAGGAAGAAGAAAGAGGCCGTAGAATGTATTTTTTATATATCATCACCATCATTTTCAATAGTAGCAGGCTACAGGGGTACATGTCTTTCGCTGCTAATGCTCTTCATAAGTAATGGTTTTAGTGAACAAAGAATGTTTGTATTAATTAGGTTGATCAATTTTAATACTTCTGCTTCCTTGTTGCGAAAAAGTAACTACACCATTTGTTTGCTTAGATTCAAGAGCAGCACCAATTTCATAAATATGTATACGATGTCTCTTCTTTGTACTGTGATAATGAGGGAGTAAATGAGCGTTATACTTTGCACACTTTTTGATTGAGAACCTTCTAGAGGGTCCTGAAAAGCGCTGTTATTTCACCTCTAGGCCTACCTGCGTGTACGCATTGCTTTTTTAAATTTTAGAACGACTGCCCAGTCGTCCACAATAAAGAGAATGTTTTTGTTTCATTGATGGGTTTAAGTAAACAAAGTATTTTTGAGGCCAATTTCATTTCAATTTTTCTTCATCGTAAACACTGGGAATCCTAATATCTCGGCAGCTCGCGAATCAAGTGTTGAAGACAACGAGGTTGCATGCACCGAAGGATTACGTGGGCAGCGCCCGGCAAAGCTTCGTCCTCTAGGCACCACCAACGCGTGCTGACGCCGTCCTCTCTAAGACGCAGCGATTGCCCACGTATATAATGTCGTTCTTCGCTAACGTACAGCTTGTGGACAACGTCGAGGCCCAAGCGAACGAAGAATTGGAGATGGACGAGCTCAGCCAAAGGTCAACCACCACGGAAGACACCAGCGCTACCGGGCAGAGTGCCGAGGAGAGAGAGAACGTGGAGGGGGACTTAGTCCATCAGCATGGAGGCATGGAAGACGATGCTATCAGCACCGCCAGCAGCGCTGAGAGGAGTAGCACGGAGAGCGACGCCACCGAATCCACGTCGCCCTCTCACTCTGTCGAGGCGGAAAGGTCGATGGCCCACCTGTCGTGCCGACTGTGCTCCGAGGACGAAAATGCGCCGGAGGAACCACTCTACCAGTGCCCGTGCCGCTGCACCGACACGTACGTACACCAGTCTTGCCTGGAGCAGCTTTTGTACCAAGGACCTGAAGGCGGCGTGTGCGCGGTGTGCCACACTCGTTACCCAGTGCGGCGCCAGACCAAGCCACTCTGGCTGAGCTTCTGGGATAAAGAGTCGCGTGAGGACGCCATTCTGTTTTTGGCCTACATGGTATTCAATCTGGGTAACATCGGCGTGCTCACCATGGCTTGGATGTACGTCCTGGTCGAGTACAGCACCAAATCATGGCTTCCTACAGCGTCACTGGCCATGGCGCTGTTCGTCATTTCTGTCTTCTGGGTTGGGTTTGCCTGCCAGCGCCTCAGTGTCCACTTCATGAACCTTGTGCAATGGAGGAGAGACAACACAACCCTGAAAGTGTTGTTCACGAACAAAGTCACTCAGGCCTGACAGCGCCTGCCGCCTCCAAAGCTTGGTTGGGTGTGGTCAGTCACGTGAGTCATCTCTGAAGGGATAACTTCGGGCAACGGGCAGTGTGTGTGTGTGTGTGAGAGTGTGTGTCTCTGTGTTTTGTTTCTTTTTTCCTTCTGCCTTACGGCGCCTTGGTTGGAAGTCGCGGGCACAAAAAAGTGCAAGTTTAAGCAATAAAAAGGGCAAACAAAAAGATCAATTCTCGTTTATTACGTAGCTGATAACCTAATAACTTTGTGGTTGAACGACGGTTCTGCCTTGCGGTTGGTCTTAGTGGCCACGTATTTCAAGAAATACGTGGTTCGCAGAGCCTAACCACGAGATTGAAGTAACTAGAAGAATAAGAATGGGGTGGAGCACATTCGGCAAGCACTCTCAAATTATGACAAGTAGACTGCCACTATCCCTCAAGAGAAAGGTATATAACAGCTGTATCTTGCCGGTACTTAGCTACGATGCAGAAACCTGGAGACTTACAAAGAGGGTTCAGCTTAAATTGAGGACGACGCAGTGAGCAATGGAAAGAAAATTGGTAGGTGTAACCTTAAGAGACAAGAAGAGAGCAGAGTGGATTAGGGGACAAACGGGGGTTAAGGATATCATAGTTGAAATAAAGAAGAAGAAATAAACATAGGCCTGGAATGTAACGCGTAAACAGAATAACCGGTGGTCATTAAGGGTAACCAACTTGATTCCCAGAGAAGGGAGGCGCGTTAGGGGGAGACAGAAGGTTAGGTGGGCAGATGAGATTAAGAAGTTTGCGGGTATAAATATGCAGCATCAATTGGCAGACCGGGTTAACTGGCGGAACATGGGAGAGGCCTTTGTCCTGCAGTGGACGTAGTCAGGATGATGATGATGATGATGATTTCAAGAAAGTAGAAACGAAAAAAAGTGCCGCCATATCCACGAAGTGAATGATGATGAGTGGGCAAAGCTCCAGAGGTAAACCTGGTAAACCATAAATCCTGCGTACATTTTGCCACCTCAATTTTATTACAACGTTCCCCTTAGCGTATGTAGCCGCACTAAATGGAGCGATTGCCTTCCTACAATGACACGTACCATTAGTGGCATCATTCCTATTTTATAACATCTTGCATCTTTCATCATCAACTACAAGTACCGCTGTCTAGTTTATAACATCTTGCATCTTTTCATCATGAGCTACAAGTACCGTCATCTAGTGAACATTTCGAGAACTAAACGATAGGTGGCTACATACAGTAGAATTACTGCACATTCTACCTTTAAGTAGCAGAGTTGTGCCACTGTTTCCAGGGCGCCACAGAACATTATCAAGTGTTCGGCAGTTTCCTCCTCCTATCCACACGCACTGCATACCGTGTCTACCCCTTCGTATTTAGCCCAATATGTCTTCGTTCGTAATACTTCCATCCTGGCCTCAAACAGTAGCAAACTACTCCAAGTATTATCAGAGATATTTTACTTGGCAATTTCCTGCTCATAAGATCGATAGATCATTAGTGCCGACTTCATAATCACGCCAATTCTCCACATATTGGTCTCAGCCTCCTTCACCTTCTTCTTAACCAATAATTCTTTTTGGTTGCGCCCCCTGCTGTTTTCTACGTATTTACCAGTCAATTTTCTGGTTCGCTTCCTCCATTTTGTATTGACATTCTTCATGTACAATAGCTTAATACACTTTGAGGCAAAATGGTGTTAAAAGGGTGCGTGGTTCATCCTTTTGAGGACTAATGGGGCTGCCACAACCAATAATCCCTTTAAGGACTAACGGCATCGGGTCTTACAGTTAGTGTCTACGAATGACTTCAAGGGACTAACATTCAGTCCTCACACTTACACCTTAGAGAGTAACCGTTAGTCCCACAGTTGAATTCAAAGACCGACATTTAGTCCTTACAATTGCACCTTATAGGGCAACTGTTAGTCCCCACATATACACTTTACCGGGCAACCGTTAGTGCTCACAGTTGCATCTCGCCAGACGAACGGTTGATCCACTCAAATACTCTAATCGAATGAACTCTTTATCCCCAGTTCAAACTTTGGTTTTTGATTTTTTCCACCAGGCTTTATACTTCTTTCGCCTGTTTTTCTGCGCAGTGAGCGAGAAATATCGCAGAAAAGAACACGCGAAAAGTAGTTAGCCAATTTGTAACTGCTTTCGCAGTCACGGCAACAACTAAAGACGAAAGTGAGATATCGAAATCTTTTATTTTCCTACATACACATGAAGTTTCTCCGTTCTTTTCAGTCAATTCAAGGTAAGGTGTACAAGTCCAGTCTCGTTGTCACATCTTGTTCACTCCTAGTGGAGCTCCTTCGACGGAAGCATTGCAGACGCCAACGCACGCACTCTTCCGCCTGTTGTGTTCCCACGGCTGTACATACAATAAGATAGTAAAAATAGTTAGACACACGTGACAAATGATGATGATTCACGCATATGACAAGTACGTTGAAGGTAATATAAAACATGCGTGTAATAGAATACACACAAACAACTTTACCTTCACATCTCGCGCAGTTCTTTTGAAGCTGGTCTGACGAAAGAGGTGGATGACAGGCATCCTAGACGACAGCGCACACAGCCTTTAGCACGGTGTGTGCCCATGGCTGCACAATAAGTATGTAAAATAGTGAGTCACGCGTGACAGAGGATGAATACGAATGCATATGAGAAATACGTGCATGGTGAAATAAAAACGTACGTGAGATATGACATGCTAATAATTTCACCATGATGCCACAATCGTCAAAGACTAAATTCGATACCCGTGGTGCAACAGCTCCGTGAACCACCGTGCCGCCAACAAGTCGGCGAGTCCTAAGCGAGCGACCTCGTTCACCTCGAGCACGTGAACGCAAGACGAAACACGGCGCTGTACGCGGAGAGTCTGCCGCCAGCGAACTTCGAACAGCAGAGCGAGCGTACGCTTGGCCGCCGCTACGAACAGCGCCGAACTGGCCAGGAGCTCGCGCCAAAGAAATCGACGGAAATGCGGCCCTTTCCCACAAACTCGAGCAAGTGCAGCGCGCAAACGCGAGTCCGCTGCCGCGGCCAACAGACGGCGCCAAGCTGCTAGCGACCGACTGACGCGAATGCCAACTGTAATGGCGACCAATTTTCACTGAGTTCCGACGCTAGCGAAAGCCGTGCTAGCCCGTGCTGGTGCACATAAGCGCGCGACATACTACAACCAAGCTCGTTATGAGAACCCGCAACGTGTTTTCGACGACTCCCAACACAGCGACGAGGCCTCAGCCCAATATCGTCAGCCCGGAGCTCATCACGGTGGCGAAGACAGGTGAGCAGTCGATGAGCGAGCGATGAGGAGGCCGACGTCAATGGCGGCCAATTTCCAGGCGGTCGAAATGCACAGGAAAACTGCAGACGCCCAAGCTGACCTTCGCAGTGCATTTGGTGCGTGCGACATACAACATAACCGAGCCCGTTGCCGGCAAGCGCGATCCGTATCGAACACGCGACATGTAGAGTAGAATAAAGAATGATAACCTACTTGCGAAATAATGCAGCGCTGATTTTCGCCCTGAGTCAGACTGAAGTATACATCCGATAGGCCTGCTGTCTTCTCAGCCGCCACGTTGGCCTTCCCAATTATTGCTGTCATGTGTCGGTCATGACTATCTTTAAGCCAGAGTTATACAGCGCGGCGTGGTGACGTGTCGAGACTTGCTCCAAACTTCATGGCTGCAGCGAAACGTAAAAGCAGCAGCCCACGCTCATCCAAGCGTACACACAAGCACAACGCCGTAATTACTAGATTGTCGAATCCAGGCGGCCGTGGTCGGGCATTCCGAGCGCGACGCGACGCGAACCGTCGACAGCAAAATACGGGGAAAGACTGAGCCAGGAGAGGAGGAGGACGGCTAGTGACCTTGGCAACGCTTTTCGCGCTGCCTGCAACCCCCGGCCAGTTCATCCCTTTGGAGCGTGTTTGGAGACTAAGTGGTTTGCACACAGCATGCTTCCCTCTGTGGTTCCTCCTAAGCGGTCTATCCGTTTATTGCGCATGCCTTTTGGGCTCTGTTACTCCTTTTCCGGGTAATTTTGCCTTAGGGTGTACCTTCCTAGCACAACGCCCCTCCCCCATTTCTCTCAATCACTTCTCAAATTTCATCGTTCTGCTAGCTTGTCTGCCCTCAAATGATGTTCACACCATATAACCTTGTACTCCCTGATTTGGTGTATTCCCGTGAGCTCCTAAGGCAAGCCTACTTATTCCACGTTGCTTAATTTCTAATCTTGCTTGAACTTCTGATCTCATGCACAAGACTGCATTGCCGAACGTCAGACAAGGAGCCATGACACTTTTTCATTTCCTCTCTCAACCTTATACCCATTGTGATTCCACAGTGCCCTGTTTTTCATTACCGCTGCATTCCTGTTACCTTTAGTCGTCAAGTATGTTTCGTGTTCCCTTAGGTACTCGGCCCCATTGCTTATCTATAGGCCCAGATATTTGTATTTATCTGTTATCTCTAGCGTGACCTCCTGTATTCTAAGCTCACTACCTTCATTGTCATTAAAAATTATGACTGCTGATTTTTCCTTACTGAATCTGAAATCTAACCTATCTCCCTCATTACCGCAAATGTCCACCAATCCCTGCAAATCTTCCTTGTTGTCGGCCATTAGCACTACATCATCTGCGTACATCAATGCTGGTAGTGCCTGTTCAATGAGTTTTCCTTGTTTGACGAAAGAGAGGTTGAAGTCAAGTTCACTTCCTTATAATTTGGCCTCTAAGCCTTGTAGATACATAATGACTAACAAGGGTGATAGAGGACGCCCCTGCCTAAGCTCCCGTTTTACATCTGCGGACTTGGATACCTGTTTTTCCCACTTAATAACGACCTTGTTACCTGTAGATGTCCTTTAAAAGATTTGTGAGTCCATCTTTTACACCTAGTGTGTCCAGTATCCCCCACAAGCCCTCTTGAACCACGCTATCGTACGCTTCCTTGATCTCCAAAAATGCTAGCCACGGCTGCCTGTGTTACTTTTCTGCTATCTCGATGCACTCCGTCAATGAGAACAGATTGTCTTCCAACCTCCTGTGTATCTGAAACCCATTTTGTAGTTCCCCCAACACCCCCTCATCCTCTATCCATGCCTGCAATCTTTTTTATAACCTGCATAGCCAGCCTCTAGACCACTGATGTCACTGCTATAGAACGGTAGTTGTTTATGTCAGCTTTGTCCCCCTTTCCTTTATAGATCATGCTCATCCTGCTAAGTTTCCATCCATTAGGGACTTCACCCTCGATTGTTATTTTGCTCACTGCCTCTCTTAAAGTTTGCTTAGACTTCAGACCCAATGTCTTTACCAGCATAATTGGAATGCCGTCTGGGTCTGTTGATCTACTACTAGGGAACCTCTCCGCACCCCTTTCCCACTCTTGTTGTGAAAATGGAGTCATTGCACCACTTCATTCATCCTTGTCTATTGCGGTGCATGAGAAACTTCTTTGTTGATATTTTCTGTCACCGTTGTTCTTATTTATTCAATAGCTTTGTCCCCTTCTAGCCTAGCACCTTCAGCTGTAGTTATAACCGTCTGCTCTAAGCTCATTTCAATTCTTAGGGAGTTTAGATGGTTCCAAATTTTCGCCCCTACCTTTCTATCCTTTTATGTACTTCTGCTAGCCACTGAGCCCCCTTTCTTCTATTATTTTCTTTGATCAGAAGGGGTGCTTCCTTTCTACAGCTTAGAAAGATTTCCCATTTTCTTTCAACATCTGTTGGTTCACCCCGCTGCTTAGCATGTCAGTGTTCTCTAGAGGATTCATGACGTTTTGCTATGGCTCTTTTAACTTCCTCATCCCACCAACTCTTGGGTTTGTGTCTTATTTTCCGGGGTGACTTCTCACGTGCCTTAGCAAGCTCTAGCTCAAACAGTTCAACTAGATTCGTGTATGTCCTCACTGTTTTATTATCCTTAGGGATTACTTTCTCTTAGGGATTCAGTAGCTATTTATATTTTCCTGTATTTGCTCATCTTGTCTCCTTCCCACTTTAATTGCTCTTTCAAAACTTAGCTTGATACGTTTGTGATCACTACCCAGACTTCTAGAGCCACAATCATCCATGTGCATTCCCCTGAGATTATCATACATCCAATGTGACATCAGTGCGTATTCTATTGTCGACAACAGTCTTCCTACCTCCCATCACACTTCTCATTACTGTTGCCAATAATCAAATCATGCCTTTCACACATATCCATGATCATTTTGCCTGTTGGGTCGGTATACCCATATATTTCTATGTACGCATTCGTTACTCCTAGTATAATTATCTCGCACTCTCCTTCTATTTCCTGAATGTCTTTTGATATACACTCTACCAATGCCTGGTTTTCCTCTTTTCCATTTGCTCTCGTCCACAAGCACACCAAACCAAGGAGTGTCATTGGCCCTGCCACTTTCCCTTTTAGCTATAAATGTTCCTTGCACTTCTGCTTGACCATTTGCCAGTCTGTACTTTTATGAATGAATGCCCCAACACCACCCCCCTCTCTGCTGCCTTCTGTTCTATTACAATATTCTGACGCGTATTCGAACTATAATCCGGACTATAGTCCTAACAATCCGGACTATAGTCCGGATTGTTAGGAGGTTGTTCCATGTCCCTGAGATGTGTTTCTGCAAAACCGTATATCATCGGCCTCTCCTCCCTTAGCTGTTCTTCTATCTCTTCTCACTTCAGCCTGTTCCTGCCACCCTGCATGTTAATATACCCTATGTCTGAATTGGCTCGGCCCTCGTGGCTACGTCTATTTCTGCCCCGGACTCTACCTATCTTAAATACTGGTTCCACTTAGGAATCGTATTTGTCCATACCACCTGTCAAAGTGTCTCCCTGGTTGTTTTTCTAGTTACTAGCTATCCTGCACCCCGAAGGGCTCGCGTGCCCCCCAAAAAGCTTCTGCGCGTCCTGCTAGTCGCCAACGCACTTCATGACCTAGCTAGCCATTGAAGTGAATTATGTCTCGTTGAAAACCACCCCACTTATGCACCTTTCTGTTTATTTCCACCACCTCAAAGGCTCTCTCTCGCCTCATCCGCCATATCTCTTAGTTTACGTTCACAACCGCTCTGTGCAAGTGGCCGTCACGCTTCGGTAGCTCCTGTATAGTGCATATCAATACCTGTACCTGAGGAGAAGTGGCGCGCATGTCATCTACTCCATTCGACAGTGTGGTCACTAGTCCTGTCGTATCTTCATTTAGGACATCGTTTAAACCACCTGAAATTATCACGAGGTTTTGTCTATCAGCTGTAGTTTTGAGTTTTGCGCTCGCTTGCCTTATGACTGCTTCTAACTTGCTTCCTGGGAACGTCCCTACTGCAACCCTATTGTCACCTCTTACCCTCTCTTTGATTGCTTCTGCGCATCGATTTAAATTCAAGTCCCCGGCGATTGTCACATGCTGTGACTTTTCAGCTAGAGCGTCCTGCACCTGGGGGTTACTTGCACCTGTGACCCCGGCTGCTTTATCCCCTCCCAGTCCAACCACTACTTCTCTGAAGCTGGGTCTTGCGACCACTGAACCGGCTGAACCTGTTTTTTCCAAACTTGCTTCCTCTTTCTTCTCCGCCATTCTGGTTGCCGGTGTCCTACTGTTCTCTCGTTTGGCCGCTTTTTGGTTCACCGTCACGATTGCTTCCTCGGCGGAGTTCTTTTTTTCCATAGCCCTCGCTTTCTCTTGCTCAGCGCCAACGCAGTCTCCAGCTCAGTGATTCTCATCAGCAGTTCACTCTGAGCAACCATTATTTTCTGCATTTTTCCTCGACCTCATAGTGCCTACACTTGGCGTCAGCCTCCTCTCCATTCGATTGTGCACTTGAGTCCATTTACAAATCCACCCCACATCCTGAACACTTTACAGCCTCTTTGACCATGTCTTTCTGACACCAATTGTGCTTATGAATTCTCTCCATTGATAATTACAAAACACAATCCCTGCTCTACGAAAAAGAGAAAGATCAAGCTTTACTACAAAGTTTTGCGTGTACATTGTACGTGAATCTCCCCTACGGGGTGGCGAGGGGAAAAACACACAAAAAAGAAGCACACACACACACGCACAAAGTAGTAAATACCTGGTGACTAACCCCCGAAAAAGCCGTACAATGTAATAAGTGCTACAAAGATTTGAACTGCTGCCTCACTAATTATAAAATCAAGTTCAAAACATGCAAAACCACTTATCTGCTCAGTTGATAGGGAGCGCTAAAAACACGTCCGTCCACCGTGCCATTCTGAACTGAGCGCTCCTATTTGCCCAGCGCCATAAAGTGGCATAGGGGGTTCATTTCCACTGCAGTGAAGCCATCGCTACGCAGATTCAGTGCAGATCAAGCGGGGTTGACAACGGCTGTTGCCATTTTTGCCGCGCTTCTTCGGTAATGTAGCCATGCTACCTGTTGGTCATGAGAAATGCGGTAGCAAATGCAGTATGTGATGAATTGTACTAGGTAGTGCCCATGCGGTTAAACGTGGGTGGAGGAAGTGTTTTTAAAAGAAAAGAAGAGAAAAATGAGCCCCCTAAATGTCTCTCAGGGGGAGGACAACTCAACAGTAGCTCACGGGGGATGAGGCTAGACAAGGGAATAAAAGGATAAGATTAAAAAGTACAGAGAGAGAGAGAGAAAGGAGAGAGCGAGGCGGCGGGTCAGGGAGCGACGGAAGAAAGGAGAAGACAGAAAAGAAAGACACGGTTGCAAGAGTCTAAGGACGGGGCACCACTGGTGAGAGCTTTTGTCGGCGTCAGGAGATGGCGTAGGGCTAATCCAGTCAGCCAGAGCTACGCTGACGTCGTCGTAGGAGACCGGCGGTAGAAGGTGGCTTAGGACCAACCCAGTCGGCCAGAGCTGCGCTGTCGTCGGAGATCACGAGGGCACAACCAGTCGGCACGTAATCCAGCGAGCGAGTGTTTAGACACGGGTACAGCGGATGTTGCTATAGACGGATTAGTGTTCAGTCGGAAGGAATAAATGCTTAGCCATTGTCATCAGCAGAATTTTCTCTTGGGGGAGGGGGTGCAAACCATTGTTGCACCACGGCTTACGGAAAGCGAGAGCACTGGTTTAGCTAGGGTGAGGGCAAGTGCTGTGGTGGCTTTAGGGGAGCAAGTGCCCCTTTTCCACTTCTCCGCTGACGCCCATGCATGCGCTTGGCTTTTTTTATCTGTTCATGGCACTGCAAAACTTGCTCTATTTGTATTAACCACAGATGCAGTAGTGAATACGATATGCATGCAGAGTTGACCAGCATGTGTCAGCTGCATGCGTCCAAAATGGTCTAATGGTTAAAACGCTGAAAATAAAGGAAGAATATTAACTAGAACTATTTGAATCGGCAAGGTGTTGGTGCTAGTGCGTGAATTGAATACAGCTTTGAAATCTTAAGCGGAAAGTATGATGACCCGACAGGGTTGTTAACAACGATTCACATCAATTGTCATGAGCCTTGATTGTAATCCGAGCGCAATTCGAGCGTAATACGAGAGCCACGCGCGACGCGGGTATCACACAGTCACTCTCGATCGCTATCCAGCTCTATTAAATTGAAGACTACAAAACTTTATCTGGGTAACTCACACAGTCAACGAATGAGCCCCGACGCGATGAAAATATTTCATCTATATTTGGTACGATAGTGATCAAAAGTGAAAAATATTTTATGAGTGTAAATGAGAAAAAAAAACAGCGCGAACGAAGCCGAAGCTCATGTGTGGCCTTCTATAAATATACTTATGTATCACTGGTTCAACAAGCTGACACACGTTTTTTCATTATTACAAACCAAAAACGTTAACAGAAATTTAAGGCTTCCAGGCATAACCAGAACAACTGAGGTTTTCCGTACCTTCATAAAAAATAAAAAGAAAGCGGAAAATAAATAAACGCAAGTATACTTTGAAGCGCGAGCGCTGCTTCTACGCGATGGTGAGTGACTTTCCCGCAAGCCTTTTGAACCCAAGATGGCGTAGCTTGGCGCAACTCTGCTACCTAAAGGTAGCATATAGAGTAACTCTAACATACAAGGGACAGTACCGTCATCTAGTGAACACTGCAAGAACTAAACGAGAGGTGGCTACATACAGGGGACGCACAGCCCACGCCTTAAGGAGCTTCGCCCCTAAAACGATGTTAGCAGATCCAAAACGGCATTGCGAACGCCAAAATTCAGCTGAAGTTGTTGAATGAGGCCTGATGAATAGCCGACTGAAGGAAGCTTTTGCGGATGAGTTGCACGCCTGAAGTACCACCTCATTAAATTTGGGCTGTTTGACTAATATATCCGTATTTATAACGAAAGGCGAAGAGAAAACTTTGGAGGACGCTCGAGCTTCGTCTACTATAGTACAATGCGACAGGGTAATCGTGTTCCGGCCGGTTTACCTTCTGATGCCCTAGCCTCTCTTTGGTTCTCGTTTCATGCTGAAAATGTGCTGTAGAAAACGATTGACTGTAACTGGCCGTCTCGAAGCATAATTAGGTGACTAGTGAAAGTGCAGTCAAGTGCCCACTATGCCACTATTATTCCTTTTTTCAAGTCAGCGAAGGGCACCTACGCCTGCGTAAAGCAACACGTGAACCCTCGCAGCTGCTCACCTATCACGGAGGAAGGAAAGATAGGAGAGGGTATGCCCAGCTGGTGCGCTGTGTGAAAAGTGTGGAGGAAATGACATCATGCCGGCCACATTCACTGGGCAGATAGGCGGCGTTGCCATGGTTACGCGTTGCGCAGTGTAGCTCGTCGAGCAGTGAGCGGCGGCAGCATGTCTGCCTTTGCAGATCTCGTGCTGAGCCGTGATAAACAATATCTGTGCTCTGCACCACGTTATTGGTTACGCAACGTTCTCCTGGCAGTTACTGTACTTCTAGCAACGTTTACAAAACCCTTTGTTTACCACGGGGGCGTGTGGTTACTTCTGTTTGGGGACATAGCACAAGATTTTTATTCTGTCTTACCTATAAAAAATATATGTCACATTGAAATATTATGGAAAGGCCACAAAAGGCATTATGTAAGGTGGCCGAAACAAGATACCGAACGCAGTCTCCGTGCATTTCAATGCTTCACACGCCTAATATATCAGCGGTTAAAAGCTATTATTCGTTTGGGGGGTTCGGTGCGCCAAAACAATATATAATTTAGATAAAACCCGCAGTGGATTATTTATGATCGTTCTCGAGGCTAATGAAGACCATGTGGTTATTTTAATCCACCATTCCTGTTAATGTTGCCGTAATTTACTGAGTTCATTGTAATTGTCTATTACAACGCGTGTATCACTTAGTTACGACTCCGGGTCCTGCGGGTCTCATTCTGGTAGCGGGACCCCGTCCTAGGACCCATCGTCGAACAAGTCAGATGAGGTGCTCGTAAGAACAACGACAATTTATTTACATGGTTAGTAACTGTGAAAAGTGATCAAAGAGAACGAGAAGTCAAGAACTGAACAGTAGAACTGAACAATAGAACTTGGCAGCAGGGGCAGCATACCACGGGGACGCTTATGGCTGTTGTTTTCACAGGTGTTCGAGGCGTACCCTGGCTGACTATCGGCGTTGATAGCGGAGCGTGCTGTATCCAGCGCCTTGCAAGAGTGCCGCATTGACCGACCGGCTACGTTGTTGCGCTTGGCACCATACCACGTGACATAAACCACCCCTGGCCCTTCAAAAAGACAGCGGCAACGCCTCTCTCGATCACTTGGCAGCAAGGACAGCATACGACGGGGACGCTTATTGCTGTTGTTTTTCCAGGTTAGGCATTTGCCCTCCTGTTTTGTGTAGTTCATTCGCTATCCTAGCGCTGTCTCTGTTGCCTATTTTTCAAAGTTTGTACTTGTTTTGCCCACTGTTGAATCTGTAATTGGCCGTTAATCATGGGTACTGAGTTCGCGGACTTCAAACGTGACATTCGGAAAGAAATCAGAGAGTTAAACAAAAGCCTTGACTACATGAACAAAGACTACGAAAATATAAAGCAAGAGTGCGCTGAAATTAGAAAGGAAAACGCTGCTCTCAGGGCGTCCCAAGAGGCAATGTATTGTGAGGTAGACCGTTTGAGAAAGTTGGTGCACGAAAATTCCACGCGCCTAACTGCTCAGGATCAATACTCTCGAAACAAAAATATAGAAATTAAAGGGATCCCACGTACCCCTAATGAAAACCTTGTGCAATTGCTTGCCAAAGTTAGTGACGCCTTGGGGGAGCCAATGAGTGAACAAGACACAGAAATAGGCCACCGTTTGCCAGCGAGGAGTGCCACTTCGCAAAGTAACACGGCACCAGACCCAGGTGTTGCAAAGAACAACGAGGTACGCCCTCATGCAAGCGCTGTTCCCGATCGGGGTTGCAAAGCAGGCAGTGACGCCCCCCGGAACGAAAACATCGTGGTTGTTTTCAATCGCCGAGCTAAGAGGGATGTCATCGTTAAGAAAGCACGGAGAACTCGATTCACAGCTGAGGAACTGGGATTCACAACTAAACAGTCTGTTTTCGTAAATGAGCACCTTTGTCCCCAACTGAAAAAATTGCGGGGTATGACGATTGCTCGGAAACGGGAAATGAACTGGTGCTTCGCGTGGGCAAGTGATGGCGAAATATTTGCGCGTGAAACGGAAACATCTCGTGCAGTTCAAATCACATGTGAAGCCGACTTGCATAAGATGCGCGCGGCCACTTCAAGCAGCCGCGGGGCATCTAGCATGTCGTAGGCTTATTTGATTAGCGCTTTTCGTTTTTGCGGCGGGACCTTTTTTTTCTTTTTTTCCTAATGTTAAGATGGCGATATTACCACGTGATATCCATATACCTTACACTAGTGGATATTGCAGTATCATGCACTTAAATGCTCGCTCAGCTCGCAACAAGCAAGATGATATAACTACGTTTTTCGACGAATTCTCATTTAAATTCGACATCATAGTGATTTCTGAAACTTGGTACACGTGCAATGACGAGGTACTAGGCTTGCCAACGTATAAATGATTGATTGATATGTGGGGTTTAACGTCCCAAAACCACCATTTGATTATGAGAGACGCCGTAGTGGAGGGCTCCGGAAATTTTGACCACCTGGGGTTCTTTAACGTGCACCCAAATCTGCCAACGTATAAATCGTTCTTTCTAAACCGGCCCTCTCGTCGAGGGGGAGGTGTGTTGCAACGAATTGCTGACCATTTAGTTTGCAGCCTTCTCTCAGACTTTTCAGCGATTACACCAGACTATGAGGCATTATCACTAGCATGTCACAAATATGTATATGTGGTAGTTTATCGTCCACCTGACGGAAAAACAGAAGCGTTTTTTCGATTTCTTGAAAATCTGCTTACGTATGCGTGCACTAATAAGTTGCACATTATAATAGGGGGCGACTGCAACATTAACCTTCTACAGCGAACTCAAACCTCTGGTAACTTTAAACTACTACTTGATTCTTTTGCGTGTGCTAATATTATTACTGAATCTACACGTGTCACTTCAGATACTGAAAGCCTTATCGACTTACTTATTACAAATGACATAAGTGATTCACCCGCATCTGGAGCTGTTATTGCCGATATTAGCGATCACTACGCTATATACATGTTTCAAAATCGAAACGAGTATCTTAATCGTGCAAAAGTATCAACTCCAGAATCATACAAAATACACAAAGTAGTAAGAAAACAATAGACACTTTTAGGCGTGAAATTGCTCAGATTTGTTGAGATCCTGTCTATAAATCAGTTAACGCTAATGAGGCATATGAAATATTCATGTGCCTGTTAAGAAAAACTTACCATAAGTGCTTTAAATATAGAACTGTCAAAATCTAAAGAAAGGTCGGAAACAATGGATGACTGGAGAATGTCTGGAAATGATTAAGAAGAAAAATCTACTGTACGCAAAATTCGTGAAAACAAGACACCATCACGATCTTTCGGAATTCAAGCGGTATAGAAATTTTGTAACGAAGCACCTGAGAAAAACTAAGGACGCGTACTATGAAGCTCTCTTAAAGAGGGTTAGAACTCGTGGCAACGTTCTTTGGCGAGAAATAAATAAGCTTCTAAATAGAAGTTGCTCTAGAGACAACGCACTTGAGTTAAACATAGATAACAAGATAGTAAAAGGTGAAGAACTTGCTAATAAATTTAACGTGTACTTCACAACGCTGGTGTCCTCTGATTTATCAAACCCTTCTCGTGCCTGTAATAGTGATTACAGGGACTTTCTAGGTGTGCCAAACATGAGCACTGCATATTTTTTAAACACAACTTCTGAAGAAGTATTGTCTGTATTTATGTCACTAAAAACACTATTGCTCGGTACATAGATGACCTACAAATTAAGCCTATTAAAGCAGCACTTGATCGTTTGTTACCTGTTCTTACCCATCTGTTTAATGTCTGCTTATCTACGGGAGTTTTCTCAGAAAGAATGAAGCATGCGAGAGTTAGTGTCTTATACAAATCCGGTGACCGAAATATCTTTTATAATTATCGTCCGATCTCCATACTTCCTGTTATATCTAAAGGGCTAGAGGAAATCATATATCAACGTGTCATGTCTTTTTGTGAAAAGTACTCTATATTAACACCGCATCAATTTGGCTTCCGACGGGGCATGTCCACTGAACTGGCTCTCCTCACACAAAAAGAACTCATACTTAACTCATTTGAAAAGAAACTGTTAACATTGGCTGTTTTTATTGACTATTCCAAAGCATTTGATAGAATCAACCTTGAAGTACTCCATGCAAAATTGCGTCATTATGGTTTTCGAGGAACCCCACTTGACTTTCTGAAATCTTATTTATCACAAAGAAAGCAATCTGTAGTTATAAATGACAGCCAATCCTCCCTACTAACCATAACGTCAGGTGTACCTCAGAGCAGCATATTAGGGCCCCTACTGTTTATTATTTATATAAACAACATAACAAATGTCAGCAAATATGTGGACTTTATAATTTATGCAAATGACACTAGTATATTTTTTTATTTAGGTAAGCTGGCAGACTCAGCCAACAACATTCTTACCTACATCTTCATATGGAGTACTGCAAATTATTTAATGATCAACACAATAAAATTCAAAGCTGTGATATTCGCACCGGTTCAGAAGGCTGTCTGTCGTGGTTTGGATATATACCTAGGGCCCGAAAAAATTGAGGTTGTCAAAGAAGTTTCATCATTAGAAGTAATTTTTAATAAAAAATCTCAATTGGGACGAACACGTTAATAATGTAACTAGAAATATAGCTAGGGCGTGTAGTGCTCTCTCTGAACTTCGACAGATACTTCCAGCAAACATTAAACTTTTACTCTATAATACGTTGTTTTCATCTCACAATAACTATTGTAGTATAGTGTGGGAAGATACATCTAAAGCAAATCGGCACAAAATATTTTCACTGCAGAAAAAAGCGATTCCTCAGATTGCAAACGTACCATACGACGCACATACAAGTCATTTATTCAGAGAATTTAACAGTTTACCGATTGATTACATACACAGCTTCAACCATATTATGAAATGAAAACAAAGCTTGCTATCAAACAACGCTTGATTTCTTAAACTGTGTAACATCAGAAAAAATACACAATCCCATTATGACATTCGGAAAAGGCCTTCCTGGTTTGTTCCTTACTCGCGAACTAATCATGGTTTGAGAACACTTGAACACTGTATTCCTGCTTGTTTTAACATGTTTGAAAATAAAAACATTGACATCTTTTATATACATCAAAACCACTTAAGAACCTTCTCATCCAGAATGGCGGCGTGTAGTTTAGCTTCTTCTAATTGTCCGGCTAAAATACTATATGTAAAAGAAACACCCTATAATAGTGCTCGTGTGTAACATGGTATCCTATGATGTTTGCTTTTTTTGACATTTTTTTCGTTGCTTTTTTACGAGTAAAACATGCAACATCTCACTCGCCAGTGTTTCCCTTATGCATCAAAACTTGTGCTTTTCGCATACCTAGTGTCGTAAACGTCGTTTAATCATTTTGTAATACTTTGGTAGCCGTTTAGCAACGTGTGCATTGTTTCATGATTGACCGTACGCTGTTTGCTTTTTTATCTGTTGTTTTTCTGTCTTTGTGGTTTGCTTATTTTATGTACACCTGAAACTGAAGTAATTTTGATGTGTTTTTTTTATTTCCTAATTTCTTGAAGTTTTGAAAATCAACGACAAATTGTTTTTTCATGTTTGTGCTCTGCGAATTTTGTAATGCCAAGTGAAAAGGAATAGGAGCCTCGTCAAGCTGCTAATATAGCAGCTTTTTGCTCTTATCCTTGCATTATCTTTTTCGCAACTCTTTGAAGAAAATGCTCAATAAAACTGAAACTGAAACGGAAACTGAACTGAAAATATACAAAAGTCTTCCGTTTATATAGCACGGCGTTGCCAACCATGGACACAATGTCAGCGGCTTCAGCCAATATGGCACTCGATGATCTAGGTGCTCCACCCACGAAGGCGGGGAAAGACATGTAAAGGTCGAAGGAAGTTCATGTCATCCCACCGTCGTCTGCATAGCCAGTCTTCACCAGTAAGGAGACGAGTTCGTAAGGTAGAATGAAGGTTTATTTACAAGATAGATGAAAGGTAGGAACTTTACAGGGATCTAGAAGATCCCGCAATATGTACAACATAAAGTTCATAATTCCACACAAGATTCAGCACAACATCCAGCTCGTAAGGCAGCTCAAGATTTCGCACAGTTTACAAAAATGCTTCGGCTTTTATAGCTCACTGTCACCACCGTCCGAAGGAGGCGGTGATCACTCTTGCCACAAAGCAGGGGGCGAAGTCTTTGTGGTCCACATCCAGAAAGGGTACAGTTATTGCACCACTCGGCTGAGCGAAACGGTTCAATGGTAACAGGAACGCACCATACAAAGACGCACCCGGCCCACGCCTTGAAGGCACCGCAGGGCAAGGAGGTAGAGTCCGGAAGGGAAAGTTGAGCTCCTCTGGGAAGATGGCCGTTAACCCGAACGTCAGCAGCGGTCTACGCTGCTTTCAGCTTCAGGCAGTCCAAACGCTCGATCACGGTGAACGGCTTCTTCGACGCGTTCCCACGCTTCCGGGCTGTCGGTGCGTTGAGATGGCCTCGCGTAGATGACAAAAGCAAAGCCAAGATGTTGACTTAATGAGACCCGCCACAGTGGCGCTGTTCTCCAGCTGTTCGAGCCCGTTTAACAAAAGGCTTGTCTCGCGAAGCTTTCGTTGAGACCCGACTGCTTCCAGGAACATCAACACGACAGCGTCTTGCAGACCGGGCGCCGATGGGGTTGAAAGCCTCCCAAATAGACTGGCTTACGCACAATGGCGTCTGCCTAGGCGAATAGACCTCTGTTTGTTTGTAAACAGCGTGACGTCACGAAGCGCATCGGCATCTACATCGCGCTGAGCCCGTTTCGCTAGTTTCACACTGCTTGGCAAAAAGCTGCCATTTCGGCAATGCATCCGTAGGGAAACGCGATGGAGCTCTCCGAGGACGTGCAGTCTCTCCCTGAAAATGCGCGCCAGTAATACAATGAGAAGATACGTGTTAACGGTGAACAGTACCGTGATACCTACACCATTTTGGCGTGGATAAATGATCCGAAGTGATGGCCCAACGTTCGGTTTGGCGACATTTATGTATATCTCGTCAACACTCGTGGGCCGTACAGGGCGGAGAACATGAAATGTAACAGATTTCTAAAGGCTTAAAGTCTTGCTATGGAAGGGCATGTGCGGGAAGTGCTCGTCTCCGGCATGGCTAGCAGCATGAACTGCTGCTTCCTCAAAGCAAATGTGACGCCGTCGCAGAGAACTACAGCCAAGCCTTACGAGGCCTGGGTGCTCGTTCAAGAGACGGCAGCGTCAGCACGGCGCACTGCAGTTGCATGGCTGAGTAAGTTGTCGTAGCCTTCATTTCTATTGTTTTTGTTACTGGCGTTCGGGCATAAATGTATTTTCCTACCACCTTGTGAAGCTTGTGCATGCAGGCGTGCAAACCAGTCTTTGCAATGTAAGCCTACAGCGTGTGCCTCGCTGCCACAACTCGCGCTATCTAATGCTGAATTTTTCATAGTTGTCGCAGCACCACTCGGCCATTTGAGATTTAGGATGAACGATTGCCATGTTTTTTTCCCACGTGATCGCTAACAACTGTGTCGGGTTTCTCGAAGCTTCGTATGTTTCGTGGAATGTATATACAGTGAAACGCGAACTGGCTACTTTCACATTGCTGTACGCAAATACTTGTGCGCTCTCTCTGTTGCGTGCTGCTTGGTTATGCGAAGCTACGTTTCTTTGTTTCCGTTCTGAAAAAAAAAAAACTGCACGGCGTTTTATGGAACCCTTGCTATGAAACTGATACAATATTAATGATCTGAGCTTCAGTACCTTAACGACAGTAGGGCTCTTGCCGTTTTTTTCTTTGAAGCCTACTGACAGCACTGTTGAAAGTTTATTTTCAACAAATGGTAGTTTTGGAAAGACTTGCATCGCATAATTTACGTTTTCTTGCAGATTAGGAGAGGTGTGTACACATGTGGCTGCATTGCTGTTCAAAGTGGAGCTATTGGTGTCGTTTGGGTTTGCGAGGTCCACAACATTCCAACTTTGCGAAGGGAACAATTGATTTCGAGAGAGCATGAGCATAAATTTTCGTGAATTTGTTGATTCGAGGAGCTGCAGTTTGTGCATACAATCCTCACATTATTTTGAGATAAAAAATTATAACTGAGCCAACTATAAATTCTTTTCAGGCAATGCTGAATGTGCTTAACAGCAATTGCAATTTTCAACAACGTACTGCATTTTTGCGTAAATGACAATAGGAATGTCGGCAAAGTGAAAGCACAGGATGAAGTGGCACGTGTATGTTACGCGGTTTACAATATAATTCGCACCATACAAGTAAAGTTAAACTGAATGTATTCAATATGACTGTACTGAACAAAAGGGAGGGCAACAGAGACAAAGCCACTTTCAACTAAATTTCTTGTGCTACTGAATCTGTTTATATATTGATGCAATATAAACGATACACGTGTGTACATTGAATAAAATAACATATAAAAGTTGGGAGATGTCACCGCCAAGAAGACAAGTTCGTTTTCCATGACATTCAATGTGACTGGGGGATACGTGTGTTAGTTCACCTTCACTGGCTCTCACCAACGAAGAACTTGTCTTCGTGGTGACAGCATCATTTATCTCTTACTGTTGTTTTATACAGTGTACGTACTTGTGCCGTCCATATTGCATCAATATACAACTATGTAAAAAAAACTGGGGGTTCAGATGAGACGTTACATTTTAAAAATAATGGCTGGTATGCGTAATTGCTTGAGACGACTACGTCAAATAGCATCAAACCTTGTCTCTAAGATAATAATGTTGGCTCTGATATATGCGTTTAATTTGAAATTAAGCCAATAAGACCCTAAACTAAGGTAGCAGAATTGAAAGCATGTGCGTTACTTAGCTCTAAGCGGTGGGTGGGTGGGAATAATGAATTTTAGAATCAAATAGTGATGACCTCAAATCGAGTATTTATTAAATACCAAAAGAACCGCTTTCAAAATTTTTTTACAATCCCACAACATGTAAGTTGAAACAATATTTCACTAACATTCACCAGGCAACACTAAAATTATTTTGTACAACCGCAAGTATAAAACTGAGATAAGTTACTATACAGCAGTGACCAGAGCCCAAAGACGCTGCCAGCATTTTTTGGGGGAGGGGATATCCAAACGTTTATGCGGAAAGAAAAAGTGTCCCAGGGGAGGGGGTGGTGGGTCCCTATTTCAGGCCTCCACTGGTTTCAGTGGCGTGCTGCGCTTGTTCGAGAGGCGCTAGTTGCACCCTTAATCCTCACTAGTGAGCAGTCTCCCATTGCTTTCTTCAGAAAATTTTGCCAACTAATTGCGGTGAGTTACTTTCGGGTGGCCTGTTCTGACAAAATCACGTTATGTGGGCGAGTGGGCCTCCCTCCACACCACGGACAGCTAGTGCTCTGCGATGAATGGCATGAGGGGTGAATGGCATGTTGCAAATAAAGGTTTGGATAGGTATGCGTTTGTATATACACTTGCAAAAGTGAAACCTTTCAAAGGATTTGAACCCCCCCCCCTTTCGGCTGTGCCCATGCCAGAGCCTTAGGAGTATTTTGTAACTAGGTTAAATATAGCAGTGACTACAGTAATCAAGGTGAGACCGTGTCGCCTTCTTTAGCATAAAACTGAGTCGTAAAACTGATACAGTTCAACCGAACGCCACAAATACTGCTAAAACTATAATGAACCAGATAAACCTTTTATCACAATATGAATGTCGCCACCGAAAGCGTGTAAAAATTAGTGTAGAACGCTGTATCTGATAGAACAATTCAAGCAAACACTACATTTGCGTCTGTGAACCGTGAAGCCGAATGCAGTCATATTCCTCATTTTCAGTTAATGAGGCAACTGTAGCATTGTGAAAACTGTGACTTAAAAAAACGCCTTCATTTTGTAATGACTGCAGCATCTGTAGTCTCATAAACGTTCAACGCGAAGTTTACACTTGATGCATCTTCTTCTGTGTCGCCAGTACTTTTCCTGCTAAGTCATACCCAAGTGATGGATTACCAACTTTTCCAGAATGGTGCTCTCATTGAGTTCAATTTCTTAACCTGAAGTTTTGCACTTTCAGCACACAGAGCTGTATATATTGCACCAATGCATACGCCTTAGAATCATTTTGTGTGACTTCAGATATAATAAGCATATTGTTTGCTCTGTGAATAGTAATCCTTGTCAATGGTAAGCATTCTCTCATCTCTGGTTCTCCTATCAATACTCTTTGTGCTTGCATTAAATATGTTGTGGCAGAGACACGGGGCTCAGGCCACGCTTTGTGTTTGCAACTGTTTCGTTGGAAAAGAATAAGTAAACTTAAATGGACTAATCAACTACTCAGCTTTGTCTTGTCTGCTAGGAATTGCTGTCCCGGAATGAGTAACTATTGGCTTGATTTCTCAAACAGTAGTGCACTGCATGAATTGGTAAAAAGACAGAAGAATGTTGAATGGAAATCATGTTCTTTTTTTATAGCATTCTTGTCGGGGCTTGCCTGCAGTGAGCAATCTATCTTGCATGTACCAATGAATTAATTTTTTTCCGCCTTGAAACGACATGTGATCAGAACACAGCAAGCTTTTCTCAGAAAGCAATGCTTACTATTTTCATTTTGTTAGTAACTTGTAGAATATGAGCTACTTTTTTATATAGAAGATAGCATGGTTTCTCCATCAGGCGCTTAGATTTAAGGATCACTATATTTACAGAAACCACCCATGCATTCGACAAAAAAATATTGTCAAGTCTAAGAACGTTTTTGTGCCTGCACAAGATGTACTTAAGTTGTGCGGCTTCACAGTTATATTTTATAATTCCCAGATATATTCTGAAAGTTCCTCCCAGTGTTTATGTTGTCTGCTGTTTTTTGTGGGAATGCTTGTTTTTAATTGTTAATGCTTCTACTGGTACTTCACTTGTACTGCAGTGCTATTAATAAATAATTTCTCGTAAAATGTGTAAGTGGAGCCTGCAAGAATCAAGGACCTGCAGATCGCAAAACACTAACATGAGAAAGTGTCAAAAAGATTCCAAAGGAAGCGCAGTTTAGCCTAAGCTCCACGGGCAAACTTCCTGATGCGCTTGAACCTTTGTTGGATATGCTGTCCAATGCACTGGTGCTTACAGCTTATGCAAGGTTTGCTGCAATGAATGAAGACACGGACAGCACTGATGAATGCGAGGGCTTTGCTTTGTTACCAAAGAGTCTTTAGGAGATCTTTGACAGCACGTGGGAACAGCTAAGCACAAGTGACCAAGAAAAAAAAATAGATTCATTGCTAATGTTGACTCTGAGCTACATCGAAGTAATAATAATCGAGGAAAAGACAAGAATGCAAGGAAAATGTCCTTCTTGGTTTGAGCAAAAATGTGGCTGCATCACACGATTGATGATCAGCAAAGTTGTCAAGTGCAATAGCGCAATTGCGGCTGCGCGACTCTCGACCAAAATCGTAGTCTCCTTTGGTGCTCTTTGAGAGTCGGCACAGGAGGACGGCTGCCATGAGATATGGAACAGATCATGAGGAGGCGGCAAGGAGGCAGTATATTAAGCATCAGATGTTACAGCACACTAACTTTCAGTGTAGAGATGCTGGTTTGTTTACATAAGAGAAGTTTCCGTATGTCGCTGCCAGTCCAGATGTCATCATTGAATGTAGTTGCTGCGGCCGTGGGGTGCTTGAAATTAAGTGTCGTGATACGTACAGAGATATGCAAGTTAATGACTTCAATGACAAAGTCTTTTATATTGACGAAAATCATTGTTTAAAGGAAAATCATGAATATATATTCCAGGTTCAGGCAGAAATGGCTGCTTCTGAAGTAAGTTATTTTGATTTTATGTGCTGGACCCAGAAATATTTTGTTGTTGTGCGTATTACAAGAGATCCAGACTTTATGGAGAAGCACATGCCAGCGCTGAAAGCGTTTTAAAGTTCTCATTGCTTTCACAGCTCCTTTCTAGAAAGGCCATTCCCAGTGTACAGAACCATAGCTCCTGAGCTCGTTGGCAGAGATTTACAGTGAAACCTCAGTGATATGAGTATTCCGGGGTCACCATAGATATTCGTATCATTCCAAATCCGTCTCAGCAAAAAATGTGGAAAATCGGCATGCGAGATAAGAAAACGGGCGTGTTTTCATTTCTTGTTTTGCAGGACCACAGCAAAGTCACGAACAGCTCTAAATGATTGCCAGTAGAGTTTTTATAAATCGACGACCATGCTTTCTTTCTTGAATATACGGCCTGTACGTGTGTCACAAATCGAGCGCTCAAAAAAGGGCGCGCCGCCAAATTCTCGCGACGAAGCGCCGAGAGGTCAACAATAAAAAAAGAAAACAAGCATCCAAAGACTCTCCGGGCGCGCGACCCTCTCCCCTCGGAAGCGTAGGTTTGGCGACGAACCTCCTCTCATCGGCGCCCGAGTAAGCCCTCGATTGTTCTAGATGAAAAAGGGCGTGGTGATGCCGGGTTGCGTCATCCGTCACGGATGGTCTCCGAACCGTCTCGCCCTCTCCCCAGCCTTCGCTGCGTATCGCGCCGACGAAATGATGAGAACTTTCTGGAATCTCGCACGGAAGGTATTTAATCGAGCAGCCAAGATGGGAGTTCAGGAGAAGACGGAAGTTAGCGCCAGCGCCCGTAAGGTATTCCGCCGTGTAGTCGACGAAGGTTTTGTCCGTAGTGACAAAGCAGGAGAAGAAGAGGATTTCCACCTGAGGGGTGACGACTCGAGCTACAGGCAAGAGTGTGGGTCTACCGCTATCAAGCGAAGACGCATGGCAACAGCTGCGTGTGTGAAGCCGACGTGTTTCCGGCGAAGAAGTTTGAAGCTTGGCGAGTGGCGAATTGAAGACGCGAGGTTTCCTGGAAGAGAAACTTCGGGGGCAGCAGCGAGGTTTCCTGGAGGAGAAACTTCGGGGGCAGCGGAACGACAAGAACGCTGGACTTCAGTGAGTGATGAGGAGTGAGTGATTCTCGGAAGAGTATCATTCGGATTTTTGTTCCAAGGACTTTGGACTCAATAAGTTTTCGAACTCTTTAGTCTTTAAGTGTCTTGGTTGTTGGATGCATGCGACTGCATTGTAGTGCGTATTGTTGTCTGTGTCCGTTGTTTCGAGTGTGGCTGATTGTACTGTGTAGTACGTTGTTTGATTGGTGACGTATTGTATGCAACTATTGTGGAGTGTGCATATTTGTGCATTGTTTTGATCTGCCATTAGTGATAATATAATTTTGTTTTGTTTATCAACTCTCGGCTCTGACTTTTTCTTAGGGCCACAGCCGGCGTCCGCTGGCGTGCCAAAAAGGACCACTTCTAAATTGTCCACGCTTTCGTGGTGCGGTTCGGGGGGCCGATACTTCGGCCCTTGAAATTAGCCCGGCGATCGCCTCCCGAATTAACGGGACTTGTGACAATTAATCTGGCGTCCGCGACGAGGACCTTTTGGTGCACAGTGTGTACAAAGTAGTGAGAAAGAGCCTCGAGTTGTTGATACTGCTATCGGAACAATTTTGTGTGTCGTTCAGTGTTCTCGTAAACGAGTGCAGGAGAGTGTTCTGATAGACTGATTTCGGCAGATACTTTTTACACGCGGCAAGACTTCATTTGCGAGACACATGGATCTCGAAAAGTTAGTCGCTCTTGGTGAGAAAATGGGTCTTTCTGGCGCCGAACTACGGAAGTGGGTCACCCAGAAGGAAAAAGAAGAAAAAGAGAGAGCCAAGGAAGAAAAAGCAGCTGAGTTGGAGAGAGAGAAGTTGGCAGCCGAAAGGGCGAGAGAAGAAAGAGAAGCGGAGATGGCTGAAAGGGAACGGCAGCGGCAGCACAAGATGGAACTCGAGCGGCTCCTTTTGCAACAGCGAAGTGAAACTCCGGTCCAAGCTAGAGTTGAAAGCAGCGAGCGGGAGAACCACGGCTTCCGCTTGAACCGAAGCAAGCTGCTCATAGCGTTTGATGATAGGAAGGACGACCTTGACGCGTACCTTCACCAATTTGAGACGATTGCGAGAAGCCAGAATTGGCCGGAACATCAATGGGCAACTGCTTTGAGTACTTGCTTGAGTGGTGAAGCGCTCAGTGTGTACGGTAGGCTGACGCCGACTGATGCAGCCAACTATGCAAAAGTGAAGGCTGCTTTGCGGAAGCGATTTAGATTTACTGTGGAAGGATTCCGGGACAGATTTCGGACAGGAAAGCCAGCTGATGGTGAGACGGCTACGCAGTATGCCGCCCGACTTTGCCATTATTTCGACAGACGGATTGAACTTTCAGGGACAGCGCAGGAGTACGATGAGCTTAGAGAGCTCCTAATTAGAGAACAATTTCTTAGTAGTTGCCACCCAAGCCTGTCGCTGTACTTGAAAGAGAGGAGAGCTAAGTCACTTGAAGACATGCTTGAATTTGCGGATCAATTTTTGGAAGCGCAAGGTGGCACTAATTTGGCCAAGGTCAAGAAGGAGTGTCCTGAAGATTCGAAGAAATTGGCTCCCGAAGAAAAGAAGCGTGCACTGGAGAGCATTCCGCGATGTTTTCTGTGTAACCGAGTGGGTCACCACGCTAACAACTGTCGAACTAACTTCACGAGCCCTACGGTTGTAAAATGTTTCAAATGTGGTCAGACTGGGCACAAGGCAGACGCTTGTCGTAACGGAGTGAGGCAAATTCACCAGGTATCCTGTGTGCTAGCAGCACCGAAATCCGATGATAATGCCGTCACCGACGGATTCGTAGAGTTGAAAAATGGGGAGCAACTTCTTATTTTGGGTGCTGTAATGACGAAACAGCCAACCGGTGTTACGAAGGGAATGACCACGCTGCCTGGAAAAGTTGCGGGCAAGAAGGTTACGGTGTTAAGAGATACCGGTAGCTCCACTGTTATTGTGCGGAGAAATTTGGTACGGGAAAGTGAGTTGACAGGCAAAACGAAACCGGTTTGCCTAATTGACAGTACGGTTCGGATGCTTGCCGAAGCAGAGATTGAGGTTGAAACCCCGTACTTCGGTGGGAAGGTTACGGCTATATGCATGATGGCCCCTTTGTACGACCTCGTCATCGGAAACATCAACGGGGCGTGAGGGCCGAATGATCCAGAACGTTTGGGAGAAGACCCGTAGATGGAGCCCCCGCCGACACAGGGACCGCGAGGTACAGTGGAGAAAACCCCCGTGAAGGATTTCACTCGAGTCCAAGGTGAAATCTGGGCGCAAGAGACAGCGAATGAGAACAGGATCGTATTGAATGATTTCACGTGCTGGGCAGCTGGACTTACGTCGGCACGACCTCAACCGACCGACAGTGTAAAGGTGACGGAGTCGGCCAGCCAGGCCCAATCTCGTAACATGAACAAGCGGGTGAATAATCGGGCAGGATCGGTTGAGCGTCATGACCCGTTAGCAGTGTCGGAAGTGACAACGATGGCTGAGACGCCGCCTCAGATACCAACGTTGGAAGGGGCTCACCGGAACAAAACGAGCAAAAACAATAAGAAGAGATCGAGAGAGCACCGCAAGAAAGGGCGCAAGCGCCGCTCGAAATGCACCGGATAGGTGTCGACGTCAATTCGGAATGTGTTTGACAGTGCTATATGTTAATGGGGTTGTTGTCCTGTGTCACAACTGTAACTCGAATGAATCAAAATTTTCGTTACGGTGATGGGACGTATAGTATGGTACAATTGTTGTAAAGACAGACCTTTGTACAATTGTATTGCTTGAAGTATGTGATGGAGTATTGTATTCATGTACCTGTGTCTATATTCTATGTGTTGTGAGATTGAATTGTAATGTACAATTGTATTGAGTGATCTATTGTGAATGTGGCGTGTCATGAGCGACGGAATATGCTACAGTCTTTGAGAGTGTGGGGACTGTTCGTGCTCGTTTGTGTGGTTTTGAATAATATGAGATAATATTCTTAAAGTGGGGGGCAGTGTCAAAAACTGAGCGCTCAAAAAAGGGCGCGCCGCCAAATTCTCGCGACGAAGCGCCGAGAGGTCAACGATAAAAAAATGAAAACAAGCATCCAAAGACTCCCCGGGTGCGCGACCCTCTCCCCTCGGAAGCGTAGGTTCGGCGACGAACCTCCTCTCATCGGCGCCTGAGCAAACCCTCGAATGTTCTAGATGGAAAGGGGCGTGGTGATGCCGGGTTGCGTCATCTGTCGCGGACGGTCTCCGAACCGTCTCGCCCTCTCCCCAGCCTTCGCTGCGTATCACGCCGACGAAATGATGAGAACTTTCTGGAATCTCGCGCGGAAGGTATTTAATCGAGCAGCCGAGATGGGAGATCATGAGAAGACGGAAGTTAGCGCCAGCGCGCGTAGGGTATTCCGCCGTGTAGTCGGCGAAGGTTTTGTCCGTGGTGACAAAGCAGGAGAAGAAGAGGATTTCCACCTGAGGGGTGACGACTCGAGCTACAGGCAAGAGTGTGGGTCTACCGCTATCGAGCGAAGACGCGTGGCAACAGCTGCGTGTGTGAAGCCGACGTGTTTCCGGCGAAGAAGTTTGAAGCTTGGCGAGCAGCCAATTGAAGACGCGAAGTTTCCTGGAAGAGAAACTTCGGGGGCAACGGCGAGGTTTCCTGGAGGAGAAACTTCGGGGGCAGTGGAACGACAACAACGCTGGACTTTGAGTGAGTGATTCTCGGAAGAGTATCATTCGGATTTTCGTTCCAAGGACTTTGGACTCAATAAGTTTTCGAACTCTTTAGTCTTTAAGTGTCTTGGTTGTTGGATGCATGCGACTGCATTGTAGTGCGTATTGTTGTCTGTGTCTGTTGTTTCGAGTGTGGCTGATTGTACTGTGTAGTACGTTGTTTGATTGGTGACATATTGTATGCAACTATTGTGGAGTGTGCATACTTGTTTATTGTTTTGATCTGCAATTAGTGATAATATAATTTTGTTTTGTTTAACAACTCTCGGCTCTGACTTGTTCTTTGGGCCACAGCCGGCGTCCGCTGGTGCGCCAAAAAGGACCACTTCTACGCTTTCGTGGTTCGGTTCGAGGGGCCGATACTTTGGCCCTTGGAATCAGCCCGGTGATCACCTCCCTAATTAACGGGACCTGTGGCAACGTGCATGTTTAAATAATGAACCAGGTCACCCATGACAGCTGGTAGACCCTTCTAATCTTTGCACGCTTTTCCTCATCACACTAGAATACCGCGGCTAAAGTAACTTAAAGGTGTTCTGACACCTTCTTTCGAAGGAAAGTTTACTCTGCCATACAAAAATCCTTCACACGGAGAAAGCTCTGAGGTGGTCTGAAGCTCAGCAAATGCAGATATTTTATTTCAATATTAAAGTGAATATTTTTTGGATAGCCTACTGATATCAACACTAGCTTGACGTCAGGCTACAGCACTAATTTCAATGATTTCACGCAGCAGTCTGGCCAGTTGTGATGACATCAGGTACGAAAAATTCCAAGAGGGCCCTTGTGCATCACCAAAATATTAAAAACGGCCGCTTGTGTGTCGCCAATGAAGCCGTTATGTGGAACGGCCATAGAAACGTCACCATATGTGGCGCGAGCACGTGAAGAAAAGGTGCATGCCACGTAGTGCTCAGGGTACAGTAGGAGCTTAAACTAAATTGTAAAAACGTGCTGTATTTACTTTTACAGCGAAAACTGTTATGAGATCAGAACTCTGGTCTCGCTCAGTTGTTCGTAACCACATCGCGCGAAATTAAAAAAAAACCTAGCACCAAAGACACAGTGAGGCTCAAAACCCGGGTCTGCTGGGTGCCAGCCCAGTATTCTACCACTGAGCTGCGCCGGTGCTTGTGAGTTGTTGGCAAACTTGCCTCAGACAGGCTTAATGTCAGGAAAACAATCGAATTAATACGGCTTATAAAGCCGCTTCAATGATATTATGCACCACCAGCGATTGGTGTAGTGCCGAAAAACACAACATGAAATTGTCGGGCTTGATCTGTTATACTGCGAGATTATCCTTGTTTCACTGTGAACTAATAATCTAGCAGCGAAGTTTGCATCATGTGTCAAGCAAGTCCGTTGTCCCTTAGCCTTCTGCCTCACATTTAGTTTTATGTGGCACTACACCAATGACAGCTCTTTTGATTGTCAAAGTAGTGGTTATATCTGTGGCGATGTATCAGGAATCAAACTGCAAAATAGGTGCACGATTGGTGCCACCTGTTCAGTAGTCTCTCACACTAAAAACTGCATGTAATTGGAGGTTGGTGGTGCAGACTTGAGCAAAATGCTCTGCAACATGTCTGAACAACTGTGCTCACTTGTGTATCAGCACGCAGCATGGTATAGTATCCCTCTGTGTGATGTGATATGCAAATTACTGCCAACTTCTAGCAAGTATTCCAGTCGCTTGACAAAACTTTTAAAATTTGGTCGTTTTATTGGCATGGCATATATGCTAACTGTTGTATGCGGCACCTTTTGTTTGTGAGGATGATGCTTGTATATGTGGTTATTTGTAGTATCTGCTGTGTATTTGTGTAGTGAAACATAATTTTGCCATGAATGTTGATGCTTTTTAATAAACGAAGAATAGAACATGAATTTTTCAGAAAGCACAGAAAAAGTGGACAGGGAAAGTCCTGATGGAGGAACCGAAAATCAAACAACTGCATATCATGTAGGGACCCAGGCACAGTACATGAGACGAAATATTTGGCAAGGTTCAGTTTAGTGATTTATAGGCTACCCCAAAAAGTGAAATTTTACCTTAATGTAAAAAGAAGCTGCTCAATCTCGGAACTTTCGGAGTGAAAAGAAAAAAAAATGTAGAATTGCACTTGTGAACAAGTACGAGGCTTTACGGGATGAAGACTATGACGTAGATGATATGAACGCAAACTTATCCAGACTATTTCAAAGCAGCAGTTGAAGTCTGAGGAAAAGCAGAGACAGGAAACCAACAAACTCTCTTAAACACATGAGAATGAAGAAATTACATTGTTTTTAAACAAGAAGTTTTTTTTGCTTTATAGCAAATACTGCATACTAAGGAAGGCTGCTAAAGGTGTTTTTATTACACTGGATGAAGACCCAATTTTTCCATGGCAATTGCGACACGGTATAGTGCAGCTGTTTTAACAACTTTAGAAAGCAGGTGCATTGTAAAATCGTTATAAAACACTTCATAAGATGAAATCGCAAGCATTGCGAAAATAGAAATATAAATTGTGTGCAATGTATTTCTAAACATTGTCTGGTCTCACAAAAGCGCCTCCCGGCACAGACACAGTACACACCGTTGTACAACAAGTAGTCATTTATTAAGAGCTTTTGCATACACACAAGCTCGTCAGCTGATTCTAAGAAATAAGTGTGGCAATATGCCATCAACTGGAATAATGCCAAAATAAAACAAGAAACATTACATATATAAAATATTCCAAAAATATAGCATCACAGACTCGCCACGGCAGTGTGGAATCATTCCCATAGACAATATTTTTTTAATGCATTGAAAGAAATGATCAAGTACTTGAGCTCTCACTGATGAGCCTTTTACAGTATGTTCATAAGGGTAATGACAAATAGGCTGATAGCCACAATGAACTTTAATCAACCAACAGGGCAAGTTGGGTTCTGGAAAGGATACTTGTAATGTACCACTTTCACGCGGTCAACCACAAAATTGAAATACTAGCGAAAGAACACGAAACATATCGCCTTCGTCGGCTACGAGAATGCTATCGACTCAGTGGATACCTACAGTTCTGCATGCATTGCGCCGTCAGTGTATACCGTAAGCATACGTAGACGTTTTAACCAGCATGGGGAAAAATTCCACAGCCAAATTACTCCTGCACAATAAATTCAGGAAAATCCAGGAAGATAAGAGGGTTCGGCGGGGAGGTGCAATCTATGCAATGCTGTTTATTGCTTGTTTGTTTAGAAGAGGCATTTAAAAAGCTAGACTGGGACAAAATGGAAATGTGGATTAACGAAAAAAATCACAACAAGCTTTTCTTTTGAGGTCACCATGCTCTTCAGCAATCGTAGGATTAAGGAATAAGGATAAATAGATTAAGGATGAATATGCAGAAAAAAATGACAATATTAGGTGGCGCACAAAAGCTGGAGAGTTCGACATTCTAAACGAGAGTCTCTTTAAACAGTACATGTATATACTTAGGAAAACTATGAACGATTGAGCCCAATTATGTCGAAGAGGTTCAACCAAAAAAACAGATGACTTGGTGTGCACATGGTACATTTGGGACTAGTAGTTGCCACTGACCCTGAAAGCAAAAAGTGTACAGTGACTATCGGCCAGAAATGAGAACATACAATGAACTCATATTAAGCTTAAGTCCACATAGCAGGCGAGTTAAAAAAATGATAGGCATTAAATTACTGTGATGATTATGTCAGCTCGGGTCTCTTAATCGCTAGGATGGCCCCACGGCAACACAAAGGCTTTGATCTAAACGTGAGATGGAACTGACAGACGAGTTACGGGTACACACACTTGAACAGCTTCCAGTATATTGTCTATAGCTGGTCATGAACATGTCATTTTGCAAAGAATGTCCATCAGAGCAAAGGTAGCACACTTGCCACGCATCACGCTGCATGACAATGCTGTCACTGTAGGTCCAGGCATGCATTGGGACGAAGGCCTGGCCTTAGAATGGTCGGGGATTTTGACCAGCACGGCATAGGTCCGGGACACAGCTCGGCCACACCTTAACACACTGAAGCAAAGTGAATACAGGAGCCAGCCGCACACCTAATAGGAATATTGGTCCTGCCCAGTCAGTTCCGGCTGGTGGCATGGCCGATTGTCCGGTGCAGTCCCCGTTCATCGGAGTCGTCTTCTGTTTTGTCATCACGATACACACAATATTGCCGCCTATTTAAAATAAATATAGTACCTATAGCACTTACAAAATAGGAGTATAGCAAAGTGAACCACATTACAGATGAGAATTATGGATATCCTAGGTGAAGCGGACATGGGCAGGTTATTTATTGAGAAGGGCAAACGACTGATGGTCTGCTTGACTGATGGAATGAATACCAAGAGAGGCGAAGCAAAGCCAAGTACGGCAGAGAGTGTAGATTCGATCAATGTGAAAAGTGTAGGAAGTGCAGAGCAGTCATTAAATCGCAGTAAGAACTGTCCACTACTAGCGGAGTATACCCTTTACAGTGCCTCATGCATTTCTTTGTATCAATCACTCTAGGCACATCTTTTATATTCTTGTCTTCTGTCAACAATAGCGAGCTGCGCATTGTCCACGACACGGAAGAGTGCTTATCAACGCATTAAGTGCCTTTCTCGGCACTTACTCCTGTCTATATCCAGGTATTCATGTCCCATAACACGGCATGCTAAAGGGCTAGCTCTGTTCACGCCTTCACAGACTTCGCTACCGTCGTTGCAGGAGACTTCTCTTTGTCGCGATTACGCACTCACCTCATAGTTGGTATGAGCCAGAGCAAAACTGCTATGGAGCGTTACACCAAACAATGAGAACACATGACAAGCTACCCCCATAAAATGCTTTCCACCTAAAAAATTGTACTCAATAAATGCAACCAGTTAGTGCAGGACAGGGCGGGTTGGAAGCCCTCGAGGTCTCTGTCCGGCAGGGGACTTGGGCTGATGATTTTTACGAGACTTTGTTGGTATATCAGCAGGAGAACTGCAGACTATTTAAAATGTGGCAACAGATTGGTGAGCACAGCAATCAACAACACAATGTCATCTAGGTGATCTTTAATGAAGTATGGCACGGTGTTCTTTAGAATGTGGAAGCGCTTCATTCATCCTGTGACCTGTTCAACTCGGATGCACCAACAAGAAATCTCTCGTGACTGTTACTTCCACTTGTGAAAGCTGGTTCTTTTCTTTAGTGAAGGCTGGTATAATTAGCCTTACTCCGAGTACTTCCAGCTCCTCTGTAACATTGAAGCCCCTGTCGGCCATCACTTCATCACCATATTGCTGCTTTTTAGTGAAATCTGTTAGGAAGAGCAGCTGCTTGTCGCTAATTTTTCCACCCCAACACTCTGATATATAAGAGATGAGCCCATTTCGTTTTGTGATCCCCACCAGAGCTATTACAGTGTTGATTCTTGTACGATGACCATGTTGTACTTTGTGCTGTTGAAGCACTTCCTTTTTCTAGTCAAATTTCTGTGCTGCCGATGATTAAACGCACACGCCGAAACCGTCTGCACTTGAATATTTTTGGTTACCGGACATGAAATGCCTCATCGCCTGGCCACACAACAAGCCCTTTCAACTCTGTCACTAGTGTGGTCAGGGAACTATAAAATATTGTGGGAGCATGATTCCTTAATACTTTAAAGAGGTCCGCCAAGAAACAAAGGTGAATGTCAAGTCGCAGTCTCATTAGAACGAGAAGTACCTGGTCTTCGTGGCTTATGGTATCTGCAGAGCAGCAAGATGTTTTGTACAGGGAGACAACCCACTTGAATGTTTTCTCATTAGGTAGGCCTGTATCATATGCCACCCGGTCTGTGTTGCCCGTTATCTTTGAATACCTCCACGGAGCAATGTCTTCCCGTCCAACACTTTCTCTGGCCCAATTCTCTTCGAGTTCCTTTGCTAAGGCTGCCACTTTATCCTGCAGCACATTGTATTCAAGGCACTTCTTCAGACACTTCTCCTGCATGCGCAGCTGTAGGTTGGCAAGAAATTCTCCAATGCGATGTTGTACTGATGAGGCTGGTGGTGAGGTCAGCACGTCTTCTGGGACATTACATGGCACCACATTGTCCGAAACAGGGAAAATATGTGATAACTAGCTGCAAGTCAGGTGCTGTGTTTCTAACAACTTTCAGTGAAGGACAAGTGCCGCAATACATAAACTGCAACACATCATACCTTACTGTTCTTGCAGCTGTCAAACACCCAGTTAGGTTAGGTTACAAGCACCTAAAATTGAATATGGTGCTCTAAGCCATGTGTAAGCCGTAAAGACAGTTCAATGCCCACTAAAGGCCTACTCATCGTACAGGTTACGTTGGTGCACATGTCAGCTTAGAAGATATTTGCTGTGCAACACAGCACGTATTCATTTTTCTGCGAAAAGCACATTCATTCGACCAGACATCTTTCGCAACGTTTGCATTATCTCAACCAAGTGTTTACACTTGAGATGCAGCGCTGTCACGTGGTATTCTAAGTAGCAGTGGCAGTAAGCAACTATAACGGTATTTTCTGTTTCAGTCTAACTTGAATGGAGCTAGGTAAATAGAGGATACCAATAAATTACCCGTAACATATTACCGACAACTGGTTCCTGCCAAAGTGTGCTGTATGGAGATGATTGACCTCAAAGGGTATGAAGGTTTAAAGTTTAAATTACGCTCTTTGCAAAGGTATGCCAAAGGATTTCAAAATTCTTGGTGTATAGTCGGAAGCCGCCCACTGCTCAATGCGAAACTGACATTTTTTCATCAATTGCGTGCTTCATTTCTGTCTTGACTTCACTAAAACATTCGATACTGCACCTCACTGCCATGTTACTTCCAGGCTATTTGCTCTTTGTGTAGATTCAATAATGCTATCTCTGCGATATAACTACTTCTCTTCATGTAGCAAACGACACTTTGTCTAACCTTCACGACCGTTGGTGCCCTAATGGCTAGTCCAAGGTCCATCAATCTTTTTATTATGCATGAATCGCCTGTCCAACTGAATTGTCTACAGGAACAGTAAACGTCACCTAGCACTTAATGTCACTGCAAGATCACTCACCATGTGTTTCTTATTTCTAAAGTGTAGGTACAATGATAATGACAAACTAAACTTTTTGCCACTTTATGCTGCTGTTGAAACATCTTCACAGTTCCACAAACATTCAGTTTCATATGCATTGACCATAAAAACAGGCATTTAAGTCATCAACATCACCCTACCTACTTTTAATTGTGACACTATCAGTAGTACATTGCTTGTTAGGATTGGCTAATGATGTCGCACTGTAGTATTTGTAACATTTGTTTTGTTTTTCTTTTGCCTTTATGCTTGTTTTTTGTGATGTTAATATAACTCCCTTACTCATTACCTTTAAGTGGGCCTGCAACATATTTTTTTCTGAATAAATAAAATAAACACATTTACTAAAAGAATACGTTGAAGGAAAACATTGTATTCATTACGTTGGTTGAACCCTCATAAAAAGCCACAGTGCAACTGTAACAAGACACAAAGAACACATGACCACATCACAAACAACTAAAGCTAACTGTCATTAACTGTTGCTTATCAACACCAAATATGTGATTGTGTGTCAGTGTCCAGCCTCAGTCACACTATGCTCTCTGCCAGCATAGCCTCATTTTGTTGGTCTGAAAATGTTCATGATTGAATAAAAGGTGACATGGTTATTTGTCTTCTTGCTTCCCAGCTTTATGCAGTAGAAATGCGTAAAGGCACAGGCACAACTATCATTCTGTGCTACAATGTCTACGAATGAATGAAAATAACCCCAGTTTTAATATATTTCTCTACCAGAACAATTTTTAATTATGAGTGGCCAAGTGAGCCCTGCGAGAGGTTTGTGTCTTGATTAAAATAAATTAACAAAAGACCCTGTTGGCGGCAAGTTGTCTTTTCGTTCACTTTACTTTCTACCGAACTTGCGGCATAATTATCACGTCATAGTTCTTATTGTATACATATGTATTCATCACTTTCTTGGCTTGAACAGTGAAGATTATTGTGTTTATTGTTATGCATTTATTATATATTGATTTTTGCTTTAATTGCACAACATATGAAGTCTGGATTTGTGATGTCCTTTTTTCTCTTTTGTCCCGTACATACGTTATTACGAAATAAATTTCTATGTCGCTCCTTGTGTTCACTATGAGTGTATGAAACACTCACCCCACAAAATGTTTATGCCACTTGGCGTATCAACTATGTCCTCTTGAAACTGCCCACCTTCTTGGACCTAAAGGTCTGCAGTATGTAATAAATAAAAAAATTAAAATTATCCCCTATACTTTTCTTAGGTTTTTGGTCTGCCAGTTATAATTAATTTGTGTGGAACAAGTAAGAACAAGTCCTTAAAATTTACTTTCTTCTGGGAAAAATATAATAAAAGCATTGCTGACCATCTCAATCTGCTTCAATGTTTCATTGCAACAATGGAGCTGTGGCTTCTCCGTCTACTTCTGAAAAAAATGAGTAACAATTTCAGAAAACTTCTAGAAGAAGGGCGAATCGACAACCACCCATTTGTAGCCCGAAGCCACAAGAAAATCTCTACTATGGTGGATAAAGGGGGAGGTGTCCGCAACAGTGCGTCTGTCTGGCAACATCAGCAACAACGTCGAGACTCGCCGCTAATGGGTATGGCAGTGCGTTTGGTACCCGAAGGAACGTGACATACATTTATTCATCGCTAACAATGCGACATAAGAGTATCAATCGCGAAAAGCTTTACATGCGTCTCTCGCTCGCAAAAAACGTGACGTATGTTGATCGGTCACGGAAGACGTGACATGCAATTCTCATCTTCCAGATCCTCATACGTGTGGACAGTGTGCACTAACAGCGCTTGCTGATTAGGCAACTCAGGGATTCGAATTTCTCGCCGAGCGCTGGTTGCTATGGCAACGTGCGCTTAATGATCACAGAGGTGACAACGCGTCACTTTTCGGGATCGTGAAAAAGTGCTGCACTGACTTGCATGGCCAACCCCCGCAAATGCTGACGCTACTCCCTCTAGCCATTATATTCCCATGCAATATTCAGAAAGAAAGCTTAATGGCCGAAAAACTTCTCTGGTCTGGGGATCAAGCTTCAAAACAACACCTTCCTGGGGGCAGTCCAGAAAGCCAGCAAGTGGCAGTGCAAGGCTGAATTTATTGACAACTTGAACCACATATACACATATTCCAAATCGATTCAGGGAAATCCGATAATGTGGCGGGTTATCAGAATTTATTTGCAAACTCCTAGAAACTTTCCTTTGCTTAACCTGTGTTGGCAGTGGAACTGGGTGAGCTATTGCGCTTGGTATAAGCTACACAGTGAGTGCATGGTTCAGTGCAATGAACAGTTGTGCAGCGATGCCGATCATGGCCTACTTTCAAGTGATCCAGAGAGCGTTTGACTATTCCTACTAGCGTGCATCACTGCCGAATGCTTGCTTTCACCTTCAGCCTCATTTGAAGGAGCGTTTTGCCATTTAATCAGCTGTTCTAGATAAAAAATGTGAAGAAAATGCGTCATGTGCTTGAGAAAGTGGTGGCGACGAGCATTAGAAGGAACATCCAAACTCGAAACTTGAAACTCCAAAACATGTCTAGATTGGTGCTTCTGTAAAACCATACAATGTGCTTGGACATGAACTCCCACGGTGTAACTCATACTGAGTGACACAGTACATTCGGCAGGAATGGTTGCTTATGCAATGTTACTAACCACCATTGTGTCGTTGAAATTGTAGCTGAAAACCTCGAATACCAGAGCCATGGTATGTAGTGGTTTGAATATTATGCAGCGCAATTCTAGGAAAACATAAAGTTTGTTCTTGGCTTACCTACCACACTTGCCTGCCTTCTTTCTTAACCTTGTAGACAATTTTTACTGTAGTAACACGTGAATACAGCAGAAAGCGTTTCGCATCCCAGAATACCTTGCTTTTCTTTGCATCAATGTGCAATTTTGTACTTGTACAATGCACGCACTTTCACAGAGAAAACAGATCGGCCATATCAACCCTGTATTCTGTCTAACAAGGCCAGACATAATACACAAGTGTAACATACACTAGGAATCGCTTGCCTATTGGAGTTGGAACCGGCTCAGTGCTTCCCAACTGCAATAGTGGAGCTACAACTTCGTCATCTGAGGCTGGTGAGAAAAATACATGTAGGATAATTTCAAGTAGACCTTTATAAAAAAGTCATCAAAGGTTCACAGTTTTAAAAATTATGCTGTGTCAGTATTTATGTACACTATATTTTCCAAAGGCTAGAAAAGCACTCAAGCTTTGTTAATGGGGCTGATTATGCAAGTTTGTGGCGTAGTTCAGCGAAAAGCGGGGAGTTCACTCATATATTTTGTTTATACGGCTCACTCCATCACCAAAACTTTCCTCAACCGGACTCGCTCGAACTCAAGCTCGCCAAAATATTACTGAGACTCGCAACTCAATCTTAGTCTGAGTGAGTCAACTCATTAGTCTGTGTGCAAAAAGCTTTTTGAACATGGTGTCAATGTTCTTGAAAACCATTATTTTGCACAACTAATGCTTTACTTGGCACCTTTTCATCTCGTACCTTAAAACATAGCACCCGAATACTCTACTGAAAATCCACTTTTTATAGCCTCTCGTCTGCATCTCTTTACCTAAACAATAACACTGTGACTGCTAGGCGAAACTCGGAGAAAGTGAAGGCATACGAAACAGTGTTCGCGTGGCAGCACGGACTCTCAAAAGAGGAAATGAACGCAGACAGGCACTGTAGCCTACAATTCTTTTTGAGGGTTAGTTTTCTAAGACGAAGGTGTTTTATGCCGGGGTCCACCAAGATTTCCATGACGTATTTCAGTCACGGAAGTACATCAGCAAAATAAACGTGAGCGCATGACAAAAAAACGTGAAGCAAAATATTCCACACCTGGGGGTTGAACCCACAACCTCTTGGTCTATGACGACGGCTGGTGGGGGCTTAATCGACTGCACCACCGTCAGAGGTTCTTTTTATGAAGGAGGCTGTATGAATTCACCTTTTACATCTACCGCTTTCCTCTCGTAGTGCTCTTGTTAGTGGACTGGTGTCAGTGCCTGGAATTGGAATAGTGTTGTAATGCATAACTTACGCGACTCGTTCCAGCAATGCGCCGTTGCTACGACCGTCCCATTCAGCGCGTTTTCAATAGGAGAAATTGAATTACTTCAACACAACGTGAGGTGGTGGCTTTAACCCAAGCCTCATTCATAACAGTCATTTATATTATTAAAGAATAGTTCTGTGACGCTTGCCAGGTGGTCGCACTGTGTTCACCACCCGCCATGTGAGAAATCGCAGCCGTGCTAGATAGAAGACACGACGGGGATGGCACTTCTCTGCATTTCACGGTGCACTGAGAAAAGTGCATACTGAGTACCAGCACGTAGTATGGGATTCTTGCTGTTGTCTCTGCACAGGATTCAGCATATGTGGTGCCCAGGTATATAATAACAACTTTAGCTACCGCAAGATTAAAATCAATACTTTGTGTGTTAGTCTCCAGGAAAGAGCTGTGCCGCTATAGGCTCAACGTGTGTGCGTCCACATCAAGTGGTGCTATGCCAAACAACTTTTAACAAGCTATCTTATATCGATGCATTATAAACAGTCAACAACATCTGTGAAAACACGTTTCACTTTCGTGGTATACTGATCCCTATGACGGAGGGATCAGCTATGCTTTTTGTATCGACGTATTAGCTTTCTTGACCACGGTGTCAATGGTCTTCATCATGATCTCGTATAATTGGCGACATCTGATCTGGTACCTTCTATATACGAGCTATCAACGTTTGCCATCCAGTATCAGGGCATTGTTTATTGAAAGGCATGACTCACACGAGATATTTTTATTATTACTTTCTTTTGGTAGAGCATTTCAGTAGCCTCTCAGTAAGCGGAAATCTCTTGAATAGAACTATTGCAGAAACAAAACAACTGCCTCTTGTATAATTGGTTTCAAGTTTGTATTCTGTGCACACACACACTCCTGTTAGATGGAACACATGTTCCTGGTCCCTTCAGGTTTTATTTATTGAGAGTCCACTATGCTTTGGCTTAGGCTAGTTGGTACACGATTGTTGGCAAGGACACAATGACAAGGGAACAGAGTAGACGAGTTGTTAGTAAGCGCCCATGACGTCTAAACTGCTTTGTCGTTGTGTCTTCGTGCTGCTCTTTTTAAACAGCTTGTAAGCAGGAAGGAGAAGGTCAAAGCGTCACCCCCTTTTAATTTCATGACTATGAACAATAAATATTGAGCTGGATACTATGTGTGAGTAGCAGTGAAAATAGTAGTGAGCCGACAGCAGGCTGACAGTAATGCTGAAATTGACTAAGCAAAATCATGGTAAAAGTGGATCTCACTCCTCACCATAGAAATATATTTTGTGTTTAGGACTCACTCGGACTAAGACTCGCAAAATTTTTTCTCAACTGCACTTGAAATCGCCAAAATATTACTCACACAGACTCGCACTCGCAGCTCAATCTCGGTTTGATTGACTCGACTATGAGTGTCTCTACTTACCTAAGGTTCTTGGGCTTTTTTTATTTGTGAAATCTTGATGAAGCGATTCTAAAGAGCAACCTGTTTTGGAAGTGCCATCAGCAAATAAAACATGCTTCTACAGTTAAACATAGCATGCTTGAGGCAAAAATTAGATTAACCTTAGGAAAATTGATAATTACTCTAGGCATAATATAATTATGCTTGGTTGCTGTTTCACTCTAAAAACCATAGTAAAAATTTTTCATAATACAGTATATCCACAAAAAAGAATGTAAGACTCATTCTTTAGAACATGCATTTCCTTAGCTGTGTATTCTTCAGTCTGCACAATGTCGCACTGAAGTGCACAACAAATCATACACAATGTAAAAAAGGGTAACGTAAACTCCGCAAAGTATTTATCAGGGCTTCTTGTTAACTGAAGTAAAACATGTAGACACACCAGTAAAATCTATCTCGCTCAACTGCAGCAACGTCGCCGCAGGTTCTCCGTCTGCTTCTGATAACAAATAAAGAAACATGCCATAATAGCTTATGACACTCCAAAAAGCTAGCTAGCATACGTTTTGTGCACTGCATATCAGCACACAAAGATAAAAGGTAAACCAACCAAATAGAAGTTTAAAATATGTTGCAGGTTCCACACGCAGGCCGTGTTTACAATGAAGCCAATCGAGTAGTAATTTCTCATTAGCATCAGCACATGATCAAAGCGTCGTGTGTCAATCGTTGCAATTTAAGTGTGTGCGTTGTAGCATTGGTGTTGTGTGCAAGATCACCTGCGCAGATTGGGAAAGTATTAACATCCGAGAAACTGGAAACTTTAGACAGAACCGGCCCCAACGTCAGAAGGATGTGGAAAAAAAAGTGGAGTCTAATGCACCAGCAGAGCATGCGGCTGACTTATCGTGCCATTCACTGAATGAATTCTAGCATCATCAGGACGGAAGGGAATGGTAAATTGTGCTTGTATCTTGAGTGCCTCGAGATACAAAGTACAAGGCACAAACTTAATCTTAATAATGGAAACATTCCCATGTCCTATGCACAGGGCTTGCATGACGTGCTGAAGTCTATATAAGAAAGTCTTCCAGTCGAGTGGCAAACAAGGCTTAATGTGAACAAGGCTTCCGTATGAAAGCCAAAGAAAAACTCACTTTAGAACATTTATTTGGTCGGCACATTTTCTTTCTTCATGTTTCATTCCTACCAGGCAGGTTTCTGTCAGAATTTCTACTGCATACGAGCACGGCACCACATGTAAGATAAAAAAAGTCCCCAAATCTCACAAGTGCATAACATAAACCAAAAGTAAAAACTTGCCTGCTTAAGTATCAGTGTCTGGTTCCACGCTAGAACCAACCGCTACATCAATGCCGGGTTCCGTGCTAGAACCAACCGCTTCATCAGTGTCTGGTTCCACACTAGAACCAACTGCTCCATCAGTGCCTGCTTCCACACAAGAACCAGCCACAGCAGAGCATTCTACATCGGCTGCTGGATCACCACTTGAGAAGGCATGGCAGTTAACTGCAATAAGATTACACCAATATTCAACAATAAGATGGCATCTTACACAAACATAGTCACAGAGCAAAGACTGATGAAAAAAACTGAAAGCTCTCTTTCCAATTCAAGAGTTTATTTTAGAATGCCAGTTAGACCCTAACGCTAAAGTCACACTACCATGCAATAACTAAAACATGTCGTCGTTAAGACCACTTAATCTGTCACATAGTTCAATGGTCATCATTGAACGGTGAGGCCGTTTGACCACCGCGACAAGCAATTTCATTCCATGGTTACAAGAACGGAGGTGTTATAAACACCATGTGTCATTCAGCTTTTCTGGCGAAAAAACAAGACAGAGTACAAAGCAATAGGCGATGTAAAACGCTAAGCGTGGCAGGGGAGATTGCTTCCGCGCGTTAGAAGCAGAATTCATGATTTCGGCGTTAACGGCTGCCAGACGAAAATATCAGCTGGGGATCACAAAACTAAAATCTGCTCAACACCAAAATCTTACCTGAAGAGCGTTTCCGTTTCACGCTACGCTCGAAACGGTCGCACTTCTTCGTCAGCGCTGCAGCGCCAGCCTTTCTGAACGCGAACACATCAGGCACCTAGTCCGGATGGCCGCCAAAGGGAGAAGGAGCGCCTGAGTCAATAAAACATAATCACTTACAAATGATGCCAAAGGAAGGATAATCCACCTTAAATCCCGAGAAAACAGGATTTATTTACTGGCGATGAAGTGAAGGCCGCAAATCCTCGTGCTGTCGGACGGCTGCCATTTTTACCGGCGCACAGCTTGAACCCTCGCTTTCCATTGGCTCATTTCCTTCGGAAACCAAAAAAAAAAAACCGATGCCACTGCCTATCGTGGCACGCTTAGAGCACCCAACAGCGCAGCAGCTGACACCCATAGCTCAACGCTTTTAAACAAACGCTGTGAATGTGTCCTAGCGATACCACCAGCCGCATTGAGCACGCACAGAAGAAGCAATGTTCTGCCAATCAGCCCGCTCCCACGTGCGCTGAGTGGTCACGTGATGACGTCACGCCATGTGAGTGACGTAGACCGGTAGAGGTCTATTGCCGAGTGAAACGTAACAGCTCTTCCGCCGTTCACAAAATCTCGGCTGGCCAGCGCTCCCAACCGCTGGGCACGAAGAGAATGGCTGGTGACGAGGACGACAACCTGGCTTGTAACCTTCAACTGCGAACTTGCAAACAACTTCCAAACTACCTCACAATGACTGACAACAGCGAAACGAACCAGACAACACAATATCATGCCGCAGTCATGTACATTGGACTGGCTTAAAACCCCCCAGGCTTCTCAAAAAACACAAACAAGTTTTATTCTACAATTTTGACAGAATTTTGTGCCGCCAAAGTTACAATAATCATGAATGTGGAGATGCTTACTAAAGATGGAACAGTTTACCGTGCAAGAAAAGCACACAATGGCAAACACAATTTAGCCCCAGACAACAATCTCTTTCAAAGCTAACCTCCCACCATCCGCACTACTATGCTGCAACTGACATCTGTTAACTATCATTAACTTATTGAAACACCAATAACTACAATGATTTCACGTGAATACTGCCTGTACCTACACAGTGTGTCTGTGCACACTCTTCATTCTTTAATTACTTACTTTCAAGGCGTAGTTAGGAGTACCTACTTGTAGGACACCCTGACTCCAATGAAAAGTTACAACAGATCAAACTGCGTCATATGAATGTATCTATATCCTCACCATTCGGTATAGCGTAACGCTTTTCTCAAGAGATCACTTTGAACTCTGAGCACTCACTAAAATAACAAACGGGAATTAATATTGTATGCGAACACGCTCATTTGATGAACGTAGCTTCATGTCAGCCCTTGTTTTAAAGAACGCACAGGACTTAGCTGTGCGCTCTCGCACGACATCATACTCTCATTCAAAGATCGCTAGCATACTAACACACCCCTAACCATAGGTCGTATCGCTATAACCTAGGCACCACTAAACACACATCTGAACGTAAATGTTTGCAAAGAACAACACGCAAAAATAACAACGCCAGATGCCATACACGTCAAGAACACCTAACAAGAACTGTGTAAGTTTTGTGCCAAAACTCTGTATCAATTGATTCTCAAACATGAGCATTTCAAAAACTGCTTTTGGTTTTATTCTAAAACCTACTTTAACAATGCTCATTTACTCTCTTAAATTGGTCTAACCTTTGCGCTACACGAAAAGAGCACGAAGCTTACAAACTTCGGCTCCGCTCGCCCACCGTTACCACGCTTTCAAATTTAGTGATTGAACCAAACTTTATTTGCGACTTACGTGCTCTTATATTAAAAAAAACTCATTGCATGCAGTCGGCTGACTGATGCGGGTCACTGCTTAATAAAACAAACCGAGAAGTGAAAAAAAGTACTCAAGCAAACTAGCCGTGGAGATGACAAATATTACTTTAAAACCAAAAATAAGCAAACAAACATGCTTCCCAGTAAATTCCTGTTTCACTCTCTCCAGCTTACAGCTTTTCCTCACTCTTCAATCGTACACGCGGTGGTCGAGGTCTTGGTGGATTTCGAGAACGCCTGGTACGACGACGTGTATGTGCCACCAGCTGAACTGCAGCGTTACGCTTCATTTGCGATTTCAGCCGACTTCTGTCAATCTGGCGAAGGGGACCCGAGCGATGCGTGGGACAGAGTGGCCATGCCCTCTTTGGGCTAGTTCCCGTGCGGTGCTTAGCTATTATGGCCTTTCTTTCAAGACCCCTTCGACAATCCTGTCCCCGCAAAGCTTTAAATCTCCTGCGTACATTCCGTCGCGAGGATGCGCGCTGTGGCCTACCCTTTCGCCGCTGGCACCTTACTTCTTGCCGCAAAGGCCTCTTCGCAGAACTGGTCGAAGAGCTACCCTTCTTTCTTTCGTCCGGCTGCATCCCACCGCAGTTCTCCCACTGCTTCGTCGCACGCGCATGCTTCGCTCTTCTACGGCGACGTTTGCGACCGACCTTTTCCTCACTACTAGGAAGTGAGCCTTGGGTTGCGTCATCGGTGGAATTACAACCTAAAGGCGCTATGACATGCATACTTTCAAGGTTTCAGATATTTTACAGTTGGAAGCCATGTGCTTTCTCATTTGCGAAAACGAAAAAATGCTTGCAAAGACAGATATCTTTTGACGTGACACACTCAGCTATCAGCTTGAGGCCATATAAAAGTAACAGCACAGCACCTGCTTACTCGTGACTAGTGATCCGTGTTTTCGAATAAATTAAAAATATCTTATATATACTTGCCAGAAAAGAAAAATTCTATACAGACAATTTTTAGTGTACTTTTTGATAAATCAGATTTATCTTGTAAATTCTCATCTTAAAAGGGCATTTTCACCGTTCAGAGAGCATTTTAGAGCTTGAAGCATCACCCAAGGAGCGCACATCCATCAGTGGCAGCCCCACCTCACAAAGTCTGCTTGTATTACAGCCAACTTTAAGGCGGTAATACAAACAAACAGATGTTCTTTATTCAAGTATCTGTAATTGTATATTATGTGTGTGTGCATTCAAACCGTCCAGATATCTAAAGTACAGTAACCGTTACACGTTTTCGTGTGCTCAGATATGTCGTATAATATTTCACAGTATTGAGAATATTACTAATATTAGGTCATCTGTTTTGTAAAGAAGATGAGGGAGCCTAGTACAAAAGGTTTAGGTGCAGGTGGACTAACTTCTGTCCCACCCCCAAACTAACAATTCGGTGAGCTTCTAGCAAATTCACATCACTGGCCTTATGAAGTGGGTAAATAAACGGGAAGTGAGAAAAAAAAGAAGTGAAAAGATAAAGAAGCATGATTACCAGCAACAGTACAAGACATTTTCCATAGAAATAACAATAAAATAAGTATATATTGCAGCAACTGGTAGTGAAAAATGAAATAGAAAATTTTAGAGAATGGGAGATTCACAAAAAAGAAACAGTATTAAATGCCGAATTTATTCCCTAAAAATAAATTCCAAAAGCACCCTCTGAATTTCAAGAAAAATAAAATACGAAAACAATGAGCCCTACCTACAACTCAACACTGTCCGATTCCGCCAATTAATCACAGTTGTGGTGCTTCAGGGCATTCTTCAGTCCCTTTCAATCATGTTCGGCATGGGGCAGAGAAATGCGTTTCGTATGTTCTTCAGTTTTATGTAGACACAACTTTTGAGGATGTCCGTTGGTCTCAGAGCTTGTGATGGGGCCTTTGCTGACAAAAAGCATGGCTTGATGCTCTGAGGAAAGCGATGATTGTCAAGAAAAATCACCTCTCGGCACAGCAGCAAGCAAACGTGGCCTGCTTTCAAGAACACACGGAACATCTGTTCTATACGGAAGAAGCCTTGTGATGTCTCCAGACATATGTACTGTCGCTTTTAGTTGGCCTTTTGTAAAGTGTGCTGTGGTACACCTGCTTTTGAAAAATTAGCCTGTCATAGCACTCAACACCACTGCTATTAAACCCTGCGCCACTCAGTGCTCGCATTTCTGAAGCATTCAGAGTAGCATGCTGGTTTAGCCCAAGTAGTGTTGTACGGCCATCTTCAGCTGCATTCTTGACAGGTGGGTGCCCAAAAAAGTCTTGACAAACTTCCCTGTCTTTTTCCGAGATGCCAGAAGTGGTGATGATGTTGTGTCATGACTACCCTCAACAATTTGATTGGGCAAACCACGGGCAGCTGTGACAGATTTGACGAGTCGCCCATTTCCACACTAGAACGCAAAGGCCGAATGTGCCCACAGTGGCCCCAAATGCCGAACATTGTCGGCCAGGTGATGGGGTTGATGTACGTTAAAGTGGCTGCTGCTCCACCACAAAGTGACTCACATCTTGTAGCAAATTTAGACAAAAGGCGTTCTGAAAATCAGAAAAGTAGCAGTCAGACTTGCGAATTTTTCATATATAAAATTTTGAAACTGCGGCCACATGTGGTTGTTAGCTTGTATTCCGAATGAGTGTTTGTTGACACCACATTAGTAAGTATCGACATCGATCCCTACTGAAAGGACAGTTCTTCAAAGATGTTATATGGATGCTTATATTTATGCAGTACTTTACCTGAATAGTCGATCTGCCTGGCTGATATTTCTTCTGTGAGCAAAATGTGCACAGCCTCCGACAGCTCTGCCAGGTGTCGCCAGTATTTCTGGGATATTAGTTAATCTAGGCATGGCCGGGCATAGAACAGAATCCATTGCTTTCATTCCGAAGCTTTCAAATGAGCCCTGTCATCAATGCGGTGTGACAAGCGTGTGATGCAGTGCGGAGGTTGAATACTTAACAGGCGGCTATTCCCTTCCCTCACTGAAGGCGGAATGCCTGCATACATAAAATGACACAGGTGTTTTTATGAGAAGAGTTCAAACAAAAAAATTATTGTCCGCACTTCCGTAGATGTAAACCACTAGATTACCTCATAAACTGTATATTCATGCTTATTATAATGTATAGTTTAATCAGTCTGGTTTCTGTAAATGATCAGAACATTTGAATTCAATATTCGGGCTCCACCTGACGATACCGCCAGTTCCAGTCATTTGTATAGAAGTGAGCATGATGTCCTTTCTGTCGTGTTATTGCATTTGTTGTATCAATTACATGAAACATGGTAGCATATCTGCATGAGAACAGCACTCCCTTAAAAGTATGCGATAGATAATAGCGATGGCAGCCAGCATTGTTTATACATGTGCAGTTTATATAGTGCTAAAACCATCAGATATATTACTGTAGGGGACACTGTTCATAACATTCATTTATTGCATGCCACATATTATTCCTTGCAATTACTACTAAAACAGACTGGTTTACTAATTAGCTTTCTCTTTTCATAAATAAAATATATTCAGTTGTCTCTTGTCTTACTCATTTGTTTTTTGCTTGTCTTGATGTAATACTAGAAATTGTTGCTGTTTTATTTTTTCATCATATAACTGCTTTTTATTACATATTTATTACAGCTTTTATTAAATTTGCAACAGTGGGATTACCCGCTGAACTTGTCTTATTAAAAAAATTTTACTTCACAGAAGAGACTTCTATGGTTGTTTACTGTAATTTATGTTTTGCCTAAAAATCACATGTCTATGAGGAATAAAACAAAATCTAAACAGTACATACCTATGTAAAATCTTTCTGAACAGCTAGTAGTGCTGAACAAGGCCTCGGTGATCTACCTTGTCACTCGGAGTAGAACCCAGTGCATATATTCTGCACTAATCCCCTTGACAAGGTTGAAACATGTACAGATTTTATGAAACATACACATTAAGTATGAAAGACTACTGATAATGATGCTCTTACCAAAAGCCATCTGACGTGCATCACAGGCCTTAAAGAGGCCCTGAAACACTTTTTTAAGTAACCATGAATTGAATTCACCGGAAGAGCTTATTGCCTCATGAATTCAATGCCGCAAAAATTTTTAGAATCAATCCAGTGCGAGTGGAGTTACTAAGAATGGTATGCTCAAATAGCTTTCTCTTTTCTGTCATCCCGACGAAAGCACTGAAAGCTAAGCAAGAAGGATTGACAGGGGTAAAAAACAAATGTTGCGTGCCTCGTGTTTGTGACAATTTTTTTTCTTGTTTTTTCTTCGAACGCAGGCATTTTTCAGTGATGGTGTGTGCACGCGTGGACAAGTTGCGGCCTCCCGCGGCGATCTTTGTAACGATTGAGCGTGCTATTTTCAAATTAGCCAATGCCTGATAGATGGCCTTTGAGTGATTTTTGAGCGTCTTCTGTAATTTGTCAAGAGAAAGCAATTTTTGGCTGACTGATAATTTATTGTGAATTCCAGGCCACGTGTTGCGCTATATTTGGCTCGCGTGTTGTCAGGAGCCACTACTACTGATCGGCAGTGTTTTCTGACCATGCTCAAGAAGTGTTGCAGGGCCCCTTTAAGCTGGTTTGCCTGACTGCATACATCTCATTGGCTCTACATCACTGTAGCTTGTGCTATCCTAGATATTGTCACGTAGCCACATGGTTTGCAGCAATATCAAAATAAGTGTGTGTGTGTTTGTTTTTGTTCAGCTAACTTTTGCATGGGGATACATTTGTGGTATTTGTAGTATTGTAACACACACTGCATTATGAACCAACTAGCCGCAGTTATCATAATATTAACTTTTGCATCACTTAACATATTTGTATACTTTATTTGATAGGGTACCTTAAAAAGTGTTGTATTTTGCCGTAGTTTCAGCCCTTTGTAATGCTGGAGGGCTGCGTTTGCTCTCTTTCGCCTGTGTCCTTGTGTGTGTTTTTTGCTATTTCACTACATTCATTCCCCTAGCTCAGCTTTCCTTTGTGGTGAAGCTATTGTTATTGTCCTATATTGACGATGCATTTACTAAATGGGGATACATATAAATTGTGTACAATACCATCTGTAGTAGTGACGGTGCTAAGATAAAAATTTTACTACATGTATCATGCTCTGCTTGAAGGTTATCTAGTGAATGAAAGTTTTTTAGGATAGATTATCCGCTGTAAATCCTCATGTTCTGGTTGTTATACATTTTAATTAAACGGTCATCAGGGAAGGGAAGGTGTGCCAATACAGAAAAAAGGACTAGACTAAAAAGGCCAGTTCTTTTCACTTCTATCTGTGTTCACTTTCTCTGCCATGTTTGAAAATATATCCTTACGCACTCTGAACATTGTGTTGTGAGCAATTTCCCTAGGCATATAGGTGATCGTATTAGTATTGTATATCTTAGTAGAGCTACATGTTTTGTGCAGACCTACGTTACACCCTAATAGACCATGATCCGTGCAGGACACCAAGTTCAAGTGAAACTGAACATTGATCAGTATTATTAGTGGTTAGAGGCAGAACAGGTGATATTAGAAATACTCCAGCCCAATTATTATTATGGTCTGTGTTTAATATACTTACCTTATGAAGAAGCAATGCCTGGTTCACGCTGTCAAATGCTTCTAAAACATACTCTGTAACTTGTTTCCTAATGCAACATAAACTGGCATGCAGGCTCTTAGTGAAGAGGATGACGGGACTCATAAGAAAATTGGCTACATATGGGCTGCATAACTCTAAAGGTATTCAAAAATGTACCTCAGAAAAAATACTACCTACACAAAACATCCCATGTGCTTATTTTAATTCCTAAAGCAATGTTCCTCAAGCAATATTGAATATAAAACTGATATATGTCTTTTACATGGCTCCTCTGTATTAACAGATGTCTAAATAAATACCCTCAGTGGTAATTTTTATTTGAGTGCAACCCAAAAAGCAATTAAATTGGACTTCATATCACAGTACCTAGTGATAATATCAACATAACTTACATTTTAGTGCTCTTCCTATGGCTTCTGCTACGACAACTGATATTACCTACTGAGGCACTCTCTTACACAGTTCAACAAAAAATTAGTTACTCTATACCAATATGTTCGTCTGCACTTACCGTTAAGGCTCGTCAAAGCCAATGGCTCTTTATGCCATCCACTGTACTTTGGATAGCCTGTGCAATGTGCATATCTCTTACAACTTGGCTATGTGCCCTTGCCTCTGCTGGTGGACCAGTGTAGCGCATGCCACCTAAAAATGAAAAAAGTGAAACCTCTTTTCACATTTGCAGAGCCACTGCCATAGCAAATATATTAGGTGACAACCAAAGCATTCAGAACTAATCCTGCTTATAAAATCAGATTGCCTTTATTTTGCCACCTGTATGGAAGTGCAAACATTTATGAAAGTTGCCATTACACTTGCCCCTTACATATCCATAGTATTTCAAAAAGCATCAGTGCAGCTTTCAAGAGTTGCTACATATTGCAGCTTGCCTTTAATGACTACATGAAGGCGCAGTATTTTAAAACTTATCTGCACATATGTAGCTATGAGAAAACAAAAATTACATCTCTCTCAGAAGGACTTTTGGCAGTGGCCAGAATTTTTTTTTGGCAGAGCTGTTCACAACACAATGCAGAAAACCAATATTTCTATACCACGACACACAAATGAACTGAACCATTTTAGTGGCCTTCCTACTGACAAATTATACTGGCATAAAAATGTATTTACTACAAAAATAAGAATGCCAAATAATAATCTCTCGCACTAACTTACAATATAATGTGTTAACAGCAGGATGACCGTCCCTACGCATAAATTCTTATCCTCATTGCATGTTATGCAAAAAGTAAGAACAACCAAATTAACATGCTCACAGAATGCCCATTCTTCTTTTCATAATTCACATAAAAACAGCGCCAATAACGAGGGACAAGAGAAAGAATGGGACAGACAGACGGAGACGATTGCGCTATCCCTAAAAGAAATAGATATCCTTCGGGAACGTTAGCACACGTGTTGTTCATGGTGCGTTGTGGAGATGACTACGTGGTTGTTAGGTGGGTTCTGTTTTGTTTGTTTTGTATTTTTCTCTTTTTTTTGTCAGATGCTGCCCAAGTATCTATTGTGCGGTTCTAGCAAATAAATTTTTGTTGTAAGTCAGTGCCGCTGTCTGTCTCCTTCTTTCTCTTGTCCCTCGTTATTGGCGCTGTTTTTATGTGAATTATGTTGTACCAACTCGCCCAAGCAACCACGTTAGCTTCTTTTCATGCATGTATACTGCTGTGTGGACAACCACTTGTGCACAGCATGAAAGATTGCCAGATGCTGAGAATGCTGCAGCTCAGAGGAATTCTTTATGCAGTGTGGTTCACACAATCAAAATATGCATGCTTGATACGCCAGATCATTTTCTTTTCTATAGTTTTTTCTAACTTTTAGAAGTCTGTGGCATTTCCTCCTTAAAGACGCGTGCACACAATGCTGAACCAACGGGCCCGTGATCAAGATTGACATCAGCAGCCAAACGAGTCATATTATTGCAAGTGTCAAATACTGAAGCAAGAAAACTCTAGAATCTGGCTGCATGCTTCCCAGTGTGACAATATAAGCAGGCAGCTGCCAACATTAAATAGCTTATTCTTAGCTCAAACTTCTGGTGCTATTCACAGTCTTCTTCGTCAGGTTATTATTCACTTCTACTGACGTTTTTTTGTAGTTGTATGTGTTCTCATTGGTGAGCACACAGTTAGTTCATGAAGCAAATTTTCCACCATAGCAGCTTGCACATTGATTGGATATTCAGATTTCGACATAAGCAGCCTGGGTGTGAGGAACCTGATTAATAAAATGAGTGAAATGTGTCCATAAACTATATTCTAACATAGGCTACATAAATGTACTTTATGACACAAAATTTGTATTACAAATGACGTATGCTATTTTTGTATTTATAGTTGCCACTGCTTTGTACGTCTTTATTCAGGCCACACGTTATTGCTCTAGCGTATCCGACTTGACAATAAGCATTGGCTTCGTTGCTACTGAAAATTTTCAATTGTAGACACCTCCGAAACACAATAGCCATACTACTGTAACATATATGAAAATAATGATTTAAGTACATGCATATCTTACCATATTTGTGTGTGGTCACTGTAAGGCACCGTGGGCAGCCATGCAAGCCGTTAAATTGCACCATATTTAAAACGGCAGCACGTGCCGGTGCATCCACAGCACAGCACAGCACAAATACTCCTGAATGGTGCACCTTTGATTGTGTCTTCCAAATACTTGGTTCCATATTATCCAACTGGACAAAAAACCTGCTCAGGAAGCGCTGCATATTGGGGTGAGAATTCCCAAACCAAAGACCTATTAAAATGAGATTTTGCATCCGTGTGGCAGTAGGAGTTCCTTCACTAACACTTAGAGAGGCCACACAGAAGTCTTGGACGATTTGAATACTGGAGTGCCGTCCGTACCTATTGTCAAAGTCAAGTCGTCATCGCTCACGTTTTCGTTTAAACAGAGTTCATCAAAACAGGCAGCACTTGTAATATCTGTCACAGCGTTTTGGTGTTGCTCACTTCTTTTCGACAACCCTTCTTTCAGGCTTTCTCTTGTCTGGTCAATGAAATGTTTAAGCTGGCTTCTTATATTAAGCGTGACAAAAAATGACCCCCTTTCATGTACTTTGAAGACGCTTTCTTTAGTGCGGCAGACAGTGCACATAGCATCGCCACCGTCCACAGTCAACAAAGCCTGACACTTATGACAAGTGTTGCAGTATGTAACTAATTCGTTTTACTCTGTTGCCCACAGTTTTCTAAAAGTGTACTTGCCTTTTGGCAATATGTTAACACCAGCTATGTTATTTACAAGTTTATCCAGGTCGCCCAAGCCTATCCATGTCAAGCCATGCGCGATTGCAAACGACATGGCCATGGCAGCAGCCCCTGCTTTTGATGTGCCGAGGTTAGGGTGCTTTTCAGAGCTTAATTTCCCAAATGCTGTGGCCAGTATTTCGTCTTCGCTGTAGTGCGGGGGCAATCTGCCGTCGTCAGACGCTGTGGAGTCTGGATCTTCTGGTTCATCCGAGAACTGTGCTTCCTCGATGGTATGGTCGCTTGAGCACTGGCTAGTGCTGGAACACGGTGCATCATCCACGCACGTAGATGACTCTGCTTCATCAAGAGCAGGTGATGGTTCACGCGGCACATGGGCGCTAGAGCACTGGCCTGCGCTGGAGAATGGCGTGTTATCCGCGCACATGGACGACGCTGCTTCGTTAAAGCTCTCTTGCAGACCTTGCGCCTTTTTCTTCGGTTTCTGTAAAACGTCGTTTTTGGCACACCGAATTCTCAGCTGTGTTGCAAATACTCGTTGCGCGATTTTTTCGTTGGAGGCGTCGCCAAGGCAAGGCTAGGCTAGCGGACACGTTAAGTGCACAGAGCAGCTACAAAAACCGCTAAGCCTGAGCTTTGCTGATTGGGACTAAATGCACGTCGCCATCGGCAGGGCTAGGCTAACAAACACGTAAAGTGTGCTGATACAGCAAACATCTTCGCCAAGATCTAAATGCACTGAGCAACTGAATGAACCCTTTATGCGCAGCTAACGACATGCACCACTGCGACTTCGCTGCACGAATTACACAGGCTGGAGCACTTACGAAAATAGGATTAAAATTTCTTACTTACGTGCTTACAAAATGTTGATCATTTATTTTAAGAGACAAATTAAATATTATAACATGACTGAACGGCTGCATCGCGCTCGTGTCGAAGAAAAATGGGTTGCAGCTCGATCACAGCAAGAACCAGAGATATTGCGAAAACCAGAGATATCGCTTGGCAATCGCTCTGGGCAACTGGAGCAATGTCGAGGCTTTAAGTTTAATTTGTACAAAAAAACTGCACACGACTTATCTTTCTGAAATACAATAAACAAGGGGAAATGATTGACCGTTGAAAGAAAATTCTGTAGATTCCATGCATGAAACTTGGGAATCGATGCTATGCAAAGCATAGCTAGGGAAGGGGACTGTGTTGTAATTTTTTTTATAGTGGGAGATGTTACGAAATGACGCTAAAGATATGCAAAAATGGTGTACGCACAGACATGTTGAACAGTCACATATATTTTGTACAACCAGTTTACAGTTGCGTAATCATGCCAACATCAACATCGGCATTATATTAACAACAGGAGTGGTATGCTGATGTGTAGCGATAGTGCAAACGAGAATGGTAGACCTCGGCAGTGAAAGTGGCATAGGTGTTCTCTGGTGCTACATCAGTCAACTTTGAGTGGACGGCGCCTAGCTATACAATTGACGTTAACCCCTGGGCTGTATCATAGAAGTATTTATGTTTATGAAATTAGACAGCACGTACTGCAACCACAATTGACGTAGAGCTGTTCCGAGCACTCGCGTGGCTCTGTGCTAGAATACTTGAATACCACGCAAAATGCTTAGGTTCCATCGATATCTGCCAGGACCTTGACAATTATTGCTTGCATTTGTTGCATTTGTTAAGAAAAATCAACCTATGTATGCTTTTTTTAACACTCTCGCGTTAAAATTACTGCTGTTATCTGCGTACTCCTGGGTACATGAGTTCGGTTTTTGGCATATCCAGCTATCTTAATTTTCGGTGTTATCAAGTTCGATATTTCGATAAGTAATCGTTTTCATTTTAGCTGTTTTGAATGATATCTAATAAAAATACATCACACACCATCTTTTAACAAAGTGAAAAGGACGGATTGCGTGAAGGACACTGCAATTATCTCTTACGAAATTCTTGATATATTTGGTAGAGAAACAAGCTTTTACATTCGTCTGATAGAAACTAAGTGAATAATAGCAGCAGAAGCATCTACGAGCAGCAGAATCAAACAAAGACTTTTCGTCGCTTAAGGCTGCGGTATCATAATCGATCATATGTATGAACGATTGCGTTAATTTAGGCTTGCATCGGTGCACCTAGGGCGCAATAAGTTCATACACTAACTCTGGCAAACGCTGACGGTAATTCCAGAACATGTATCCAGGCATGCCTATTGTTGCTGCAAGGAACTCACGCCATGGCTGCATGCAGTTAAACATATACTAATTGGTAATTTTGTAATCGATTGACTGAAGGCGATAATAAAAAAACAATTTGAACTTCATAATAGAATTTTGTTATTTGTGGCTCAATTAGTAAGTACTTCAATAAAGATAAATTTTGCACCACTGCAGTGAAGATGCACTTGCTTTAGAGCTAAATATGCTACATCAATGAATTATATATTTAATTGATGTATCATTTGTAATATTGTGCATAGTGTACTGGTACGTATCAATTTTGTTTCTAGTAGTATTTGATTCTGGCCAACCAGCTGGTGAACCTATACACAAAAACATGCGATACCAGAAGTGATGATCGATCTAGAGCTCTTAATTGAATACACGATCGACAACGTGAGTACCGAGTAATAATAATCAAATCTTGTTGAAGGTTGGCGCTTTAACATCGTCCAAGTGCTTGCATTGCCTCATATCTTAAGCAAGCTATCAATGACCTTTATTGTCTGAGCAGTCACCATGGATCCAGCGACTCATGAAACATCCTCATCCTGCGCTTTGTTAAATTCCCATAGCTCCCTCTCTTAACTTGTGTCCCTCTTTTTTGCGCTCTGATTACGGGCTGGAAGATGCACGAATGTAAGATAAGTATGTTCAAATAAAAGGTATGGGTGACCCTGCAGCAGAGCCAATTAAGTTCACCCGTTGTCCTGTCCTCCAAGCTGTCAAACGGGTGCCGCGCAGTGTCATTTCAACAGTAATGTCTTTCTTTGTGATCGAAGAAAGAATGCGAGTTTTAAAGGCTCGTTTTTCTTTGATGAGGTTTATTGATAGTGAATGGTCCATTGATACTAGATGCGGATGGCACGGTCAAGAAATGTCATGCACAGTCATTAAGAATTGATCGCGAAGAATTTTTCTTTTCTTAATGCTGCAGTTCAAATCACCACGCATATGTTGGTCGCACTTACATATGTGTAACAAATGCACCGATGAAAATGCAGAAAGAAAATTGTGTTATGGCTGCGTTGTTGATTTTACGTGAATAAAACCGAAACTATCATCAACTAATCTACAAACTTACGATGTAACAAGAACACATAGTTCATCCAACTAGCTACAAAAAATAAATTGCACTGCACATCAATTTTTAATTAAGAGTTAATGCAAACACACACGTGACAAAAAAAGGAGAAAAGCTTGTTTTTAGCGCCATCTATATTTACAGAGCAGTGCCAAGTTTTTGTGTGTAGCGTTCGCGTTATCAAAGTTATGGTTCCACGTGTGTAGTACTTTTACTCAAATGTTCGTCGCGTTGTGACTTATACAGTTGTTCTGTGTATAGACTGCAAACTGTAAGCATGCTTGCGTGTGTGCAACATATGGAAGACAAGGAGCGGGTTGTGCTCCCTGTGTTGTTGATGAAAGATTTTAGTCCACGCAACGCGCATGATTTCAACAAGGACACAATAGTGCTGGCCTACTGGGCTGACCAGGACGACCATGGCGAGAACTTTTATCCGGCCACGGTCACTCCTCTAGCAGGTAAGCCTATGTAAACTTCACTTGCCCGAAGGGAGCGATTTCCACATTTCACGAAAGCTTTGAGTCGAGTGGCGGGTTCAAGCACGCCATCGACCATCATGTTTTTGCATTTCGTCTGCATAATTAATACGATGTGTCTGAAGGTAGTATGTCGGACGTACGCGAATACTAAAAGCTAAAAGTACGTCGGACGTAGAAAAAACAGAGAGCCTAAAGATACGTCGGACACGTATACCCGTAACCAGATGTCTAAAGATGCGTTGGACGTCGCGCTTTCTCACGAGCTTGCACTCAAGAGACTCTAAATTAGACCAGCCTGTCGCGCCCATCCGTCGTTTGTTCGCACGACTGATCTCCTGGACCCGCGAAAGCGTGGATAAAGAAGTCTAAAGATACGTCGCTCGTTGCACTTTGTCACCTACTTAAGCTTGGTGATAGCACTTGATTGAACAAACAAACAAACAAAAAACAAAGCGGGCTCACGCGCGCTGGTTAGTTTTTGAATGATGGTCGCAGTAGCGGTTGGCATCGTGTGAGGCAGCACCCAGAATGGCTTTTGCAAACTCAACTGGCTACATGAGCACAGAAAACCACGTTCAAATGAGGCCTGAGGGGCTCGGTATGATCCCCTCTCGGAGGTTGCAACTATAAACGTGACCCCCCCCCCCCAAAAAAAAAAAAGAACTGCAGAGGCAAATTTCATTTATTTATTGACTGCGTGCATCGCCTTTTCAGACATTACAGCAGGGGGGGGGGTATATATTTTACTAGATCAAATTGTCATTCATTTCTACACACGCATACGGGGCAAACTTGCACTTCTGTGCGAGTCTGCCCCTTTTTCCCATTCAAAAAATTAGCTAGGAGAGAACGCTCGCAAAGATTGTGGCAGCTAGCACAAACTTGTGACGCAGATGACAATTAGTCTTTTTCTAAAAACTGAAGGCGCATTTCGCGTGTGGTGGGGAGGCGACATGAAACATACTTTAAAATAGTTAATAGAAAAGCCTAGACAGAGCTATATGACGAGTTATCACATTTTCAGTTTTGTCCCTAGTCTTTTCAGAAGGCGTTCACACCGGTGACTGACATAAGTCTGCGACTGGCACCACCAACTGCGACGCTGTTCGTCAACCATGCGATGCTCAAAGTTTTCTGTTGTCATCGGCAGTGCTCACTCGGCTCGTTCCTTGTTTGTCTTATGCAAAGTGGTACGCAGTAGCCACGACCTACGCTGCGACTGGTGTGTCCTACTACATCGCGACAACCGATGTATCTTCAAGCCTTGCGGTGACGGGTGCGTCTGATGCGCAGTACCTTCAACTTTTCGGATTCACGCACACCCGACGTATCTTTGGACTCGAGAGTTTGCGTACGTCTGATTTACCTTGAGCTTTTAGTATTCGGGTACGTCCGACGTACCTTTGGACCCAACGTTATTAATGTTTTCACCTGTTAATAAACCTTGGAAAGGTCCACCAGATTCTACACACTACGGGAATTTATGTATTGCGAGGTAGCCAACGAAAAGCTGCGTACATTGCCTTGTTTGTCTTTGAGGTCATTGAAGTCATTCACGTCATGACATCAATTTACTATATATGGCACAATTTCAGTGCATGTATGCGCATGTTCAATCTGGTATATGTTCATGTACAAGCTACAAATGTATGGCTGTTTTGCACATGAAAATGAGAGAAGTGGCGAAGGGTAGTGCAAATTTTCTATTATTTAATTAGTCAACACTGCAATGAAATATAAGAATATAAATGCGCAGCATGCTAGACACACGAGTGAATACCCACCCTAATCACAACCTGTGATCCAAGAATCTGCTCTGTGCCTGTGAAAGAAACAATGATACATAAGGAGCCTCATGCTGTTATTGGAAATTCTTCCAACTGTTCTCTAGCCATGGTGTCGCTGATTCTACCGAGAATCTTAATGTTATTCAGGCACAACTCACACTTATGTGAATTACAGTGTGTCGGCAATTGTGCCCCATCTCAACCTTTTAGCGGAAGCTTGTGTTCACGTGCAGACTAATTCACGTACCTTCCCATCTGGATGGCGTAATTCTTGTCGCATGATAGTGGAAATCCATAACGACACTGGTGGCACATCTTGTCCAAGACCTGCTGTGCCAACGCTCAGCACTGAATAGTGGTCACAAGCAGGTACAAGAAGAAATGTCTTGCCGGAAGATGTTTGTGTAACAATTGTGGCATGATAGTTTGACTCGAACTCGGCAGTAGCATACTGGTAAATTATATGAAAGGCACAGTTAACATGTCCCTAATATAAGTCTGTGATAATACAAGGTCATGTGTTTTCTTGTAACCAATTACACTAACCTACAAAAAGTTACAAATTCTTGGCAGAGCTTTATTTTTTTACAGCAATGATACAGCTGAGCTGGCAGTTTTCTTAAAGAAACTAAGAGAAGAGGGGGGTGCAAGCATAGGTTAGTAGACGCTCCCTGCGTCGGCATTGCGAGGCAAGAGGGGAAAGCGTAAGAGAGGAAAAAAGTTATGCATGCATATTGTGAGTGCAGACACCGACGTCGTGGAACATAGACCCGAGCAAGAGATGCTTTGTGTCTAAAGAGCTGAAGTTGCTTCATTATTTGTTCAAAATGTTAGTCAGATATGGGTGCCAGAACTTTGTGTTTAATTAGGAAACTTTGTTTGCAACTTGAATAAGATAATCAATTATGTATGGTGGTGCACAAGCAGGTGGAATATAAGGTCACTTATGCCGTGGTGGGGTAAGGAGTTTTTTCATAGGCATTTACTGTTATACTATATGCAGGAAAAAAATGGAAGTGTTTTTGTGCATAACTAGACACTATGATTGAAGCATTCATATGACAAACGTTCCTATATGTTGTGTTCCTTCATGAGAATTTTTATCAATCTTTTTCAGACTCCTTTGACACCCTTGTAGTGAAGCTGAAAGCATCCCGAAGCACACTTCCTCAAGTAATTATAGGAAAGCTTGGTAAAGGCATCGTGGTAAGATTTATTTCAAATATCTTTTTGAACTTGATAGCTTAAAGAGGTTTTCCAAGACTATTGAACTCCCCATATTTTTATTTGCGGGTTGTGTAGACTGAAGTACAAGCAGACTAATGTAGAAAAAACCGCAGTAGAAACAGCACGCAGTCTGAAGTTGTTTCGCTAAGAAAACTTAAAATACAAGAAAAAAAGCAGACTCTCAATTCACTTTTTGCGGGGTCATCTGACCGCATTTCACTCGCCCGTTACATTAGAAGGCTGCGCCAATAAAATGAGCTCGAAGCGCCAACAGAAGGGAAGCTCGCACATCAGTGTTGCTTGTTTTTTTCTAAGTAATATTGGCCTTGTTGCCAGAGTAACAAATATGGTGCCTGAGGCCTGGTTCGCCAGAACACGAGAAGGAGCTACTGTGTTGAGGTGACGTATTTTCTGCTGTTTTTTACAACATTCCGCGTCGCTTCCTTGTCTTTAGTTGAAAAAGGAATGCGTGGGAGGATGGGAAGGTGAAGTATATGTTGTTAACCCGTCGCGAGTCGTTTTTTGAGCTGCCTGAGAGAAACTAAAAGGGTGCATTGCACCCCATCAACAACAATGAAGAGCGTACATCATGTAGGGAAAGAGGCAGCCCGCAAATGTACGACCTGCGCAGTAAAAAAAAAATCCTGAGGCGAAATATTAGCCAGCGTGTCTGTCATGCTTTGTATACACAGTGTTCTTTTTTGTTGCTGCCGCAGCTGTTGAAGGTTGAATGAAAAAGGACAGAAAAAATATGAAACACATTGGTAACCTCAATTTCGATTACATGCCACGATTGCTTTTAACGTTACAATTTTCCAATCACAGGCCTCAGAACTTAGAATTATTTCTGTGCCAGCAATGAATTAGTCAGTTATTGTTAATTTCATGCATACTGTCTAGTTCTTGCTGGTTCTGATAACACAATTGCACCCCAATGTGTTTGTAAATGTTGTTTAGGAAGTGCAAAACATTTGATCTCATTTTTATATATTTTAATGGTTAAGGCACCTGAAGGTATGTCACATCGGGAGCAGCGAAAGAGAAAAAGAGAAGCTAATAGAATGGAACTTGATCGTATACTGAAAGCTTTTAATGATTCCCAGGACCGTGAACTGGTAAGCAGTATTTATGCATGCACTGTGTTGTTAAAAGCAATGCTAAAAGATGATGGCAAACTTTCGGTCAATAAGTATTTCGGTTGAATTTTGATTGAATAAAGTAACATAGTGTATCAATATTTTATGTGTCATTTTGTGATAGGTGCAGTTATAATGCTCAAAACCTGTTGGTTGGTAAGCTCTGCATTTCGGGCATTTTTGTTAATTAAGTCATATAGTGTGTTGTAGGTAGCTTTATTCAGGCAAGTTAGAGATGCAGAACACTGTGTATTAGAAAGCAGTAATGCAAAAGTGTGATTCCGTGGACTGTCGAAAGGAAAAGCAGTGCAATAATGCACCCACCTCATTATGCACAGAAAATGTGCCTTTATGTTCTTCAGATGCTATTCCAGCTCAAATTCTCCAAGATCAACACGCAGTATTTAGACGCGCACTCTAAATGCCCCGTTTTTGTAATATGAGCGTGCAACGCATCTAGCGAAGCAAATGAATCAGCGAAACAAAAAGCAAATCACAGCATATCTACGGAGTGAAGAATGAGCAGCGGGGCGAAGCGTCCGTCCGCCCATTGATTCGTCTGTCCGTGCCTGTGTCCGCCCATCCATCTGTCTGTCCGTGCGCGCGTCTGTCCGTCCGTGCGTCTTTCTGTCTGTTTATACTTTCGTATATCTCTGTCTATATGCTGGCTACGCCGGAGCCGGAGGGGTGCGAGACTTCCCAAGTCCATAAAGAGCTTCGTCCCTAACACGCGAAGATAGGACCCGCAGATTACCCACCGCAATGATTTAGTGGCTAAGGTACTCGACTGCTGATCCGCTGGTCGCGGGATCAAATCCCGGCTGCGGCGGCTGCATTTTCGATAGAGGCAAAAATGCTGCAGACCCGTGTGCTCAGATTTGGGTCAAAAGTTAAAAAACCACAGGTGGTCAAAATTTCTGGAGCCCTCCACTACGGCGTCTCTCATAATCATGATGGTTTTGGGACGTTAAACTCATCAGCGCCCGCAGATTGGACAATTATATTAGATGTGGAGTGGTAATAAACTAAAATTGAATATATCAGAGCACGAAATTTCTGCCCCTTTCCTAATTGTGGGTTCACTGAGGCAGGTTTTGATTTTATACTTGAAAACTCCGCTATTAGCTAATAGGTTCACATGCACCAATGACATTCAAACTCGTTTTAAGTCAGCTTAGTTATAACTATGCATAGACATATGAGGTTTTTGTGCAGCTGTAGACAGAACATTTTAAAGCAATCCCAGAGCCCCGCGCCGATGCGCGAAGCATTATTGGAAAGTCTGTACGTTAAACGCGCTGGCTGTTGCGTCGCCCCTTTTGGGTCGGAGCCATGACATACAATGAAAAAAAAAAACATCCAATAAAAATGCCAACGCTTTTGACGATATAAATCCTAAACACCACTCATGTCTGAACGCACTTGCATGTATCTCTACGTATAAAATGTGAAAGGAATCGGTGTATATGAGAGCATAATATTGAGTCAGTGTATATATATTACTGAGAGAATGTATACGGCATGTAGCAGTTAAACGGCATGCAAGTTATTGCGGGTCGATACATGCAGTCAAAACGTTGTACTTTCGGGAGCAATGGAAGCATGAACACCGAATTTTCCATTTTTAGTTCTTGCTCCGCAAAGAAAGACAACTCGGCGTCAATGGTTGCAGTTCATTATAGGCGCCACCACTTCAGATTTTCACCTTCATGCATAAAGCAAAAGAAGTTGTCCGCGACGGAGAAAGTACCATTTCCAAGCATACCCCAAAGGAACACTACATTTGTGAGAACGGATTGAACTCTATGAGAACCACGCACGTAACTTGTAATAGTTTGATCTGTTTCTGTGTTACTAATAATATGCACTCAGTTTTGAAAATCATCCCCCGAGTGTGCAACGTAGCATAGGAAATGTTCACGCTGCATTTACTAGAGGCGTTTGTTGGCTGCCACATGTCACTCTTTATTATCATTGTCAATAAAACTTTTCATTTAGGATCGCTTGGGAAAGAAAACGCCTTCCATTCATTTCTAGAATGATTCGTACTCTGAGTGGCACGCAGCACGCAGTCATCTTGCAGGATTTGCGTCGAATCAGACAGCCGACAAGGCGCCACTTACACGTGTTAACAAGCGCGACGTAAAACAAAGGGTGGTGGACGCGCACGCGGCGGGGGTGGGGGGGGGGCGTCGATCCTTTCAGACACAAAGAATGACTACACTCTCCGCGGGGGTTGCGCATCAACGCACTATAGACCAACGTTACTAAATTTTTCTTTGCTATAGACCTTCCTCTGCCGCTCCATGCAGCGCACACAATGCCTGCACATGAGTTCGGACGCGCTTTCCCACTAACCTCGCGTTGAAAAAGAAGGTGCGTAATCGTTGAAGACGCACAAATGGCTTAAGGAATTGCTCATACCTAATGATGCTGGGCTTTGACCTCTATACCTCTGAAGAGTGCGCTTTGCTGGCAGTGTCAGAAGCCCCGAAGTCCGAGCATGATCGTAGCCTCTTTGGGATGGAGGGTACGGTGATTGCTTTATTCTGTCAAACTCTGTTCGAGTAAAAACAAGCGAGGCTTGTTTTTCTTTGTGTGCATTTGTTGCAATTTTCTTAACACATGAGCGGTGCATACTTTCGCGATAATATTCGGATGCCCTTTTTTCTTCTTTTAGCAATTGTTACACTTTCTCGCTTTCTCAACGATGGTATGACACTGTAGAGTGCAATCGTCCTATCATATATATGATAAAACGATAGCGCGGGTCGATACCAGACTATAGTCTGGTATCAATCCGCGCCATGAGCTTCACTGTTCATTGTCGTGCAAGCACTTACTGCTTCTTGTTCAGTGACAGCGTCTTGTGAAGTCGTCGCAACATTCAGATCTTATTCATTGGTCCCCGCTTTTAGCTTCCTTGAAGTTTCACGTAGGGGTGAAGATCGTGAAGCAGGATCTTCGCGAGGCTTCTATGCACTTGGAATCAATCAAGTAGGGAGGGTAACCATCGAAAAGGACTCGCTCGCTGGATTCCGTGCCGACCGGTGGTGCCCTCGTGATCTCCGACGACAGCGCAGCTTTGGCCGACTGGGTTGGTCCTACGCCACCTCCTGCCGCCGATCCCCCACAACGGCGTCAGCGCAGCTCTGGCCGACTCGATTAGCCCTACGCCATCTCCTGTCGCCAAGAGCTCTCGCAAGTGGTGCCCCGTCCTCGGACTCCGGTGACCGTGTTTCCATCTTTCCTATCTCTCCTATCTTCTCTATGTCGTCGCTCATTGTCCTAGCGCATCTCTCTCTGTCTTTATACCTTTAATCCTATCCTTTTAATCCCTCTTCACCCCCATCGCTTGTGAGCTATTGTTGAGGTGTCGCATGCTGCAGCAGACAGTTACGGGGCTCACTTTTCTCCTCTTTTCCCTCTTATAACCAGAACCAGCCCTCGAAAAGTGTTGGCGTGGAGTCATAAATTAGTTTTCTGGTGCAGAACGCAGGCACCTAGTCTTCATCGCGCATGCGTCTGCTGCAAATGATAGTCGATGCAGACTTGTTGATAATGAGGCTGTCTCACGCAATATTCTTTTGTCACTTGACGCATAGCTTGGTGTTGTTTGGGCATTGGTGAGAAGAAACACCCGAGGCCGAATTCACAAAGCTTTTTCTTGCCCTACGCATTTTCTTAGCCAAGAATTTTCTTATCTGGAAAGATTACTATAGCGCGGGTACGAATTTAACTTACTCGGTCCTTAAGAAAATGAGGACGACACACGATAGCCGATGAATCGACCAGGAAAGAAAGAAGTGTATGCGGATAATATCAAGGTAGCACGCGAAACGTCTAGCATCTAGAGTATACGATGATAGCCAATGATTTGCTGCCTCTAAGCTTCAGTTCCGCGAGCGTCTGCTACAGCGCTTACGGGATGCCACGTACGTTGTAATAGACGTCTTGGTGTGCTCTGCAAAGCCAAGCACTCGCCTTTCATCAATGACTGTAGCTAAAAAGAGAAATCGCTTGATGGCCTTAAGCAATATTCCCTGCACTATCTCGCCAAGTACAAGTAAACAACACTCCAGGTGCACCACATCAACGAAACCACGCATAAATTGATGCATGGAATGTTTGAAAATGTGCCTCAAATGTCTTCTCCTGTTGAACGCTACCAGTTACCTTACATTGTAATAAAGCTGCGCTGCTACTCAACCAATCCGGTGCGATCGAGCATGGTATAATGCTGAACGTAAGGTTGTTTCATACCTAGACGTAAGAGGTTGCCTTTCTTACATCATTGTTATTAGAAGAGACGGGAGCGACTTTTGTGCCTGCGGACGGATTGTGCAGAAATATAGAACAGCAGTAATCAAATGAAATTGTGAGCGGAACTTCGCAGGTTTTATGCACTGCAGCATTTTTACACAGCCGGAATGCGAGAACGTGCATACGCTTACGCTTAGATATGTGTCTACGTAAAACGAGGGAGGCTCGTCGGAAAATTTTTCAGTGCTAATGCTTTTCACAAAACATTGTGCAAATATTTTGTTCAGCATTGTTTGAGTCAGCAAGCAAAGCAAGGGACGTATATAACGACCCTTGAAGTCCAGAGACGTTATCACGTGTGCGAAAAAAGCGAAAAAAAGAGAGTGAGAGACTCTTGTTTTGTCTCCACGAAAGCTTGAAATTGATAGATAGGAAAGGCAATTTTCTGGCCCTGCAAACATCAGGGAAAGTTCTCGCAAAGCAGCGTCGGATGCTTGGAGAGCATAAAAAAGTGGAGTACGCGTTTTATGGGAGCGACAGACATAGAGAAAGTGAGATGAAGTGTGGCTGTCTTTAGATGTGAGAATCAATGCTAATTAGGAGAGTTGTGAGTTGATGAGCCAAATCTTCCTTAAATAACTATAATGGAAACAAACTGAGTATTCATCTAATAAGAATAGCATTAGTGACAGTGAATTCATAATAGATGATTAGCATTGTCACAGATTTATATATATATATATATATATATATATATATATATATATATATATATATATATATATATATATATATATATATATATATATATATATATATATATATATATATATATATATATAATATATATATATATATATATTACTTATATTAGGCAAACTATGAGAAGGTAGCGTATTGTTACGCACAAGGAGGATCAGGACGTATACGGCTGAAGGGGGCCGTTTATTTTGGTCGCGAAGAGAAGCGCCGGAGCGGCCAACAGGTTGATGATCCCCGTCTCGTCGTCTTCTTTCTTCCTCCAGCTTGGGGCAGCCAGCATGTTCACCCATCTTCGTTTTCTTCCAAGGCATGCGTAACATTCCTCCCCTCGCAGACGAAGCCCGCCGGGCGAGGTAACCGCTTCACCTTGGTGTGTACAACTTCAGTCGAGCGACATGGACTGCTTGGGTTTTAGCGGCTCTTCTACCACTTCTCGTGAGGCGAGCTATTGTGTATGTGACTTCCGTGATTTTGTCGAGAACGACAAACGGTCCGTCGTATGTGGCCAAGAACTTTTGGCATAACCCGCGTCTTCGTACCGGAGTCCACAGCCACACTAAGTCACCTGGGTGGTAAGTTACAGGCCGGTGGCGGACGTCATAGAGTACCTTCGATTTTTCCTGTGATGCCAAAGTGCGTAGACGAGCAATACGACGCGCTTCTTCTGCAAGGCAGAAAATTTCGGTGACTGAGAGGTTCTCGTGCGCCGAGAATGGCAAAATTGTGTCGAGTGTGTGCCGTGGCGGTCGTGCGTACATTAAGAAAAAGGGGCTATAGCCTGTTGTCTCGTGCTTAGCGGTGTTGAACGCGTACGTTATAAATGATAGCACGTCATCCCAGTTCTTGTGGTCGGATGTCACATACATAGAGAGCATGTTTACAATTGTTCGGTTGGTGCGCTCCGTGAGCCCATTTGTTTGCAGATGGTATGGCGACGAGTGACGAAGGCAGGACTCACTCAATAGAAGCAGCTCTTCAACTATGTCTGCCGTAAACTGTCGCCCACGATCACTGATGATCACTTGAGGTGGGCCATGTTGGAGGATAATGTGCTGCAGCAGGAACACAGAGACGTCGCTGGCAATTGCGGTTGGTATGGCCGCTGTCTCGCAGTAGCGCGTGAGGTAATCCACACATACAATTATCCAGTGATTGCCCTTAGCCGACTTTGGAAAGGGCCCATGAGGTCAATGCCCACCTGTTGGAAAGGTGTGCTTGGAGGTGGCAAGGGCTGTAGAAGACCAGCCGGAGCAGTAGGTGGGTGTTTGTGGCGTTGACACTGTGTGCAGCTGGCCACATAGCCTCGACTGACTGTCGTATTCCTGGCCAATAAAAGCGTTCTTTAGCACGATAAAGCGTCGGCGCAGAACCTAAATGTCCGGACGTAGGATCGTCGTGCATCACACCTAAAATCGCTGTCCGAAGGGTTTCTGGCACTACCAGGAGGAAACGTGCGCCAGTGCTGGAAAAGTTCTTCTTATATAGGAGTCAGTTGCGTACACAGAAATGGCATGCCGTAAGAGCTGTGCAAAGCGATGATAGCCTGGTGTCCTTTCGCTGTTCATCTTTGAAAGTACTGAGGTCGGGAAACTTTGGTGACACAGAAGCTACGAGGTGATCGAGGTCATCGGCATCACACTCTGTAGTGCTCAGTGGCATGCGCGAAAGGCAATCTGCGTCGGCGTGTCGTCGACCACTTTTGTACGAGACTATGAAGTTATACTCTTGGAGCCGAAGTGCCCAGCGCGCTAGACGGCCGCAAGGATCCCGAAGGTTGACGAGCCAACACAATGAGTGGTGGTCGGTGACGACTGTAAAAGGACGTCCGTATAAGTAAGACCGATACTGCTGAATCGCAAATACTGCCGCGAGGCATTCTTGTTCTGTGACAGTGTAATTCTGCTCGGGCCTACTCAAGGAGCGACTTGCGTATGCAATCACGTGCTCGCGGTTACCATAGCGTTGAACTAGGACGGCACCAATTCCTATGCCGCTGGCATCTGTGTGCAGTTCGGTTGGAGCTGATGGGTTGAAGTGTTGAAGAACAGGCCGTGACGTCAGGAGGAACTTCAGTTGACGAAAAGAGGAGTCGCACTCCGGAGTCCACTCGAAGGGAGTATTCTTCCGTAGCAAACATGTCAGCGGATACGCGACATCGGCAAATTTAGGTATAAAGCGGCGAAAATAGGAGCGAAGCCCCAAAACACTGCGGAGCTCCTTCACAGAGCATGGCACATTGAATGCTTCAACGGCTGCTGTCTTCTGGGGATCTGGACGGATGCCCTCCTGATCGACTAGGTGCCTGAGAACAAGGGTTTGCCGGTCTCCGAAGTGGCATTTCTTTGAGTTAAGAACAAGGCCAGCGTTTATTATGCAAGTCAGTACAGTATCCAGACGTGAATTGTGTTCACTGAAGGTGCGGCCAAAGATGACGACGTCGTTGAGATAGCACATGCAAATGCTCCACCTCAAGCCACGAAGAACAGTGTCCATAAATCGCTCGAACGTCGCCAGCGCGTTGCACAGTCCAAATGGCATCACGTTGAATTCAAAAAGGTCGTCAGGTGTTACAAAGGCTGTCTTTTCTTTATCGTCAGGATGCATGGGAATTTGCCAGTAGCCCGATCTTAAGTCTACAGAGGAAAAGTAAGAGGCCGAATGCAGACAGTCTATGGCATCATCAATACGTGGAAGTGGGTACACGTCTTTCTTTTTGTTACAGCACTCAATCGGCGATAATCGACGCAAAATCTCCAGGATCCGTCTTTCTTTTTAACGAGAATTACTGTAGCTGCCCATGAACTTACCGACTCTTGAATGATACCGTTTTCAATCATTTCGTTCACCTGCTCATTAATAATCCGCCGCTCGGATGGCGAAACACGGTATGGCTTTTGTCTAATCAGATTGGCCAAACCCGTGTTGATAGTGTGACATGTCCGAGAAGCAGGGATTAGGGGCGCTCTGTCTTTCTGCGCAAAGTCGAATGCAGAGACGTGCTTCGAAAGTACATTGACCAATGTTTGGCGTTCACTTGGCGACTTATTCACCATTGACAGAAGAGACTTTTCGAAACTGTGACTACGATGCTCTTCCGGCGCATCTTTAAGCTCGGTCACCAGTAAGGCCTCGTGTTGTCCACTCACGACGGCTAACTTTAGACCGTCTGGTTACATTACGGGTTCTGTAGAGCAATTGACAGTCCATAAACCAGCGTGTCCACGTCTGATCGACACCACACAATGGGGGATCAACACATTCTTTTTCATGCAGTTGGTGTACACTGGTTCTACGTTGGCATCAAATTTGGCGGAATAGCTGTCGCTGCAACCAACAGGTACACGAACGGTTGATAACGGTGGTATGATAGTGTCGCCCCAGACACACATTGCCGTCTCACCATCCACAGGGTTTTCTAAAAGTGCTGGCGGAACGTGATCACTCAAGACTATTGTCCCTGTGTGGCAGTCGACAGTCGCACCACACTCCCTCAAGAAGTACATACCCAAAATAACATCATGTGTCGCCTGCGGAATAATCAGGAACTCCATAGGGATAACGCGGCCTCCGAGAAATACGTTAGCTTGACTCACACCAACAGGATGCAGTGCCTCACCACTCCACAAAACTTCGCAGCTTGATTCCACCTAAATAATACCTTCCGCCCCAAGGTATCTTTAAAACACGCACTCATGACCGAAATGGTTGCCCCCGTATCCACCAAAGCCATCACAGTCACACCGTCAACAAAAACACGTACTTTGTTCTTGAGCATCAACACAGGAGGTATTTCTGATATTAGCACGTCTCCGGCGACCTCACCTCACTCGGCCGCGCTTGCTAGTTTTCCTGTGGCAAAGGAGACGTGTTGCGGCGCCGTGGTGAAGGAGAACGGGGAACATGAGGCGGTGGAGGCGTCAAGCTCCTGTCAGATGCAGGGGAGTGGTTCCGGAAGCTGCGTGTCCAGTAGTCGTCGCGAGGCAGCAGGTGTGTTGCATTAGGGTCGTCGTTCGGTCGATCAGACGATCGTGTGAAGTGTTGTGGTGGGCCATAGTACGTTGCTCGCGGGTCATCGCGAAGTCGCTCGGAAGGCCGTGCAAAGTTTGGTGGGTAGCCATACCATGGGGCTACACGTTGACGGTTGCAAAATCGCGAAATATGTCCTGGTACACCACAGGAGTAGCAAACTGTGAGAGGTCGAAACTCTCTTTGTTCGTCGATGAATCGAACATCGTCTTCTCTGGCGGAGTGGGTCGGTTCGTTCCGTATATAATAGGGATAGACCGGGCGTCGCGAAGAAGGCGGACGCTGGGGGCGTCGGTCATGGCGAGGAGCTGGCAACCGTGGTGCTCTCCTTGGCTGTGGGGGTGCGCTGTACTCAACAGCTGCTGCACTAACCATCGATTTCCAAGGGGTCGTAGAAGGCGGCGGCGCAGTCACAGCCTCACGTGGCACATATACCAAATGTTGGTCGTTTACAGAATGGTGATCAACTGCTGAATGCGTCTGTTCTCTATAGCGAAAAAGTTCTTCGCGAACAATCTCTCGAATCGTCGAGGACAGGTCTGGGCAGGTGCTCGTGTCGATGCTGGCAACCGTTGTAACTTTTGTGAGCCGGCCGAACTTTGGAGCAATCCTGCGCATTTTCAGCTGTTCGAAAGTTCGGCAATGCCGAATCACGTCGGACACCGAGCTCAGGTGCTCTTTTCCGATTAGAAAATTATATACATCTTCGGCTATGCCTTTCAGCAAATGCCCTACTTTGTCGTCTTCTGACATCTGATCATTGACCACCTTGCAGAGCTTCAGCACATCCTCTATATACGTGGTACATGTCTCACCTGGAAGCTGCGCGCGTTGAGACAATGTCTGCTCTGGCCGCTTCCTTTTGACGCTCGAGTCGCCGAAACACGCTTTCAGCTCTGCAACAAAAACGTCCCACGTCGTCAGTGTGTCCTCGCGGTTTTCGTACCACACGAGCGCAGTATCCGTAAGGCAAAAGACCGCATTGCTGAGCTGAGCGGTGGCATCCCAGCCGTTGGACTTGCTGACTCGCTTGTACTGGACGAGCCACGCGTCGACATCCTCTCCCGATTTTCCTCCAAAGGTTGGCGGGACTCGGTAGTAGGGCACGGAACCCATTGGAGTTGGCCTTGAAGCGTTAGATGGCTGATCTTGGGCCATTACGATCGGCGCAGGCGGGAGTCCGGCAAGGCAGCGGCTGCCGCGTAGTCCAGGTAGTGAAGCTCCCATCGTTGGGCTTGTCTTACCCAGCACCTCCACCAATCTGTTACGCACAAGGAGGACCAGGACGTATACGGCTGAAGGGGGCCGTTTATTTTGGTCGTGAAGAGAAGCGCCGGAGCGGCCAACAGGTTGATGATCCCCGTCTCGTCGTCTTCTTTCTTCCTCCAGCTTGGGGCAGCCAGCATGTTCACCCATCTTCGTTTTCTTCCAAGGCATGCGTAACAGTATGTTAGAGCCGGCTATCCCAACGTCATGATAGTAATGTACAAGATAAATAGTGCACGGTTAAGCAGCCACACGTGGTAGCTTCTATCTTCTAGCAAGCTTGGGTGAACGCGTTCTAATAATTTTGTTATATTTTTGACAAAGTTTCACCGGGCGTTTTCGCGTTTGGTGTCATTCGAAGCATTGATGATATATCAGCAATAGGGTGAACACAAGCACTGCTGCAGTGGACAAGCGCTTACAGCGCTCAGCTACAATCTAGGAGGTACTGGGTTCAACTCGCAGTGTCACTGAGCACTTTTTTTCAAGAGGTTGCCCGGCATCAGATTATGCCTGGCGGCGGGTACTAATTTCTTGAGAAGGTGGCTTTCGCGCTATCTTCTTTCACTCCCATTTTGACCCAAAAGTGCTCTGCAACGCTCCTTTATAAATAAAATAATGCAGGGTTCATTATTTCTCCCTCCATCCTCTGTTATCGCAAAAGTGTCGAGTGCTGAAATACCAATATCATACCTGGTATATTACTTTTTACGTGTTTGGATATTCGACCAGCGATCAGTAATCACAGTGTTTTGAACAAAATATAGACATGCAGCGAGCTAACTGCTTGCGGCCAAGTTGGATGCTTTTGTCGGGACACGTTTTTGTGCTAATCTGGTGGGCATCATTACATGCAGCAAGGTGCACAAACAGTTAGAGAAGACACAAAAAAAGTGATTAGTTTGTGTCTTCTCTCCCGCTATCTGCCATGCTGCGCGCTTCAGGGTAATGTCACTGTCAATAGTTAAAATGAACTATAGCAGCTACTCGTGTTCTTCTGAGAGGCTTCCATATGGTCTAGAGTGGAACAGAACAATGGCAGTTTGATCTGTGTGATAGAGAGATACTCTGATTTTGGTTGCTACAACACATTTTTGAACCGAAGTTTATTTTCTATTAAGAACAGTTCCAGTGCAGATGAAATGTGCATAAACGAAATTCGTGTATTCAACTTGAGTAGGTTTGTGAACTTAATAGTAATTGCCCTACCGGTATTAAAATGCGCATAAATATCACACACATATGCAACCGCGGCTGATATAGCTTGTTTATTCTGATTAAAATGATATGTTGAAATCGACATATTCGACCAACGCAATGCGTTCAAGATATGCCGTAGAGTAGCTATGCTCTAAACTAATCTTCGCTGGTTGGTTCCATTTTGCTCAATTTCTTGCTCATGACTGTACGTTGGCAAAGGAAACAACTTCTTTGAATGCACACATTTTGTGCAAGGTTACATTTATTTTTCTGCAGTAAAAACAAATTGAAATGTTTAATGGCTCAGAAGAAAAAGAACTAGAAACAAATTCAACCAAATCATTACCAAACTTACTCATCAATGATAAACGTATTCTCATTTAAAAGATACATACATACATACATACATACATACATACATACATACATACATACATACATACATACATACATACATACATACATACATACATATATACACTGAGGTGTAAATATTAAGATGAAGGGCTATAACAACAAGCCTAATACACTCATTTTGAATATAGAGAAAGTAACTTACGAGAGAAATCCACCAGCACTGTTATGTCTGAACTCTGTGTTTCTCGAAACATCTCGGAAATGCTTGATGCATAGTTTCTGCTGTTGCCCAGTGACCACCAGGTTTTATGAGAAATACAAGAATAAAACCTTTGACACTGTCATGCTTAAGAAAAGGGCTGTGCATCAAAAATTTGAACATGTCTGCAATATTACTCTGTTTATTTACATAGTTTGGCTCATTCACAACACGCTAACAAAGCATGTGAGGGCACTTGGGCTGAAAAGTCGGCGCAGCGCAAAGAAATTCAAGACAATACATGAATAATACATTTCTAAACTACTAAGCTCCTGGGTGCAAACAGTGTTTACATTGATAGCTGATAACAGTGTGCCTGTTGCTCACATCTATTATTTTGAATAAAGGAACCCTTTCAAAAATGCACATCATCAGGGGAAATATTCATACGCAATAAACACAACAGGCTTCTACAGGTGCCACCAACACTAACCATTATTGTTGATAGTATGGATATGCTGTGTCCTTCACAGATCACCAAGGAGCGCTCCATGACTTGGCTTGCATGTGTGCAGGCTACAACGCACTGCTGCTGAAGTAGGCTAGCCACAGATAGAGATAAAGAGCCATGGATTTGAGGCACACTGAACATCACTTTTCGGGATCAACAATTCATACTTAGGTCAGGTACAGTTTGTAGAAAAAATACATCACTAGGCAATCGTGGCGAACACGTTTGGCTGAAACACAACATGCCACAGCACTGAGAGAGAAAAAGCTACATCAAGAAAAATATGCAGTTGCGTGCCCTACGTCGTCTAAGGCTTGTTCAATAGGTCTTTGTCCTTGCAAGTTTTGTGACAGCCAGAAGATTTTCCCCCACTTGGTATTTCCTTCCAGAGCACTTGATCCACAGAGTGATTCAAAAGCTCGAGAGCTCAATAAGGAATCAAAGTATTTGTGCTAGTTCAAAAGCACAAGCTTTTGAGCCTCAGACGATTAGAGTTTCAATCATAAGCTGCAGGCTTTGAACTTTCAACGTTCTCAATTATCTCGCGATTTAGTTATATTATTCTTCAATAAGCAATATGTGTGTGTAAGAGAGAGAGAGCTAGCTCTTCATTGAAAAGCAGAGAATTAAGCCGGCGTGTGTGTGTCGCTGACTTGCTACTCTGTGCGGGGAAGAGGATTGGGGACTGAAAGGCAGAAGAGAGAGAGAGAAAATATTAAGAGATAAAATGGAAATAAAAAAAGTAAATATACAGACATTTTTCTGTCTCTTGGGAGGGGACGTGTGCTGAGAACATGACTTTAGCTTTAATGGCGCCCTTACTGTTTGTCTAGCTGACCAATATTGTCTAAATACGCAATTAAATGTTTCATCGCTTGCTTCTGTTGCGTGAAACTGGGGAAAAGGGCTCAGCACACAATCAAATGATAAAGTTCTTTAAGTTAACAGATGCATGCAATGTTCATAGAGCGCACGCTCATTGGCATCGCTCGGCACTCGAACAAGATATGTTTTACAGTTTCTATGGAGCCACAGTTATTACAGTATGGACTGTCTACTTGACCGAAGCGATACCGTAATTTATTACCATGAGCACTGTTCAGCCGGAGACGGTGGTAGAGAGTTTCCAGGTGTCGAGGGATACGGGATGAGAGTCTATTCCTGAGGTGTTGGTCGATAGAATGGAGGAAAGCATAATGATGTGTCGGGAGGTTCCATAGCCTCTTTTTATCTTCGGAAGCAAGCCTTTTAGCCAGTTGCGAAGCATCTGATTTAGTGAAATATCTTCGCCTGTAATTTTGATTTTGAAGTCTATTGCGGGCCGCTTCATCTGCTTTTTCATTGGCCAGTAAACCACAATGAGCCATTATCATTTCAAATGTGATAGCGTGACCTGTGATATTGGCCAAGTGGTGTAAGTATGCTATATCAAATGGAATCGGGTGATAATTGTTTTCTTTAAAAGGCTGAATAGTATTTGTAGAGCTCCTTAGAATCGATGAAGATCACCTATCGGTTCGGTGTTTGACGCAGGGTGTAGAGGACCACTTCTTTAGTCCGTGAAGTTCTGCTGTCATTGATGATGTTCTGCGTTGTAGACAATGGGATCGACTTTCACGGTCCTGTAGAGAGAACATAGAGGCCATATGACGAGAACTCTGAGTAGTTGAGGCATCAGCATAAATATGAGAATGCTGAGTGTAATGATGCGCTAAGTAGAAGAGAGTAGTCTGCAGCAGTGTGGTCTGTGCAATACATCTTTTCGCTTCATTGATTCCTGGGACACACTATTTTATATCACGAGGTGAAAGCGTCCACGGAGAAAATCTTGGAGGCATCGACTTTTGCAGCTGTCTGATTGCAGTAAGTTGTTGTATTCGCACAGCTTGGCCGAATTCTTAATTTATATGGGTGAGATGTATGTGGTGCAGAAAATGTTTCTTTTCATATATGACATGGCGGAAATGAGTGCGCAATACTTCTTGAGTGCAGATGACATTTAGTGGAAGACATCCTGCTTCCGCTACAATTCCTGGGGCTGATGAACTCTTCGGAAGGCCTAGACAGATTCGTAGGCAATTGCTGCGTGCGCCCTCTAAAGTTCTCTTGTTTGTTAGTGATAATCGGTGAAGCACCGGAAGGCAATAACGCAAGGTTCCTTCAATATATACGCTTTCTCAAGCTGGATCATTTTTTGGCACTTGCATCCCCATCGTGTTTCGCCATGAATTTGAAGTGTTGTGATGCTGTAGCTATTCTCGCTCGAAGTTTCTTCACCTGAGGAGACTAGGAAAGACTTCTGTAGATGACTATTCTAAGAAATGGCTGAGACCATACATAGGTCAGTGGTCGACCACTGAGGAGGAGCGGATACTTGGTCGTTGTCTTTCTCGCGAATGCCATGGCTATGCTCTTTTCTGGAGAAAAGTGCATACCCCGGGAATCCAAATACGCAGAGAGGTTCTGTAAAGCTTTTTGAAGGCGTTGTTTTGTAACAAAACGCAAACTTAAAACACTCCAGATACAGATATCGTAGGCATAAATTGTGATATGCACTCCTCGCGGCAATATACTTATTATATGTATCAGGGTGATGTTGAAAAGGAGTGGACTGAGCGCTGAACCCTTGGGTACGCTCTTCTCTACTGCGTAGAGCTGTGTGGGACCGTTTGGAGTGCGCATGTATATCTTCCGTTCTTTTAAATAGCTCTCAATCCACTTATACAGTCTTTCTCCAAGGCCAAAACGGACCATTGCAGCAAGAAAGGCACGGTGAAAGACGTAGTCAAAAGCTGCTTTGATGTCGAGAAAGATAGCTATCGGAATGCGTCAAGCAAAGAGGTCTTCTTCAAGTGAAGAGACGAGGCGATGACATTATTGATAGCTGATCTGCCTTGACAGAAACCGTTCATTTTTAAGAAAATTTGACGTAGATTTCCATAAACCAAGTCATTCGTTTATGGACCATCCGCTCCTTAAGCTTGCCAATGCAACTCAGCAGAGCAACGGGTCATAGCTTGTTGGCTGCTTCGAAGGTTTCAAAATGGGCACTATTTTAGCAAGTTTCCATTCTGTGGGAACCTCGCCAGACAGCCATGAAGAATTATAATATTCTAGGAGTCGTAGGCGGGAGGTGTAGGGTAACTTTGCGATTGCTTCATAGCTTATTTCGATGTGACCGGGTGATGTGTGCCTGTTTGATTCGCTGATTGTGGTGTTCCGTTCTTCAATTGTGAATGGCAAATCCAATGCTGGCACTGTCTCTCGTGAGAAGTCAGACTTGTTTTTGGGGAAGAGCTCCAGGGTATTGAAGTTGATGATAACAGTGTGCAGTATCCTTCTGACAGCTCTTTCAGGGGTTTCCGTTCGTGACGGGATAGTGCGGTGAAAGGGTGAAGCTGTTGCAGTGGTGTTCGCATGCCTCTAAAGACCCGCCATATTTTGGCTCTCGGTTGATGAACGTCCAGGGTGGAGCAAAAGTCGCGCCGTTGTTGCCAGCTACGTTTATCCAGGTAATGCCGGATATGACGTTGTGTCCGTCAGCAGGCTCCAAGGTTTTCAAGACTTGTGAACAGTGCTTTCCTTCCAGCTCACCTGCGAATAGCACACAGTTTTTCAAACTCCTCAACGTTTGACGGAAATCTGTCATTAGCTGAAAGATGTGTGCATGCTTTCAGGCACTGAGACACCGTAGTGAGTAATTCTTCGTCCTTGGTGGCAGCAGGGATTCCTTGGCTAGCGGCGTCTTTGAAGCGGCGTCTTTGAATTAATTTCTTTTATGACATCTTTGCACCAGCAGCTGATATACTGATTTGGTAGGGATCACTACTCCGTGTTTCCAAGTCGGTGCACCAGGGAAAGTTACGGGCAACTGAGCTTGTTTGCGAAGGTGACGTCGATGCTACTGGCAGTCGAAAAGCCTCGTAGATATGTGATGCTGCCGTCATTAAGAGGTTCAATGGAATATGTTGAGAGAAGTTCTGGGAGCTTGGCTCCTCGCGCACAAGTGTGTGAGCTGCCCCTAATTTCAATGAGGCCATTGAAGTCTCCACAAATGATTTGTGAAGAAGGTGTTATTGAAATCAAATTTTAAAGTCCTGAAGCATCGACAGGCCTGCCTGGTTCCAGGTACACTCCAATGAGTGTGTATTCTTGTTTACCGATTGTTGTAATGACGCACGCATATTCATTGTCGTTGTGGGGTGGGATGTCGATCTTGGAGGCCGAAATATCTCTGCGAATGCCTATGAGTAATCTGCGGATATGGCCAAGCCGTTTTGAATTATGAAAGTAATACCCGTTTATTCTGAAACGTAGTCCGACTCCTAATTCAGACATGACGATGAAAGGGAATTGGTACGCTCGCACCAGCTATCGGAAATCCAAAAGCTTTGAGCGAAGCCCGCGAGCGTTCCACTGGAATATGGTGCATGTGCTAAATATTTTATGTATTGTCAATTCAGGTGGCGATGTCGTTGGGGAAGCCATGATTGCTACTGTGAAGAAATGCGACCCTGTGGTGCGTAGGACGTCGACACCAGGGGCTCCATTGCAAGGACTGTTTCTACCTCTAGAAGATTTCTTGACGAGGTATTTGCGGGGACAAGGGCTTTGAGGGCTGCAATCAACATAGGAATCAGTATGCGTGCTGCATCTTGATTGGTGTTTTCGTATTGCTGTCTCTCACAGATCTCCTTCTCGTGTTGCGGCGACTGAGACTGATGGCGGTAGCGCTGGCTTGGTGGATCTTGTGAGCTACGTTGCGATGACTTTGATGAAGAGAACAAGCCCATGGATTTCCCACGTTTCTTTTTAGTAACATAGTAACATCTGCGTACGTGTTAGCAGATGTCTTTTGGCTTTGTGGTGGTTGCTCCTGGGAGGCATCTTCCATACTCGCGAATACCACATCAGGGTTAGGCAGTTGTTTGTTCCGCTTTGGTGGTTTCTCTTGTGCCTGCTCCAACGTGCGAGCGAGTGTAGCAGCCTTCTTTTTTATGCATACGCCATATGAGGCCGGGTGTGAGCCACCGCAGTTTGCACATTTAGGTTGTGCTCTTGACGTGCATTCCTTGTGCGAGTGAGGCCCAACACACACTTTGCTGCGCACCGGGCCTGTGCAGTGTCTCGATATGTGACCATGTCTTTGAAAATTGTAACACTGTGTAGCTGCCCCAACGTATTCGGCAACCGGGTAACTACAGAAGCCAAGCGTAACTATTTTAGGTAGCGGTGAATCCTTGCTAAATTCCAAAATGACAGATCTACGACGTACCTCTATGACTTTTTCTCCCTCTTCGTGCGTGAAGGTGGGGAGCCTCCTCGCTGAAACGACTCCTTGATCCCGTAGATAGTCTTGTAGTCCTTCATTTGAGTAGCTCAGTGGGACATCTTGTATTTTCCCGTAGTTCGCCATGTATGAGTACGAAACTTCGGCTTCTACAGTTACGCCAGCCAGTTCAGTCACAGTGAGCAAACTGTTTGCAGTGGGTAGGGTTGGCACTGTAACCACAAAGCTTCCATCCTTCTTGAGGCGACGGTTGAGAACTTTCTCTTTGACCGACGTTAACACGGCTGATGCCACAATGTTAGGGTTGACCTTCCATATGCTTCCGCCTTCCATGGTAGGTGGGAAGACAACAGGAACGCCAGTACCTGCTTTTTCTTGTAGGACACAACCATGAAGGGTGCTCAATCCATATCCTCTCCATTTTCTCCAATCCATATCCTCTCCATATCCTTTCCAAGGATCGAAGCTGTCCTGCTCATCGTGCCGTTGCTTGTTTAAGGGTTCATGGTCTGTAGTTTCCCCCGCAGAGACTGCAAGAGTAGTACTTGTCACCGTTGCCATAGATGCGGCAGCGAGTGCATCTGGCGGCGATGTTTCGTGTCGTGGTGGGTACGGCGCAGCGTGCCTATAAGTCCGCTTCACGTGTTTCTCCAGATGAGCGGGAGCCTCCAGATCGTTTCGGGTAGACTGCGAAGCCCAGGAGAGCAAGGACTGTCAGTCTGAGAAGAATATCGAAAAAATAGGAACTGGCCTAGCACAGCTGATGCATTAAAACTTCTTCGTCTTCTTCGCTCTCAGCATTATGTGTGAAAATAATACAGGTGTACACTGCAAGCAACAATGCTTGGGTTTCCGATTTGTGCACAGTAGGTGGTGTTTACTTAATCGAATGTATTAAAAAAACATCAATCTTGCAGCCAGCCGTTCGATAGTATATTGCCCTCGAAGCTTCCAAGCAGACCGCAGCCCTTCCAGATGAGATGCCATGCATGCTGCAAGGTCACTTCCAGGTCCACTGAATGATAACAGTTGCAGCAGTGACATAGACTTGCACATTTAGGGATCACCTGTAGAAAAACAGGAAGGACACGTGTCCCTCCGTAGGAAACGTGTCCTACGGAAGGACATGTGTCCTTTCCATTTTCTACAGATGCCCCAAGTCAACATGAGGCTTGATGTGCCAGTGCGTGCAACCGATGCATCACAGGACCTTAACAAACTAAACTCTGCGATGTGTGAACAGCCAAAAACGAAATATTTAAAAAACAATCAGTAAAAGCACTCACGTCTAATACTTATTTGACGAAGCTATCAATTCATCAAAGTGATCAAATCTGCTATAATTTCTTTGAAAGAAACTGAAGCCCCATGTAAAATTTACGTACCGCATTATATATGTCCTAGTGAAGTATAGTGCTACCACAGCGATAATCGTCTATAGAACAATTTTTTCAAAATAACATGAATTCCTCGAGTGCAACCTGGCTCCTGGAAAATAAATTCACATTACCTTTCCAACTAAACGTGGTAAATAGGCAGGCGCATCTTAATAATCAAATAACAGCTCATTTATACGAAATCACAAAAAGTTCTGATGTATTTGCCCGCCTCTCCGTATTGTGTATGTATATAACAGTAGTAGTAAATTTTTCACGCTTGAACCTAACATAGGGAAACATTAAATCTGATTTGCTTAAAAACTTGCATACGCTATAGTACTGCATAAACAGCAACAAATTTAGTTCTGCAAGGTCAACTCACCGATGGCAGCATTTAGTAGCGGTCAGTGTCACGAGGAACTAAGTGTGCATCAGGGCCAACAGGCAAAGGACATCTGTAGACTGGAAGCTGCCGATGACAGCAATAAAAGGCTGGCCAGGCAAGCACGTTTATTGATAGAGTGTAAGTACTGGCCATGACCGGCTGTTGCCAAGGCTCTAGTGCCATGCAAAACGATGGCCAGAAGAACTCGTAAACCTGTAGTTAGCCGGTACTGGCATGCAACTTCACCCAAAGCAAGGCACCGGTGAAATCTTCGCTCTTTCTTGGGGCCGGAAGGACGCTTGGTTTTTACGGGCTCTCGCTGGCAAATAGAACTCTCAAGTTCTTACCGAAGAACAGTCCAGGCGCGCTGCCGAAGTAACACGAACCACAAAATAATGTAGCATCTTGCAGGTTCGTCGGTTCGTCACATCAGGGTGCTAGGACAATGGTTATCACAAAAAAGTAAAGTGACGAGTTAACAAACAAAAGCGCCAAGCTCCACCACCGCAACTTCGCAAGGCAAAACAGTTATCAACGCTGTCTTTTAATTTTTGGTCACACGAGCACAGCTTCTTCACAAGTCTTAAAAACGTCATCACAGCACCACTGCTCACAACGAACATCGTTTCACTCCCCAACACTAGATTGCTCACAAGAAAATAGAAGCGTGTGGGCTAACCAGTGGTGAAGCAAGAACCGAACACAGCGCGTAGTTGATTGATATGTGGGGTTTAACGTCCCAAAACCACTATATGATTATGAGAGACGCCGTAGTGGAGGGCTCCGGATATTTAGACCACCTGGGGTTCTTTAACGTGCACCCAAATCTGAGCACATGGGCCTACAACATTTCCGCCTCCATCGGAAATGCAGCCACCGAAGCCGGCATTCGAACCCGCGCCCTGCGGGTCAGCAGCCGAGTACCTTAGCCACTAGACCACCGCGGCGGGGCACAGCGCGTAGTTCATACGCTTCCGTACGTACTTGGAGTCATTCAAGTAAGGTGCCAAAACGCTGTAAATTCCAAATGTTGCACAGCACCCAACTGAGAGACAGGAAGGTGAAGCGAACGAACTGTTACCAGCTCACAAACACATATTGCAGCCTTCTCGAGTGCTAGTTGTCATTGATCCACAGGCTGCGATCTCGCTCGATAAACACACCGAGGCACAGACTTTGCTACGCATCACCGTACACCAATACAGTGCCGCTGGTTCTCACACTGCTTAATATCACCGAAAAAGCAGAGGTAATCACAACACATCTAGTCGAACGCTGAAGTAACTCGAGCGAGAGGCGTTTGCTGAAATTCGCACCGACTGATACGCTGTTTACGACGCCATGTTGTTCTCGACAACTGCGCAGCACGTAAGAGAACACTGAGTAAGGAAAAACTGTAAAATAGCTCTTAGAAAATATTTGCGCATTTTTCACGGCATGGCTAAATTTGCTCTTATGTGCGAGGGGGATGATATGACGAACAGAACAGGCGTGCCAGATGAAAAAAGTGTTTTGGCAACGTCACGGAGTTAGCTGATGTTGAGAGTATTGTTTCAGAACCAATCACAAGCTGTCCATGTCGGCCAAGCCGTCATCTGCTTGGGTTTGTCGTCTGCTTCAATCAGAGCCTGCGACGGGGGATTCACTTTCGCAACACTATTATTGCCAGGTCAAGTGGTCGCTGCGTCCCACAAAATACATGCCAGTGGCTCGCTCTACCAATGAATGATATTCGTGTGCCAAATTAAACGGCTGGTAATTGTCGCAGGGACGAATTCAGCCAAGGTTTGCTCCAGAATCGTGAGAGTTTGCATACTTCCGGTGTTTTATAAAGTTACTAGCGTCATTTTATCCCGACTGCTTGCCATATTATCACGGTCCATATCAGTTTTTGAACTGTGAAGTTGAAAATTCTTAATTTGTTTGTAGTTCCATGCGTAATCACGCACACCCATAATCAGCTTAGGTTTACAAAGTACGCGCCGTTCCAGATAATCCCAAAGTGTATCGACAGGTGTATTTCAGATATCGCACCCATTGGACAGTTAGAGCTGATATAAGTACACTACAGCACAAGCTTTATGAATGAAATGAAAAGACAAAAACTTTATTTCAGTCCTGCAGGACGCGCTTAGCGCGTAGTGGGCGTCTCCCACGTAGGGACCGACAGAGAGTACTTGGCAGCCGCATCTTGGGCCTGCTGGACGGCCTATTGCTGGTCGGCGAGAAGTGAGCTCCAGAGGGACCTCTCCCACTTGTTTGAGGAAGAGCTGGGAGGAGTTTTTATACACTACCAGAGCATGTGTGTGAGTGTCGCCGTGCGTCCACATGATGGGCATGAACCACTCACTGAAAAGTTCCTCTCATTTTTATTTCCAATAGCGTGCAATGACTGTGCTCCCATTAACCTCTTTGTTGGTAATTTCCAGCAATGAGGCAAGTATCTCGAGTCGTAGTTTCTATTGGATGACGTGGGGCGCAACACAACAGCATAACAAATAAGGTTGATCCTATGCCGTGACGCGTTCGAATGCACCGACCATTCACGTAGCACATTGGTTTTCATCCAACCACAAACTTTTGCAAGCATAATTTTACGCCATTGATGCCCAATAGGATTCTTCAATTACTGCGACTTCGAACTTATTGGACGACGGTGGTTGTCAATACCAGCCACTGCATACAAGGAAAACAATACCCAAAACTCAAAGCGCCGAAAGAAATAAAAACGCACCAGCATTCATCAAGCAGCTCTTCATGGGCATGATTATTTATTATCTATTATTTATTTGATTTGCATACACAGATAGACAAAGACACAGAGGAAAAAGGGAGAGAGCAACCTAGCAACTACCACCTGGAGGGGCACAACACCTGCTCACTCTTTCGGGAGGAGGAAAGAAACAAAAGAAACAAAGTTTAGAGGGAAGAAAAAAGGAGAGAAGATGAGGAAGGAAAAAAATGGCGAAGACTTTGACGAGTATGAGTAAAAAACATAAATAAAATTAATGAAAAAAAGACGGTCTATAACGGTCTATAAACGGGTGGCCAGGTCCTTTGGTTCATAAATGTAAGGAGAGCTCGGTGGGCCTGGTCGTGTCGGGAAGCACTACCACTCGGAAAGAGGTAGTCGTCTAGAGTCGCGCACTTAAGTCTTAGGAATTTATATTCTTCAATCAGCAAAGACCACTGCGAATTAACTCAAATTCAGCCAGGGCACCAAAGTACACAACCACGGCTGCAGGTTCTAAATAGCCACATTGTTCCTAAGAGTGGTCCGGACCACGTACTTTTAGAATTTTCTCTTAGCCACGCTGATTTTACGCAAAATTTTGCTTCGTGAATCCACTTACGAGTACTTTTCGGTGACGTAAGCAAATATAGCAACTGCATCATCATCGCTGACATGTTCCCAGGCAGTCACAGCGTGCTTTATTGAAGCGGCCGATGTGACAACGATGGCCTTTTACGACGTTTTTTTCGTTTCGTAAATCAACCTACGCAACGAAATTTTTCTCGCAAAAGTGTTTTCGTGAGTGAGTTTTGTGAATCCGGCCCCAGGTATTTTTCCCAAATAGGCTTTACAATACGGAACACGACAATACACTATCACACAGCCTTTCTACACCCATGTGTGTATTACGCGTACTGAAGATTGTGCTACTGCTTTCTCGAGTTCATATTCACTGTAGACTGAACTTTGACAAAGTACGAAATGAACTGCAGCCATGGAGAGTAAATCCTAAAATAAAGCGAGCCACACTAGAGAGAAAAAGAAATTGACAACAACCTGATTGGAGCACTAAGTCATAAAAGAATTTATACAGATTGCTCAGAAAAAAGCTGCTCACTTGCGAAAAAGTTGAAATGTGGTCAGTTTTCTCTTTCTAAACATGTTTTTTCTACGAACTCCATGAACAGAGCAGAACTGATTTGCGCTTGAGTTTTTTTTTTTCGGGGAGAGCGGCTTGCGAGCGTAAGCAGCTGCATACTTCACATTCTTCCTGGACGTGGCTTGCAGTACAAAGAAATGCAAAAGAGCTTAGGGTTCCAGAATGAGTATTTTCAGGTGATGTGAACACCTTGACAATGCACAACAGCACTCTCAGGGCGTGGCGTCTGAAGGGGTTATTCAGCAGCAACAGTCCTTTTTTTTTATACTTCCTTTTTCTTATACACAGATATTTTTAGCCATTAAATATACAAAAAAAAACGGACGCGTTTCAAAGAACTGCCAAGCTGCAGACCACAGCTTTTATCCCTGAAAACCACTCCAAATGCATTCGAAAAATTAAAGAAAAATATAAAATAGTTAAGAGAGTGCCTACTCGTCGTTTTATGAGCGACCTATCTGAATTGCAATGCCGTTGTTCAACGATACCAAGGACCAAAAGTATTTGATGCTTTCTGCTTGCAGAACTAATGCAGTATTGTTTATCTCTCTCTCTCTGATCGATGCAAGTGGTTTATGCCTCCTAATTGTGCCTCCGCTTGGCTGATTATTCCGCATTTTCAATGTGTTTCAGCCTACATTATCCACGAGCATATGCATACCTCCAGTAAGCGGGAAGTCGTCTGATAATATTAGTGTTTTTTAAGTAACTGATTCTCTATCTAACCCAGACTTCTTAAATAATCCCCATCCTCCTCTCCGCCAAGAGCCCTCATTCCGTGGTTTTATATCGACTACACTCTTAGGCCGTGTGTGCGATGCAGGGGATGCAATGTCTAAGTCTCCGTTCCCCTATCTCCGTCAGGTGGCAAAACATACTATGAAACTCTTTTATTGCTTTTGCGATGGGTGAGAAGGCCACAAAAAAAGAAGCGCACGCAGGTGCAGTCTAGCCTGGCCATGGTATAGACGTCGGACTCTGCAGAGGCGGCACTGCAAAAAACGCTGCCACCAGCGCCCCTATCGACGCGCCGGCCATAAATGGGTAGTGCAAAGAGTCCGCAAGCGAAATTCCATAGTCCCTCCTCTTTCGTTTGTCTTGAGGCGCAGTTTCATGAAAATTGACGACCTGGCAAGCTTCTTTCAATCAAATCTCGCTTCAGAAAGCTCATTAAAACGAACTGCGGATACAATGCGAAATATGTTAAAGTAATTTCGGCATCCTGCAACTGCAATTCAAGTTTTGCGAGCATCGCATGAAATCGAGCCCGAGGTGAGCCCTTCGACGTGCTCTCTGTAACTTCTAAATGTGTTGAAATCGGGCACACGCATGATGCCAAGTTGATAAATATTATACACGAGCAATCTATCTTACTATCAGTGGTACGAAGTTTGCTTATTAAGGCATGATTATTCTGGCAATTTTCGACTTTGCAGTTGCATTTCCCGTCAATAACTCACTTTCTATGCATTGAACTGTCTTACTGACTTGCTAGAATATTCTTTTGATGGTGCTCATCCGTTTGTATATACTGCAATAGGGGATACTTGTGTGTTCACTTTATCGTAGTACAAGGAAAGAGAAAAAGGCAAGACCTCCGAATAGCTCCGGCAATCGTGGAGACCAACGGAAAGAAAAACTATACAGTGGTCGTCATCATTTTGCGATCAACCTGTATGCTATACTGGCTGGCATTTCTTAATTAAAGCCAGAACTAAGAGTCTTGGAAGCCCTACACTCGTCATTTTGTGTGGTGACAACGACTTCAGATTATTAGTGGTCGCGGCATGTGCGATGTGTATCGCGCGCATGGCCTGTCTACTGCTGTATGGTGCGCGGTCAGAGGCTCCGTTAAGCTCCATAATCAAAGTTGCCATGGTTCTCTGTCAAAGCAACTGAAAGTAATAACAGGATACCTACAGTATCATGCTTTCGTTTTTTAAACGGCTGTAGAGAATGCGAGTAATTCACTTACCCAACACGTTCGCAATGGCCCGTATCTATAACTCTTGCGTTCTGCTTTTCTAAAGCTGCGGAAGTCCGTGAAACTTGAGTAATTTAAGTTCGTGGCCATTCACAGCACAACACTAGCGTCGACCACGGTCTTTTGTTCTTGTAGAGCACCAAGCTGGGGCGTCTGCTCTTGTTTTCGGCGTCGTTCTGGCGAGTGAACCAGCAAGCATTTCACGGCAGTTCGGTGACGCGACCGACAAGCGGAGAGAAATTCGTCGCTCTTTTTCCAAGTGATCAATGCGCAAATACACCTGAGTTTTGGCTCAATCGTTGTTTAGTACGTTGTAGTTGTAGTGTAAACTGTGCAAGAAAGTTGAGCTTTGCACTACTCGAAACTGCGTTGACAGGTGGCACTGCGTGTCCGCAAAATTCCAGAGTCTGACGTCTATGGGGCTTAACTTCTACGCTTGCTTGCTAGGCGCGTTCTACAAGCTAAAGTAAAAATGGCGCGCAACGACTGGCCCGACGATGGATATCTATCGATGGGACGACGCAACATCAAGCCAGAAAAATGATTTAAGTGCCGTTGCTACGGCAAAAAACGTGGTGGCTGGCAATGAGGGAGTTTCCAAAACCTCTATTACCCATGTAACACAGGCAAAGCAAGCGCGGTTACGACCAACCACGGTTAACCGCGTTGAACCACGCTTAGCGCAAACCACGGTTCACCCATGTTACAAAGCGTGAAAGTAACCTCGGTTAAAATGACTAATGCTATCTGGCGTAGAACAAACCAACTGACGCTATAATAAACACAGCCAGTTCGTGTGTATATATGCCCTGAATACTTTCAACAACCAGGAAAAAGTGCCATCATATACGCCCCAAAGTATACTCATGTACATACTGGTAATTCTGGCTCAGTCTGTCTATATTCATCCTAACGTGTCCGCGAGGGAAAACACAGCATACGTTATCAAAATGTGATACCCGCGTTTATTGAATGGGAAATTCATATTTCCCGCAAATTATTCGTAGCTGCGGCAACGCATTTTTTTGGCTTGATGTTTCGTCGACCCATCGATAGGTACCCTCTATAGTCCGCGGAACAATGGTTGCATCGGCAGGCCAGCTGAACGATCGGCACACGGTGTTGTTACTTTGTATTGTACTTCATCTGGTCGATCACGATTCACCTGTGTTCTGACCTAACGACCTACCTTAGAACGTGTTGAAGCAATACATTTTTGCAGACTAGTTGGTTCATACTTGAAAAATTGATTTGCTGCACAAACTTGAAGGAAATCATTTTTTCAACGTAGAACGTGTTTTAAGGTTAGGGTCTCCCACTCAATTTTACTGATGACGCAAAGTACAGATGGCTACTTTGCCATAGTTTTCTCGCGACAATTGACGCACGTGAGATACTTTTGAAGCTGGTCGGACATCTCGGCACAGCGTGGCGCATTAAAAGCAAGTTTGTTTGTTTTGGCGCAGCTCGGCGCAACAAATGGGAAATGTATCAAATTGGTGCAATAGGTGCTACAGTTGCACTCCTCCTGCGTCCCTCCCTCTCACACAGGTGCACGCCTAAGATTACTCGCCCTTCCTATATACATCCCGCCGATGACAAGGGAAAAATCGTGGTGAAGAAAGAGGACACCGTCAACTTTTGTTTTTGAAAGGAAATAATTGACTTTATGAGTGTAAACGTTTCGCGCTCATGTATAGCCACGCCAGTACTTCCACGTTGTGGCCTCACTTGAAAATCGAACATGGCTACATCGCATTCGTCAAGGACGAGCAGTGCCACACCACGTCGTCGAGCTGCAAGTAGCGCCTCACGTGAGCCCAGCAGTGCTCGTCTAGGGCGTCCAGCTGTGCGCGGCCATCGTCACGTGGCCGACACGTGACACGTGCCTTGACGACACCGGCCAGTCGCATGAACGTGTGCATGCCTTCGATGCCTCGCAAGCGCTGTCGCACGGTGACTGCGGCGTCGGCTTCGGAGATGGACGCTACTTTGGACAGCTCTGCCATGAGGGCGGGGTGCCGGTGCACTCGGTCCAAAGCGGCAGCACAGGGTCTGTTGTGAAATAAAACGAAATATGTTTTAGCTATGCACCTGTGGGAAAATGCTTGCTGTATTGATTGCGTCAAAATATCTTCACCGGCATAACATCCCAGTGCTAACTAAAAGCCCAGGCGAATGTTTATGCTGTCGCGGGGTAATAAACATGTCACTTTTTTAGGTATTACACCGGCCGTGAGCTCAACATCTACAGGTTCAATCATTGATATGTGGTGTTTAACGTCCCAAAACCACCATATGATTATGAGACGCCGCAGTAGAGGGCTCCAGAAATTTCAACAACCTGGGGTTCGTTAACGCGCACTCAAATCTGAGCATGCAGGCCTACAGTATTTTCGCCTCCATCTAAAATACAGCCACGACAGCCAGGATTCGATTCCTATAGAGCTGCGGGTTAGCAGACGAGAACACCACCGACAGGTTATGATTCCGATTAAATTCTATTAACCTTCTCTGCAGCTGGATATAAAACACGCTCTGAAAATTTCTTTGTTAATTATGCACGACTTAATCACTTGCACGTCCTCAATGCATTGTTATACCTCTATTTTAATTGATAAGATTACCCTACAGCTAATTTTTATTATGACACGATCACTGACGCAGGAAAGCCTTGAAAGGCTGCTGGCTAGATACGACTACAATTCTATGAAGCATGACTAAGAAAAAATTGTACTTCGACTGAAGAAAGGTATGGGTAATCACACACTGTTGGGCGAGACTCCTGTCATATGACATGATTGCGATTTCATAACCATATCCTTACGTTGACGAAATCATTGCGTGCCACTGTGTACTCACGTGTCACACCGCCTGCAGTGCAAGAATTGGGCAGCTCGTGCCACATAGCCAGAGTTCCGACGTGCGACGTCGAGCGTGATAGCGAGCCGGTGAGCTTGACTCGGCGAGCAAGGAAACTCCAACCCCACGTCCACGTGGCACAACGCATAGTTCTCGAAGATGACAGAGTGCACGCCTCGAAAAAAGCTGTCGCGTGCCGATGAGAGCCAGTCACACAAACGGAGCTTTCGGATCGTCTTGCTTCGTGCTACAGTTTGGCCTAGACATTCGACGCCTTCACAGTGGTCCTCCACGTGAATTCCTAGACCCAGATCAATGATGCTCCCGTTGCGCAGCAGTGACTGCGAGAGAGCTGGCCACCAATCGTGCGATTCGGTCGGAAAGCTACTCCCTCTGAGCTCTAATTGGAGCGTTTGAAGAGTGCACGCCACCGATACGAACTCAACGAGAAGCCAGCACAACTCCTTTTCCCACTGTTTTATTACTAGGTGCAAAAATGTCAGCGGGGCAAATGTGGAGAGCTGTTGATAAAGTGGCAGCGCCTTACAATTGTCCGTGGCCCTCACATACGCAAACAAATGGGAGTAATTCTTGCAGTTTGCTAGCGGAATGCTATCACCGGTATAATAGTCTACGAAGGTGACTTTCCCTTCACAACCTACTTCTTCAACCTTGTTCGCGATTTCGGCCAGGCGATCGCGGTCGGTTTTGTCCGTAACAAGAGTTGCCATCTTTAGGCTGCCATGTTGTGACAAAACATGAAAGAATTGTTCCCAATACTCACTTCTCCAGACGCTCAAGCTCAAGGTCAAATTTTCGAGCGTGCCATTGTTCGAGATTGCATCTAGCCAGGAGGCGGTATCAGTGAAATCTATGAGACCGAGCAGGTCGGTGATAGGATAACCAAGAAAGCAGGAGCAATGCCACAGCTTTAAGTTTCGCAACACTTTGCTCTGCGCAAGCATTCTGGCTCCCCACTTTACGTTTTCACTATCCAAACTGAGCTCATGCGCTTCCAGACTGCTGACCGTCCCATTCTTGAGCATGCCTTGAAATATCCATTTCATGGCATCACCGTTATCTTCATAGGGAATTCCACACACTTTCAAGTGTTTGAGTACGTTTGTACCACTCATAAATTCAAAGAACAATTCAGGCTGTGCAATAATTGCAGGGGAACTTAGCGTCAAATCTCGCAACATGGAGTTGACCTTGAGTGCTTTTAGCAGGAGCCCATGTTCCTTCTTTTTTATGAATGGTGCGGTGAAATTCAGCACGGTTAACGTCTCAGACGCACGAAGAAGGTCCGAAATCATCTCTGGAAACGAGGAATCAGGTGAGAAGGCTGCATAGTGCAGTTCCTCGAGGTGCTTCATCGACAGGAGTACTTCGCGAATTCGCTCTCTTTTCACTGGCAAAGGACCAACAAAGGTCAAAGATTTTACGGAATCATTTCCGCTTAGCATGCAGCAAATTACGGTGCTGCACCAATAGGCCATTACCGGATCGCCAATGTAGTCTGGAATCTGGACGGACGCCACGCAGCGATGCATTTTCAGGAGCCAATACAGGATAGCAGCAGCCTGACGTATTTGGTTTTCTTCGGGCCGCACATGACAAATGTTGCGGACGTGCACGAGTCCCAGTTCCCTCCCCTCTCCAGGCAACTCGCGCAGCTCCAACTCAAGCCAGCAGAGAATTTCGTTCCATTTAGTAATGCTGGCAACAATCTGGCACCTTGTGTAGGTGGAGGCCGTGCAGGGCATGCGATGATTGACCAGACTTCTCGAGAAGCCGCCCCTGAAACTTTCCTGGTGAACCAACAGGTCGCCGAGTCCATCAGTGCAATCATCATTTCCCGGAGGTGCTGCCGCTTCACTCTCCATAGAGTCCATTTTGTCTGCGCAAAAAAGGAAAAAAGTAGAGTTAGCACAAACATACACGGTGACATTAAGTACTCTCTCCATCACTTTTTAACTTAACCCCATCGAGCATCTGTACCGGCAGCCAAGTCTATCGTGCAAGAAAGGCCGTTATTTCTGTGTATCTTTGCCATTCGACTGAATTAGGAGGCTAAGAGGGTGAGGACGATTATTCCCACGAGCACATGCACACAAAAGAGTTTCTTTTGCAACTTTGTTTGATGATATTCGCTGACAAATGTGACCACTACGCACAGTAGTTGTGACGGACGGTGTAGTGGCGCAATTTGCAAAAACAATAACATTACTTCAAATGCCCACTTCAAATAGTCGAACACACGACATATTGCGAACCATATTTACTGGAGCTTAATAGAGAGCCAATACTATGAGCGAATCATTCTGAACAACACAACAACGTAAGACATTGCCCAGTACCTACTTAAGCTGTCATCCGTAATGCGCAACGCCAATGCTACGACCACCCACCGACACCACAGATCCGACAGCACACATTAGTTACTGGCTCATTGTCACAGCAAGTACGTTTCCCTCATTAGTCAATCGTCCTAATTTTGCGTGGAAGTTCTCTAATATACTATTGTGAAAGAAGCTAACTTAACCCCCGAATTCAGAGATGTTACTTGACTCGTACTTGACTCGTTTTTGACTCAAGACAGTCTTGCTGGTCGCCACAAATCGTTCTCGAACTTGCGGACGACTTGAAGGCCACTTGGCTCGGTCGAAGTCAGGACAAGTTTCAAGTCAGCTGCGGGGCTAGCTTGAAAGCGACTTCATGCGTTATTCCAACATGGCCACCTCTCAAATGGACGTTCTGTGGAGGGTGGCCGCTTTTCAGTTTAATTGCTTCGCCACTAGCGTAGCATTTTCTGAGGTGCGCGGCCTGCCGAAGATTATTGGACCCGCTTTACGTGACCGAGGAAATCCGATGGAGTTTTACGACGAGCAACAATTTCCACGCTTGGTACAGATTCACGAAGAACACCGTGGGGCAGCTGCCGGTTATGTTGCCGCTCCATGAAAGTGGCGACAACCGAAGACAGCCCGTGCTTCCAGTGTTACAGCTACTGATGGCTCTCAGGTTTCACGGCGCTGGCACATTCCAACCAGTCACCGGAAATCTCGCCCGCATTCCGTAGTCGACAGTGTGCCGTGCAGTCGGAAAAGTTACGCTACTCATCGCAAAGCACCTGTACGCGATGCTGGTGCGCTTTCCGCAGCCGGCGGCACTTTCTATAGTTATGCGGGGCTTTTATGAAGAGGCTGAGTTCCCTGGCGTTACAGGTCGTGTCGACTACACACACGTGCGTATTAATAGCCCCGGGGTCGACGACGCTGAAGTGTTCCGTAACCGCAAAGGCTATTTCTGTTTTTCTATAACACGACGACATTTTCCGTCTCTTTCGGTAAAAAAATTGACTCGGTGCTGTGTCCGTGTGCCCCGTCTATCCTTTAGTCCCATCTAGGGCTCTGTTTCTCGCTCAGAAAGACATCGCTTGTAGCACAACGCTACGTAAAATTCCACACACATAAAAAAGAGGTGCCCCTATCACGGGTTTTTTTATCTGCTTCACCATCATGCAGCGAGACACTGCTGCACCCCGCGAGACAAAATTCTACTGAGGGCAATGTCCTGACCCGTGCTTTTTCTCTTGTTTACCAAGCTCAAAAAAACAATACGAATCACATTTGTTCCCAGAACTTGTTTTTTTTTCATAATAACTGTGACCTAGCACACTAAAGGCATGCACACAGGCGAACAGAAAGGCAAATAACGTGAAAATTGTGTCACCTCGTGAGCCAGGTCAGTACAAATACATGCCTTGGCCTTCGATTGAAAAAAAAAAGACGAAAGAACCCAACGCGATGCTTGCTTCGCATCCAAACAAGCAACCGTGGAGAAACGCGCCGCATTTGGGTGGTCACTAATACCAGCGGGCAACGAACGCTTCACAGAAGCAACACTGCGCATCGCCGGGGCGGCAGGCACCACGTGCCGCTCGTTAGCCGTAAAATGGCAAGAATATGCTTGTGACCCTTCGTTTTTATAGTTCTTTTAAAACGTGTGGTCTTTTTTCACTGTAATGCATGCCTTACACGAAGAACTTCATTATTACCCTCGTTAGCAGGCGAGCAGCGTGTTCCTGCTTTGAAGCTCGTTCTTGACTTGACCAAGCAAGACAGCCTGAGCATCTATGAAACGCGAAGGCTGACTTGGGTGTTTTGAAGTCTGCTGCTTGCTTCACGCCGACTTGCCCAAGTTAAGTTGAAGTCGCGAGCCAAGTAACATCTCTGCATTTGGGGATAAGTTCCCACCCGATTTCTACTGACTACGAACTCAACCGGCTTTTAGCAACGTTACTAGAATAAAACCCCTCCGAAAAGGCGGGCCCCGTGGCGGAGGAGGACCAGGGGCGCTGCAGTACGACTTTTCTGTATCGGCCCGGAGCGCACGTGTTGTAATCGTCAGCAACGACGTGCAAGTGGCTCCCGCGAATGGTTTGCTGTATTCCCACTTCAATGCTCGGACTGTTTTTGGCACTGCGTAGTTTCTTGTACGAAAACGCGGTTGTCATGTATTAGGCGTAGTGAGGGGGGGGGGGGGCAGATTTTTCTATACGTTGTTACGTTTGGCCTGGCAGTTCATCTGGGCATACGGCATTTTGCGTCTGCCGGCCTGCTAGGTTGCTTTCCACCCCATCGGCGCCCAGTCAGCTAGACGCTGTCCTGTAGAGGTTCCAGGTAGCGGCCGGGTCTCAACGAAAGCTTCGCGAGGCGACACTTTTTGTTAAACAGGCTTGAACAGCATGGGATGGCACTGCTGTGGCTGGTCTCGATTAGTCAACCTCTTAAGTCGGCTATTGTTATCTACGCGATGCCATTGCAAAACTACATCAGTTCGGAAGTGTGGGAAGGCGTCGAAGAAGCCGTTCTGGGGGATTGAGCGTATGGACTGCTATGTTCGAGAAAGTTCTGGACGCCTGTAGCTGAAAGCAGCCAGGGACCACTGATGACGTTTGTGTCAGTGACCATCTCCCCGGAAGACCTCAACTTTTCCTCTCCAGACTCTTACCTCCTCGCCCTGCGGTGACTTCAAAACGTGGGCCGGGGGCGTCATTGTGTGGTGCTCTTGTGCTACCATTGTACTTTTTCGCCCAGCCGAGTTGTGCAATATCTGCAACCTTTCTGGTGCATGGACCACTGAGAATTGGTCACCTGATTTGTGGCAAGAGTGGTCGCCGCATTCTTCGGACTGCCAGATAAACAATCATCGGGCGACGAAAGCCGAAGCATTGCTGAATCTCTTTACAGTTCTATCCTTCAACTATCAAGTAAATAAACCTTCGTGCTATCTCTCTTACGTGCGCGTCTCCTCCCTGGTGAAGATCGGCTATGAGGATGACGGCGGGGAGCCAGCCACCGTGAAGAAACCCACCGTACCTGCTATCGACCTGGAGCCATTAGCAACTTGTGGCAGCGGTGGGATGCCATCATCAACCTTATACCCTTTACAACGTTGAGATACGCAAACTGGTTTTGCGCCAGGCGCCACCAGTGGCATCCGCAATGACGACTTCGCTTCAAGCAACTTTTTCGTTTGTTTGTTTCTTTATTATTATTTATTTACTTTGAAAATCTGGTTACACAGTGGCGTGGGCCAACATAAAAGCTTCTATAAATAGCTTGAGAATTTTATATATGTAGCCTGCTATCTGTTTCACCCAGTGGTGACGGGCTAGAATACGAACGATCGTATACGTGAACTTGCTGTCTAGACTGACTTGCATGTAAGAGTGCAAATGAAAATTAAATTTCTATAATAATAATAATAATAATAATAATAATAATAATACTAATAATAATAATAATAATAATAATAATAATAATAATAATAATAATAATAATAATAATAATAATAATAATAATAATAATAATAATAATGATAATAATAATCAATCGGTGTTAATGGGAGAGGTGATGCCATTGAGTTATAGGTATATTGTATGACAACAATTACACAGCAGTTACTAACACAACAGTTACAAAACTTGGAGGACGCTTGAGTCTCACTTTGAAGAGTAGACTGCAATAGCGTAACCGGGCCCTGCGCGAATCACCTTCTCAATTGCTAGCCTAGCCTCGGTCTCGGTTTCATGAGGGACCCAATGACTGTGTGTGTAACCGTTCCGTGAGGGAACGAACGACTGTGTGTTCAATACTGGCCATTTCAAAGTATCGTAGAAAGTCTACTGCAAGTACAGTTGCGAAGTGCCCACAGCACCATAATTGTTCGTTTTGCGAATCAGCAAAGGGGCCTCTACACGTGCGTAAAGCAACACGCGAACATAAGTTTGAGCGCTCTGTATTGGCAAGGCCTTTCTAGCACCACTCGTCCCGCGTTTCACATGTTTATACGCCTGGTGCAATACTACGCTTTTACACCTTATAACGCGTGGATTGAAGAAATCCTTTCTACTACATGAACAAAAAAAGTGTAAAGATAAGGCGTCGCGTTTTTGGCTGGACACAATATCAATGAGAACTTCTACTACATGAAATTTCTATTGTTCCTTGTTTTCGAACCAGTTTTGACTATTGGCGTGCTTCTTTATGATAACGCCTTCATGATTGCCACGCAGAGAGCCTGGGATGGACTCACACTCGAACTGAATTTTTTTATTCGCAGGTTTTTTTATTTTTCTTTGAGTCATGGAAAAGATAATTTCCTCGCACTCTCAACCGCAGACGCTGACAGCGACGCCAACACCAAAATTTTTGTGAAATAATCTCGTTAAAGCTATCACAGTCAAACATTATACAATGAATAAAAATTATAAATATAAGTGTAGGTGAAAAGAGAGTCGTTTATTCTACAACTTATTATGAGAGCATGATCAACGCACACACTGAAAGGTAGTTATAACCTCCAACAAAAATAACACGGGAGAGTGACCAGACCAACAAAACAGTATAAGACTATGCTACTATACTACAACTTTTAAATCACGCACAGGTAAGCGAATCATTTGCATATCATCATCCAGTTTTGATTGGAGTATGAACCAATTATGGTTGACCGTGACAGACCTCCGAAGAAATACAGTGCAATTCAGAAGGATGTACGAAGCTTTGCGTCACGAAAACAGAAAGCTCACTGCAAAACGCAATACCTATGATATTCGGTGTGAGAATGACGGCATCGTAACGCACTACCATGATGTCTTGCTGGACAAGTAGTTTTGATCTCACGTGGAATGCGGGAGTTCGCTCCCGACACCCACCCGCGCTTGTTCCCAGCGATTCCGCCCCATATATCAAAGCGAAATGTTTATAACCAAGGTGCATATTCATTCCTCCCTCCCCTAAATTCAGGGCACCCCTTCAATTCTCAGTGCCAGGTTTGAAGAAGTCACCACAAATACAACAGCAAGACGAAACTCACGCGACGAGCAACGATGTCGTTACTTAGAGTTGCATGAGAGTAAAATTCTATCAATCGTCAACTATCTCGCTGCGTTAAAAGCAGTGGATAGTTTCGCTTAATTATATATTTCTCTTATAGCCAACAAAAATTTATGTAAGTGGTCGTGTGTTGCCAGTGACAAGGTTTGGTTACATTTTCCTATTAGTACCACAGTAGATTTTTTTTTTCAATCGCAGTCTTATTTCTGAACCTTAGAGCAGGTAACGGTGGCACATGTCAGTGTCACTTCTCAGTGCAGCAAAGCGCACCACAAAGTAGCATGCCATTAGTGTACTGCATCTGTTGGTACCTTCACAAAAAAAATGAATAAGTGACAACAACTTGCGAAGAGGGCCTCCAGTATCTCTAACGAGTACCCCTGGAGCAGGCGCACACAAACCATACGAAAGTGCACTGATTCAGATGAGGTGTTTACAAGAAGGCTGCAGATTGTTTGATTGATTGATATGTGGGGTTTAACGTCCCAAAACCACCATATGATTTTGAGAGACGCCGTGGTGGAGGACTCCGAAAATTTCGACCGCCTGAGTTTCTTTAACGTGCAACCAAATCTGAGTACACGGGCCTACAACATTTCCGCCTCTATCGCAAATGCAGCCGCCGCAGCCGGGACTTGATCCCGCGAATCACGGGTCAGTAGCCTAGTACCTTAGCTACTAGACCAACGTGGTGGGGCAAGAAGGCTGTAGAGATTATCCCTTACTTAGCTTTTTTGTCTACAGTAAATAGCACTTGAGAAAACTGTCGTGAGGCCTTTCACGAATACCCCCTGGTTCATTACCTCTTTTGGGTTGTGCTTGAAAAGTTGGAGTGGTTGCTACTGCACCTTTTGAGTTATACTGCTGATCATGAGAACGTGGTGGTTATGTTTTACATTAGGATGGGAATATACGTTTTTTTTGTACAAGAAAACCAACCAGAACCTTTCAGAAAAGGGGAAATGTGAGAAAGGAGGTGAAGTTGCCACAAGATTTTGCACTCTGCTTTCGATTGGTAGCCGTCGCAAAGACTTGTCTGATGAACAGTGTGAAGCACGGGTTCTGTTTCTTCAATAAAGTGTCTTTTTTGTAACTATATACCAGAAAACTTAAGTACTGTTTTCTAAACCATTTTTGTATTCTAGTAAGTCAACTTGTATGAGGCTTTTACAGACGTTTTGGGCCGTTTTTTGTTTAGGCGAGATTATAGTGGTTAAAAAGGTAGAGGTCGTCAGAAAGTTTTTACGCTGAAATTGGTCATTCACGCAGATTTTCCTGTACTTGGAGGTTAAACTGAATGCAGAAAGTGCCAATATAGGCAGGGCATCGATTCTTAGCCAACATGCAATGAGGAAACACATTCGGGCCAATATATTTACGAGACCTTGTGTGTATCGACATAAGCAGTCCATAAATGCGACGCTGAAATGTCAACTGAAAGCGCATAAATAATTGTTAAGTTCGATAACATTACAGCAGGGAAGCCGGCGCGAGGAACAGCGCAGCGAACCACCGAGGCACGCCGCCGTAGCAAAGGATGCGCCGGGAGTAGTGCAAGATCAGACTGCTGCGCCGCTTGTTCTAGCGACCGCCGTTTGGCACATCCTCCTCCACTGGCGGAGATACGGAGCTTTGAAACTGAGTTTATTCTAGTAACGTTAGCTTTTAGTTTTCGCTCCTCGAGTAGTATTAAAGGGGCACTTAAGTCAAATAAGAATTTACGTCAGAGTGATAGCTCAATGTATGACAAATTTTAAATAGACAATATCATCAACATTAGTGCCGTATCTTTCGAGAAATAAAGGCAAATGCACGAGAACAAATGCACTACGCGTAGGACATTCGCAAAGTGTTTTCTTTGACGTGAAAGATACCACCCATAATTATTGACTAGTAATGAAACTAGCTGCACTAAAGTACCTTCCATGCGCCAAGAGACGTGAAAAATGCTGCTTAATCGTTGCTGTTTGATTCATGAAAAAAAGAACCACCGGACGTTAGTATGGGGAATGGCGCGAGTGGTTCAAAAGTTCGATTTTCAACTGGTTGAGGTAGACAGGCCATGCCATCTAGCGGGTGCAGTTGAACCTAGCCCCTGCCGTTCTCGCCGAAGTCTACGCAGAGGCAAAAATGCTTTCTCGCACCTCATATAACGTTGACGCTAACAAAAATTGTTGAATAACTTTCTATTCAATGATCTGATGGCCTACATTCACATGAAAAAATTCTAGGTCGTGCTAATTTACGACATACATACTTTTTAATAAGAAATTTACGTTGTTCGATATATTCAACATCAAATTTCGAGCGCTACATCTAGACTGACCGCGTCTGGCGTGAACAGAGGGCGGCGGAATACGGAACCGTTGAGGAAATTGACGAAGTGTGAATGGCAGCGCGCGAACGCGGAATCTGGTGAGCAACATATCAGCAATCATTCTATGACACACTAGTAGACAGCTGAACGTGTCCGTCCACGGGTGGCTCTTTTGACATAATGGCCCGAAAAAGTATTTTGCCTCTATGCAAGAATCGCAGCTGTGACCACCCCAAGTTTGATGCTTTCCAGTCAAAGAAAACATTGTTATTGCAGTTTCTGTGCGCACAGTTCGAAAGAAACAGACGAGAGCCCAATACAATGGTCAAAGTGAGATGCTACATGGGTAAAAATAGATTACTTGCAGCTTTCACGACCACACGGGGCCACGGCACACCATCATTCAAATTCCGTCACTCTCATGTACGTAAGGGCAGTTCCTGCATGACTTAGAAGACTAGTCGCGATTTGTGCGCGCCTCAGGCGTTCAGTTTCAGTGTCGTCTTTAAAATTCGATGACTAATACCTCGAACTATGTGTTATTTTAGTGATTTCTAAAGAATGGGTAGACCTTAAACTGGCAAGTACTACAACTTATTAAAAAAATGAAGACTGGAAATTAGGAAGTCAAACAACGAGCTTTATTTATTTAGTTGCAGCAACGCCATTTATTCTGCGGCAGAGCATTTCCACCTTGACGTAGAGTTTGTGTGCGAAGATGGCCGGAGCATGAGGGTATAAAACGCGAATTAAAAAAAATCTGTATTGTCTAAGCAAACGACAATCTGTATATTTTACTTTCTGCGCTACAAAACAAAAATGAACATGGACACACAAAAAAAAAACAGAGCAAGTAACAATCAACAAGCGCATACTACTCCAACATCAACGCGACAGCGGCGTGGTCGACCTAACAAATCATAGTAGAGTGATATTGTACAGCAGTGGTTGACGTCATCCTGGTTATGACGGCATAGAGGTGAGAAAAAAAAACATTCAAGAATTTCATTCTGTTTTTAAACCGTCGTCACATACATCTGCTTTTTCGACTGCAAACTTAGCACAATATGTCGTTTATGAACCCGATGCATAATTAACCAAGAGGGTAAAACCACACAGCAACCAAGTTTTATATGTGTTACATAAAGGTTCTGCAGACGACAAATATACAGGAGAGAGTGAAACGGAGAGAATCGAAATTTAAATGAATGCGCCCGAAAACCAAACGTGGTCAGCAAAAATCGGCAATCATTCTGAGGTTACACTAGTAGACGTCTAAAAGTTACGCACGGCTTGCCTCTTCGTATCGACTATCGGAATGCATTATCCTTACTTACCACAAGTTCGACGGGCTATTTGAAGAGAGCAATGTCGTCACCGCTCCGTAAGCTTCCCTTGCAAACCCATCCAACCGCACACGTCGACTGTACCAGCTGTACTGCCGACTACAGCGCTCTTCAAGGTACGCTTTTTTTCAGAGGCCTCCAAGCACTGCCACCGACACTCTATCCCATCATCCGGGACTCTATCCTAACATCCGGGCGCCAAGCTTCCAGGCACGGAGACACGCAGGCGCCGTTGACTGCTCTTCGCACGGCGATTGTGTCTCGGGTGTCTCAGCCTTTGTGTGTAGTTGGCGTAGCTTGCGAAAGGGATGCGGGTTTGCTTCCTGGCGTGATATTACGACCGACGCAATATTATGGCCGACGGCGCGGCACGGAAATGCAATGTGATGCAGCGCCTTGTCCTAACTGTAAATTCATCCCAAACCCTCGATGAAGGAATTGTCGGGAAGGCGACTTTTTCGCGAGAACTTCGTAGTCGGGGAAATAAGGAAATGCGCACGCCAATTTTCTTTGCTGAACCGAAGTTCAAGTAAAAAAATCACTGATATTGCTCCGTTACGCATGCACTGCTTTCAAGGAGCATAATGTTTTGAGCCTCGAAGCAATAGTTTGCATGCGAATATGAAGACATCACTCAAGAATGAGTGTTGTGTTTTATTAGATGTGTTTTATTAGATGTGTTTTATTGCTGTGTTTTCATTCATATATTCGTATCAGCGAGCTCTTATCCTAACACTTTTGTGTCAATTCGCAATTCAATAAGCTTCGCATATAGGTTAGTCTTCATGGGCGCTCGTGGAAAGTACGAGTGATTTCAAAAGTATCAATAACTTGGAGAACTTGCTTGTTCCATTTCCAGCGTTTCGTATTTTTCTTAACTCTCGTAATCACTCTCATAATCCTTGCGCACACTTTTTATAGAAGCCCCATTGCTGAAATTTCCCTGCACTATTGCGACGTGAGCCGTCATGTGTGCAGACGCAGTTACATGCAATGGCGTTAGCATAAGGCGTTCTAAGAAAAAAAAAGGCCCCGTGTCTGCATGTTACACTGCAAATATCGTCGAAATATGATAGTCTTGCGCCTGGAGAGAGTGAACAAAACGTTTATTTGATGTTCTGCGCAAGAAAATTGGTGAATGGTATTCTGAAGGCGCTGCGTCAGAGTGCCTCAAGCGTGTAGCGGAGGCGAACGAGGGCATCGAGGCACGACACACGTTAGGCATGAGCACTATTTGGCAGTTATCTTGGAAAACGAAGCGCGTGGAGTGCGCGCCTGTCTTGGAGGCGACAAGGTGTAAAACGCAAGGAGACGGATAGGTGCCGCCACCGTGTCGTCTTTGTAAAGCGTTGTAAACATTTGACGTTTTGTGCAAGCGTTGCAATGCAATATTAGCTCAGCATGATAAACGCCGCGGTCCTTAGAATTACTTATGTATGCCTATTGTAGTATAAAGGCACACATAAAGAATTATGACGTGTCGCTATGGTGCTTCACATATGCGCAATAATAGCTTTTTATTCGACAATTGTAAAAGTATGAACGCTAAAACTTGAACAATATTGTTGGGCGCTGCGGATGGGGTCCGCCGTTTGGAGTATCGTTTGGAGTCTTTTGAGATACTTTAAGGGCGGACAACATACAGAAAGACGGACAGACAGACAGACCAAAATGTTTGCGTTGAAGGTCCTCAAAAAGACTATCAGCTTTAAAAAGAAAAATAATAAAACCTTGGCGCTTTCATCATCCCCCGGCCGAATGTGAACACCAATGGTCACACCGATGTCGGAGGAAACGTCTTCGCCTCGTTTCCTCGTTTTGCGAATGCGCGGTGCTGCGATTTTCGTCCTCGTGGGTTTCCAACTTGTACATAGGTTCAAGAAGGTCGCGGTTCACTCACTACCTGAGATTTTTTTCGTTATACAGAGAGTGTGTCTTTTTAATCTACTCTCTGTCGAGAGAGGGCCATTGCATTGAGCCCTAAAGACGATCGCCGGGGACTCTGGTTTGTTTCTTAGCCACGAGAATTCATTCTTAGGGCTTTGGTCATTCAGGGTTTCAGCTGCTGTCAATTGAATTTTTCCCCAGTTTGTGTACCTAGTTGGAATAGGGGCTGCAGTGCTCGGCTGCCGACCCAAAGAAGGTGGTTCGATTCCAGCTCCAGCCGTCGCATTTCGATTGGGGACAAATGGTAGAGGCTCGTGTATATAGTCTGTGCGATAGCAGTGCACGTTCAAGAGCACCAGATGATCAAAATTTCCAGAGCTCAACCCTACGGCATCTCTCATAATCATGTCGTGGTCTTTGAACGTACAACTTCAGAACTTCAGATATTATTTTTATTAGAGGTCCTGCATACTGCGTACAGTTACTCTTTTACGGTTGCGTTTCATATTGGCGCACGCTTGAAGCCCTGCCACCGTGCGGGTGACTTGAACATCTAGATGCTTCCAGAGCAGATGCGCCGGGAACGTTGACGTATTATGCCGCCGGAAAATATGCTGCATGTGTATTGACATTTTCCTGGGATGATTCGCGCGTGTGCTTGACGAAAAGGCTGAACAGTTGTCTGTCGTCGGTCGCCGGTTAACCGGTCATGCCGCAACTGCCAGTTATAATATATTGTGTCTACAGCCTCATCCATCCAGCGTCTCTTTTCTCACGTAGCAATTTATCGCGACCGCATTGGTCACCTCATCTTTATTCCTTGTTAAGTATTATATAAACCCTAAAATTATAAGCACCCTGGATTGGTGCCAAAAAGAACTTTGCTGCTATGAGAGAAGAAACGTAAGCAAAAACCTTGTGCGATAACGATCCTCATGTTAGATGTAAGCTGTTAGTTAATTATTCTCCACCACAGAGCCGTGTTATTCATTTTGAGGTATAGAGAAATACCGCAGGGTGAGAGTCACGATTAGATAGGGCCTGTGGTAAAAGCTTCGCGGGTCGACTTGGGCATGTGGGTGACGCGTTTAAGACCTCCGGCGTAGAGCATGAAATGCACGGTACGACATTATCGATTTCGACTTTTTACGCTACTTGACGACGACGAAAAAAAGCCGCCGATAGTTTTTGTATCATCGCAAATAAATTTATGATTTAGCTGCCATTTTCGGTGACAGCTATACCATACTTTTTGGTGACCGCTATACGCTATACATTGTAGTGAACGCTATAGAAGAGGGCATTTCGCACACTCACATTGCTTCGCAAGTAGTACGACAATTTGCGGCTGATTGCGATTTTGCTCGCGCGAAGCCGTAACACGTTTAAAATTATATACACGAAAATAGTGAGTGGGAGGTACGTTTGAATGGTTTAGTGTACATCTTCGTGTCGCATGATGAGAATATTATTTTTGGCGAACAAAACAGAGCACTTGCGGAAGCGCACTGATCGACTACGTCATGGGCGCTATGTTTCCTTTGTTAAACGGGCGTGCTTGAAGGGCGTTGCTGCCCAAGAAATTAAAAGAAAAGGATTCCGGCGTTGCAAACAATAACTGTGTATTCTGCCAACGACTTCCCGTGGCTGCAGTGTATGATTCTCATATTAAATAAGAGGATTTATTTCAAGAAGGTCAAAGGGAAATTATCAGTAAACTTAAATGCTATTTCTTGGTGTGATAGCAAGCAAGCGCTTTGGTTCTGTAGCTTCCACAGTGCTGTCAAGAAACGTTGCTGCCGAGTATGCCACTCTATTGTCGGATAAAATTCGAAACTGGTACGAAAACTAAGCAAAATAATACCCACTTTTCCACTTCGTGGTTTCACAATTTAACGTATCAACAGAGCAATTTCGATATAAATAACGGAATACTCGTCACAAATATTAGTGTCGAGTTAACTCGCTCACTGGATTTCGTGCCGACCGGTTGTGCCCCTGCTATCTCCGATGAGAGTGCAGCTCTGGCTGACTGGGCTCGCCCTGTGCCTTCTCCTGACCCCGATCTCTGACGACAGCGCAGCTCTGGCCGACTGGGCTCACTCTACGCCGTCTCCTGACACTGACAAGAGCTCTCGCCGGTGGTGCCCAGTCCTCAGACTCCTGTGACCGTGTCCATCTTTCCTACCTCCTATTTACTTCCGTTGCTCGCTTTCCCTGCGCCACGCTCTCTCCTTCCTCTCTCTATATATACCTTTTAATCCTATCCTTTTAATCATTCCTTGCCCCCCTTCCTTGTGAGCTACTGTTGAGGTGTCGCACTCTAATTCAGACAGCTACGGGGCTCACTTTTCTCTTTTTCCTGTTAGGAATTACATAAAAATGTCTCCAAGTGCTGTGCCACAAAACGACACAATCGAAATAAGTGATTGATTGGTCGAAAATATTTGCTTAGCATATTTGTCGGTCGATTGATACAAACCAATATTTCGATATTAGCCAATGCAGTATAGGTAATTGATGATGGCTGGAGAGATTATTTCTTTTATAGTCAGGGGTAGTTCAATGTGCACATCAAAATAATGTAGAAGCTAGATCAGGCTCAGCCGAGTATTACTTTTTAGAATTCTGCTTACCTTTTTGTTTTTGTTTTTTATGAAACTGTTATGTGTACTCAGACGGCACTCGAACTTGTAAAGGCGATGTATTTCACGGTATTCACCTAGTGGCGATTGTTTCCTCGTGCATTAGATAGCTAAGCCATACTTTTATTTGGATTAGCCTGATCTTTAAGCTTGCCTCCCAAGGCAATCAAGTTCAGATGCTTTACGAATTGGTGATCTCAAGGCTTACTCATTAAGAATATACCTCGCAAAGAATGTTCAGGAGATTGATTCACACTGCATGCCTCTTGTAGTGAATATACGCAAGACACACCGCTGCGGCAGCATGTAATAATGGTTACGGTGCTCAACTGCTTATCATTAGGACGGTTTGTCTGTCCTCACTTTGGCAGCAGAATTTCGACGGAAACAAAATGCCAGATGTCATTCAGTTGTATTGAGCTGCAAGACTAAGAATACGACGTAAGAAAAATTTCCGGAGGCCTTCGCTACTCAGCCCCTCAAATCGTTTCGTGGTTTTGGCACGTAAAACCCCAGAAGTCGTTGATTCCATTACCTACATAATACTCACAACGCCATTAGAGGCATTGAGCGGGAACACTACATATGCTGGTTTACACATCACTTATATGCAGGAGTTACAAGAAATCGACAGGCCGGCGTGGAAGGCGCAGCACAGTCTCAGCGAAAGCTGGAAGAGCACTATTTTTAGGACGTGTTTTCAAGACTTGTTGTTGTTGTTCTCCTATTGTAAGTGGCGCATACCCACTGTGGGGGATTGGCCAAGAATCGAGTGGTTTCAAAAGTTACTGTTCAGATTTTGAATGATGGAGGTTTAACAGAAAGATTACCGATAGCTTAGGAAAGTGTGTTGCTTAATGTAATGCATGCAAATATTTACATAAACGAATTTATTCTTAGAATAGAGCAATAATATGATTTTATACGTATATAATTATGTGGACCTGTTAGGATAATGAAACTGGTTAATTAGTCAACCTATTAGGTTCATCAATATAGTCCCGGACGGCCGCGCATACTGTCGCACTAGAGAAACCAAAATGGAAGCTCCAAAAGACAAAAAGACAGGCAGAGATAAGTCCATACCAATACCACGTAAAGGTATTTCTAATAGGGTTTTTCGTAATGTGTTAAACCGCCTGCAGGTCAAAAAGAAATGGTCTATTGTTTCCAGTTCATCACAGAATGCACACAGTGGCGAAGGCGCCTGAGCAGACCTGTGTTTATAGAAATTTAGATTTGGTACCCGGCAACGCAGCCTTGTGATAGCTACTTCTTGTTTTCGAGTGCGGCAAGTCTCTTCGCCAGGGATATAATAAATTGCGATAAGTTTTTATATCCTGTTTACGTGGAATGGTGCTCATTAGTAAATTAAATAGCACCGGGGAAAGCACCGAGCCTTGCGGTACTCCTCTAGCTTGGGTATGAGTAGATGATGAAAACACATCTTTAAAACAATAAAATTTTCTGTCTGCAAGAAAATTGTGAACCCACGCTACTATGTATGATGGAAAATCAAGGTATTCTAATCGATCTATCAAAATAGAGTGCTCCACGGTATCATATGCTTTAGCGATGTCTAAGGTAACTAAGGCTGCATATTTTTTATGCAGCCGAGCTAATTGAAGCCGACTCTCTAAATCAACGTGGGCATCCCAAATCGAACAACCAGCCCTGAACCCAATTTGACAGGGACTTAGAAATGACCTCATGGTAATAATTTCATTAATTCGTATATTGATGATTCTCTCAACCAATTTCACTAAGTTTGATTTCAGTGCGATCGGCCTTATGTTATCCAACGTGTATGCATCATTTTCATTTTTTAGCAACAATACAATTTTGGAAAGTTTCCATTCTGGAGGTATCCATGCGTTCCCTAACGAATAATTCACTAGTTCTAGCAAAATATTAGGCGATTCCTGGAGTAAACATTTCAACATAGAGTTCGTAATCCCATCTGGTCCGGGAGCCGTCCTCGGTAAGCATAATACTGTCTGACTCAATTCAGCTAAAGAAACTTCTGGAAATTCATGCAAGTTTACCAAAGCGGACTGAATGGCCAAAAAATTAGCAGTGAAGCGGCGTTCTAAACCTTGCGCTATGTGTTCTAGAGAGGTGTTCATTTCTTCCGGTGTCAGGACACATGACTGCAACGTTAAAGGTGCTGGCAGTACTTTTCTTGTCCGAAGATAAGCGAACAAAGCACGCTTATTTTTAGATTTAGAAAGATAATCAAAATGTCTACTGTCGTATTCTTCTTTCACGCGGTTCACTGTAGGCTTAAATACGCCAGCAAGGAATTGATAGTCCTTCCAGTTTGTTGGGCTCTGATTAAGAAGAAGTTTTTTCCAAGCGGCTTTTCGTCTTCTATAATCACGCGTACACTCATCATTCCACCAACGACAGGAGGATCGGTTATTGGATAGAATAGAAAATTCGGAATTTTTTCTAGATCCCTCCAGCATTGAACCAATCGTAGATGCAATCTCCTTAGCACTGGCATTTCCAAGCTTGGAAATGGCAGAACGAAGGCAGGTTTGAAATTTGCTATGGTTGATGTATGTGCGTTTTGGCTGATCTAAAGTTATTGTTGGACAAGTAATGTCAAAAACTACAGGAAGATGGTCGCTGTTAGTTGCCGAATCCAGAACAGCCCATGAGAAAACCTTAATTGCATTGGAGCAAAACGTTAAATCCAATGCTGAGCTAGTTTGACCTCGGACAAATGTTACATGACCTTTATTCAGACAGGAGAGGTTGTGATCAATACTCCATTCCCACAGTCGCCTACCACAAGAATCTGTCCTTATACCCCAAGCCAAATGATGTGAATTAAAGTGTCCTGTGAGTACAACTTTCTTTCTACATGCTACCACAACGCTATCAAGATAACGCGTACTTTGCACACCGGAGGGGAAGTAACAATTTACAATTGAAAAAGGACGGTATCCGGGGAGACAAAAGTCTAATGCTAATATTTCACAATCTAAGTCTAACATTCTGAAAGAAATTTTCGCCCTATGGCATAATTTACTTGATACAAGTATCATTAAACCACCACCACGTGATGGGCCATCTAATCGAAAAGAACGAAAACCTGCAAGATGGAAATTTTTATCTGGTGTGAGCCAAGTTTCTTGGAGAATTATAATATCAAAATTAAAATTATTGCAAAAGTAATGTAAGTCGGTTGAGGCTGAGAATATAGAACGGCAGTTCCACTGTAGTACCCTCAACTGACCTATGGTGTTGAGCGCACCACAGAGGCGCATGTCGCGTCCTTGTTAGCATCTTCACGCGAAATAGCTGATTCATTCCGTTTAGATTTGGACTTGAGATTGGTGAAGATAGGGGATCTGGTGCGTTTATTAGTTCGTATATCGAGTTCCATATCTGTAGCAGTACTTGTGCTCAGCTGAGGCAAATGTCGGTCCAAGTGCACCTGTGTTCCTGACTGCTTAGCCTTGCCTGCAGATGCAGAAAGTTCGTCCAACACTACATTGCGTAGCTGTGTGGCATCGCTGGTAATGTCTAATACTGCTGGTTCTGTACTAGTCTTCACTGTTTGTCCAATCTGCCTTGAAAGAATTTGCACCAAACAGTCAGAAAGGTTAGATATGAGTTTATCAATTGCCTTACTCACTGCTTTTTTCACAGCAGTTTCAATAGCCTGCGATAGGTTGGAGTTCATACTGGAAGTGCAGCGCCCTGTAATACCAGAGTATCCAAAAGCCCTGTCTCTAACTATGTCAATGGCTTCCCTTCGAGAACAGCGGCGGCAGTCAATAACTTCAAGGATTTGAACCTCCCGGGAACGAGCGAAACAGAGTTGTCGGCGCAGTGACTGCCCCCACAGAGACAACACTTTTCCGCTGTTGCAGTACACTTGCTTGAAGGATGGCTCTCTCCGCAGGTGCTACAACGAACGTTAGATTTACATCCTCCCGCACTGTGGCCGAATCTCCAGCAGTTCTTGCATTGAATCGGACGAGAAGCGAGGGGTTCTACTCGGAAGATCAGTGGCCATAATTTTATTTCTGACGGGCATTTTGTGCCCACAAATGTCGCGATGACCGATTTGGTTGGTACCCTCTCGTTGTCGACTAGGCGATTACACCGGTAAATTGAAATTACGCCTGCTCCAGAGAGCCTGTCTAGGGTCTCAGCTGGACTCAGCTTGGAGTCGACTCCCCGTACAAGGCCTTTGGTACATGCAAGGTGAGGTGGAATAAAAGCACTCACCGGGGTAGCAGCAAAGGAGGTGCATTTAAGAAGATCCTGCCCGCAGGTCTGATCCGGCGACCTACACACGATACCTCCTCGCCCAAATGGGCGCACATCTGTGATAGTCTGGAAATGATTTGAAGTTGTCTTAAGTTCCTTTTGAACCGCCTGAGGGTTTGTAAGTCTGATGAAGCCTCCGTTTGTAGGTACCAGTGCCACGGGAATACTGTCAATACCACTGCGGAAAAAGGAGTCTAGCGGTAATTCATTAGACGGCAGGGACGCTGACCAGGCGGATCTCGCCTGGCCAGGAGAAGTAGTCGACATGAGCGCTAGAGATACGGTTAGACTCAGAAACAGATAAACTATAAAATCGCACTATAAGGCAGAAAGTTAAAACCACTCAATCCTCAGCCAAGAACACCCCAGTAGGTTGAGCACGGGCAAGCCAGGCTCCGAAGCTTACGTGTCCGACAAGCTCTCGGTGGAATGATTCGCAGGAAGCTGCAGGCTGTCTCGCGACCAGGTCTTGCAGCAATGTTTGCAGGTACACTTGCATGGCACCCACTACATCATAAGTCATCCTAATTTTTGTGTAGTAGAGAATCGTCCCCTCTGTCAATATGCTTCATTCTTCGGAAAAGCCTGGTACCCGCTACAGACATGTGAGGCATTATGTGTGTTTTGTTTACACTGTGACTGACGACGAGGAATAATTCTTTCTGAGGCTATGGTAATAAGTTGGATCATTCAATTACGAACTCTTTGCGCAATTTGTGGTTTGCGACGCCTTCTGGTTGATTTACTGTTCTGAAACGCTGTATTACACATTTTAATGATATTCCTTACTCAACATGAAGACAAGTTAACAAGACATAAAATCTATCATTTGGTATTTCATTCCACATTGGCTCCATATGGTCATTTTAGTCTTTGTGCCATTACCTATTCCACTTCCATGTTTATAAAGAAAAAATTCTGAAAGATTTTGTATACGAAACCATGTTTCACGCACATTATGTGAATGATCGCAACGGGTGGATACACAATGTTTATTGGCGATCAATGCCAACCTTCTAGTGAAAACTGTGTGAAACAGTTGTAGAGGAAGCTTTTCCCTGCGATTTTCAAGTGACTCCTAATTCAGATCCGCCTTCACTTTGAAACGCTAAAAGTAAGTGTGTAATTTCGTGTCACACTCACCTCTTAAACATATTCTAAAATTGATCTCTGAACGCCTTCAACAGCAGTTCTTAGTAGTCATACTAAAACATCTTCCGTTGCGCCGTAAAAACAACGATGACTTACCTACACTTTGTTGTATGTGATCAATACGACGATTCTATTTTAAGTCATGAGTAAAGTATGCACGAAGATAGTTACATTTGGGACAAGGGAACATTATGTAAAGTAAACAGAAATAAACGTGCATTATTATCTTGGTAAATGAAATGCAAACGGATTTATCCAAATATTGAGTCATATTGCACGTGCGGCATCATTGACTTATGAGGTTTAGGCGACACAGCAAATGGCAACCATCATATTTCTTTATAATAGCCCTATATAAAACCCTCTCATCAGCATATCATCTCATGGGTGACATAACGTTTCACCGATGTCTATAAAAACAAGAGAAACAAAAGTGGTTTCTAAAGAGAGCCATAAGCGACGTCTAAACGAACTACCTCTAATAGAATTACATCAGACGTACGTGACTAAAACGCGGTGGCATTGTCGTCGGGCCTTTCGTTTCGCGTGGTAGGCAAAAGCCGCTGCGGTACCGCAGTTGCTGCTGTTTTCGCTGGTGCGTGCACTGTTCATCGCCGCGGGTTATTGGTGCCGTGATTTAAGGAAGTAATCGCCGGACTGATTCTAGAGGCGGACGCATCGGCCCCTCTAAGTGCACCCCTAAAGCAGAGAGAATTTAGAGTTAGTCCTTTGGGCACGCCAGCGAACGCCGGCTATAGTCCAAAGATTGTGGCAAAACCGAGAGTGGGTAACAAACCAAAAATATATACTCAATATAGGTAAAACAAACAACACGCAAACATACACACTCGATAATAATCCAGTAGAATACGTCACCAACCACAAGGTACTCAAAACAGTGGGCACAAACAACAACACAAGCTACAATGTGCTCTCATGCATTACCTAACCAAAACACTTATACACTAAAATGTTCGTCCAACTAACTCAGTTTAAAGGTTTAGCAAACAAGGCTTGAATGCTTCCCTTCAAGGAAACTCATTCAAAGTCCAGCGCCGGTTGTCGCGCCGCAGAGGTTTTTCGTCCAGAAAACCCTCGCGGCCTCAAATGTGTGCACTTTAATCACAAGACCTTTTCGCCGGTAAGACGTCCGCCACTCACGTGCTGCGCCTGCACAACACGTCTTCGCCCACGGGCGGTAAAACACTTGTAACACAAGCCTTGATCCGCAGGTGAAAAACCTATTCATCGCCTTCTGCAACTCCCTCTGCTGCTGGGAAATATAAACTAGCTGCCGGGTTCCCGAAGTTTCTCAACTTTTTGTCGGCGCGCTGCGCAGCAAAAGCTGGGGAAAGGGCGGGACCTTTCTTGTAAACTCCCCGACCCATGACGCAACTATCAACCGCCCCTTTCCTTTGAGATTTTTCTCGACTTCTCTCGGCAATAGATGTGAGGAGGTTTGTCGGCATATTGGCGATGCCTCGAGGGAAGAGAAGGCGTGCACGCGGCGCCTTTGATGCTTGTTTCTTCGTTCTGCCGGCTTCTGTCGCGTCCGAACGCCGCCCGGTATTTTAGACACCGTTAAAATTTCGAGGCGCACGCTTTTTGAGAGCTCGTTTGTGACACTGTGCAAATAAAAAAAAGATATACCGACGTGCTTTCACGTTGATTTCCACGGAAAGGCACAATAAAGATGGGCCAGGTCTTTTCTTTTTCAGTTTTCTGTTTACACAAAAAAATAATGCATGAAGATAAGCGCGCGAAAACTTGCCATTGCCATCTGTTCACCGGTTATGTTTTGGAGCGGCTTACCCAACAAAACTATAAAAACTATTAGCTCTGTTTATAGTGGTCCTCGTTGTAATGTGATGCTCTGCATCTCGATTTTTAATAAGCATTGTGTGGAGGCATAGCGAGCATATTTTTCTCAAAGCGCATGAAAGTTGTTGATGGCATTGCCATATGCGAAGAAATGCAAAGAATGTTTCGTGGTCGCCCTGGTTGAAGGCTTACACGCGTCAAAACAATATCTCATACTCACGTGAACTAAAGCTGTGACTCGGTCATGAAGCATGTGCTTCTTTCTGAGTGGACACGGTTAATCAAAGCGGCAACGAAGGAAAGGATGACTTAGAACATGCTTTTTTTGCTTATATGCGGCTGCGACGACACACCTGACATGTACACCATGTATCGGGCAGGGCTGTCTCACTGCAGTGCGTTTTACGATCGAGCTTTTTACGTCTGTGAGAATTCACGAAAAACAGTAATCGGGAAACTTGCCTAGTATGTTTACGGTGTGTACGCATTTCACGGCCTCGAATAAAGCATGAAAATCGAGCCGTTGACCTAAAAGGTATGTAACAGCACGGTCTTCATTATGTGGTCGAAGCGTTATCGCAAGCGTATCTAGACTGAGAGTCGCCGAGATTGGCCCTGGTCGTTTGCATGAATAACTTGTTCGGCGCATTTGTTACATGCGAGGATTTACCGAAACAAATCGTGGATATGTATATTTACACCAAGCATTCGGATGTCGTATTTCGAGCTTCTTGTTGAACTAAGTCTGTCGTTCTTGCGTTAGTTAACAAATTTGATTGATTGATATCTGGGTTTTAACGTCCCAAAACCACCATATGATTATGAGAGACGCCGTAGTGGAGGGCTCCGGAAATTTCGACCACCTGGGGTTCTTTAACGAGCACCCAAATCTGAGCACACGGGCCTACAACATTTCCGCCTCCATCGGAAATGCAGCCGCCGCAGCCGGGATTCAATCCCGCGACCTGCGGGTCAGCAGCCGAGTACCTTAGCCACTAGACCACCGCGGCTCGGCAGTTAACAAATTTAAATGTTCACGTGTGACGTAGACGTAGATTTCGCAAATTAGCCACATTCACACCATGAATGACAATTGTTAGATCCCACATTCAGTGGGAATCAATGATATGCGAAGCACGAGTGAGGGAGGTTGAATTTTTACATTAAAATCAGCGCGGCGTTGCAAGTCGGACATAAATAGTGCCGTACATGACTTACATGTCATGATTATTATGTTAGCGCTTGTCATTTGTGCTTGTCCTCTCTTTATTTAAGGTAATACCAAGTTTGGTATATGTGAAGCTAGCGCAATGGCCGTGAGTGCGCTATGAGTGTAGCATGTGACTTGCATGTCATGATTGTCATGTTTGAACGTGTCATTTATATTCGTCGTCTATTCACGTCACGCGATACGAAGTTTGGTATATGTGAAGCTGGCGAAACGGCCGTGAGCGCATCATGAGCGTGGTATATCATGATTATCATGTTTGCACCAGTCATATACCTTCTTCAGCCACTCACGCACGTAACGCCAAATTTAGTCTATGTGAAGCTAGCGAAATGGCTGCTAGAGGACTATGAGCGTAGCAAGCAGTCATGTTGTACATGACACGCATGTCATGATATCCACGTGAGCGCCTGTAACTCATGTTCACCATGCAGTCATGTCATACCTTATCAGTTTTCCAATATGTCATGTGAACGAAACCACCGCAGGAGCAGCAAGACCATGACACGCAAATCGTGACATTCATGACATAAATAGGATGTTTCTCGTGTTATGACTAGTCACCTATACTCGTCCTACAGTCGTGTTATGTCATACCATTTGTGGTATAGACCCATTATCCAAACGGCAGATAGATAAAGTCGTAGGTGGCTAGATAGATAGATAGATAGATAGATAGATAGATAGATAGATAGATAGATAGATAGATAAATAGATAGATAGATAGATAGATAGATAGATAGATAGATAGATAGATAGATAGATAGATAGATAGATAGATAGATAGATAGATAGATACGGTCAAACTTGCCGAAGTTTGCTAAAAAAGCTTCGCATTTAACACCTCAAGTTTTGACGAGATTCTAAAAACTATGGCTACACATCAGCAAGGCTCATGTGTTCATTTCAGAGCCCCTCTTAGAGCCACTGCAATCACCTTCGTTGTGGCCGCCGCTTGTAAGCAAGCGGAACGCGTCCCAACGCGTCACGCTCGGAGGCTGTTTATGACCCTGCTGCGCCAGTTGTCACGTCATCACAGAGGGTGGAAGCACGCTTTTGGCTGGGACAGCAGGGTGGAGGCTACGCGCCATGGCATCGCTCCAACAAGTCTACTTATATCGACAGCGCCTACCTTTGTTTAAGTTAAATATTTTAAGTTTTAGGTTTTAGGTTGTTTAGGTTAAAACATTGAGTTAAATAAAACAAAGTTCATTTTCTTCTATTCTAGTCATACCGCTCTTTCACTTACCCTCGCTAATAACACCAACAGCCACAGGCACTTTTGAACCACTGTGTTGACATTCATGGGAGTAGTCTTAGATGCTCATCTATAACACCATAATCACATTTCACTAATAAGACAAAGGATATCTCCTGGTGTCAAACATTGTTTAAAGCACAACTATTTTTCAACTTTGCTTATAATAAACTTTATCCACAGTCATATTACATACTGCATCATGTCATGGGTTAACACCTATCCTTCTCATATTTTCCTACTTAAACATCTCCAAAACCAAACCATTCGCATCCTAACATTCATGCACTATTCACCAGCGTGTCCCCACTTTTTCAGCAACATAGAGTACTAACAGTGTGCAATTTATTCAAATATAAAGTGGGTATTATTGTATATAGGTGTCTTAACGGTTCCGTAACAGCCAATGTCTTTCAAAAATTTCATTTGGTAAACGCCGATTCCACCAGGTTCGCCTCTAACAATTTTTACGACCACATATACGCACTAACTACAGCAACATGCTTCCATGTTTGCTGCCATACATTTTTTTTGTAATTCAATACCATTATACGCTAAATAATTGTCAATCAACACTTTAAGAACTTCACCTGATTTTGCAATCATGACTAATCTCTTAATATTCGTTTAATTTTACAATTAGAGCTATTACTGTACGACTTATTTTTACATTTATCATTCATGTAGATTTGAGTTGTCTCGAGTATCATTAAATGAAGTCCCTTTTTTTCAAGGTTCTGCTGCCATTTTTCCATAGTCATGATTATTTATTCAACATTATTATTACCAATTCTACTGCAAGTTTTATTACAAGTTTGCCTTGTCTTTATTCCCATAAAAAGCAAGTCAATTCAAAGAGTATGAACGTGCTTGAAAGTAAAGTGAATGCACAGTGGAAAGTACACCCAGCACTCGAAAATTTGAAGTGGGTTTGACATTGCTTTTACCTGTGATGACAGACAGTACTGTGGTGTAAATGTGCTTACAGACGACTTAACAGGACAGATTTTGTTTGTTTAAGGATAAGTGGAAGCAAAAACATGCAGCACTACAATCTTTATTTGCAATTTTTTATTCAACGTAAATATGAAGTATCAATAGGGGCACGTTTGCTGTAGCAATTCATGGGTTCATTTTACATTTTCAAATGTTATTAAAGGCTATGTTGCACAACAGTTTTTTGCCAAGCAGAACGAGAAACACCTTCAGAAAGAGTCCACAAAGGCAGATGTTGTCCTCATTGCAGTACTTGTCCACACTAAATAGTTGTGGTCTCTCTGGGTAGTGTAGTAACCAAAGCGGCGCTTGCCCGAGCATCATTTACGAACTTGACTGCACTGGCGATCTCGTAAACAAGCACTTCATGACTTACCAAAAACACTTACCAAGACCAGCAAGCATCTCGACGTCTTCTTCATCTTCACTGAATACGACTGTTCACTTCTTGGTGTCTCCTGCGGTCATCGAAAACCATCCACACTGCCAGCGGCAGTGAAGTGCAGCGTCTATAAAAGCATGTCCACAGCGTTTTTCGACACACTTGAAGTTTCTACGCGTCCCTCAAAATGATCGGAAGGCGTTTTTCACGATCAAGATCCCCTCAGCAAACACCGCGCGCTTGTTCAGTCTTGCCTGGCAGCTGCCTGCAGCATCGTCATGAGCGCAGCGATGTTGCTGACGACATCACGCACAAACCAATGAGTGCGCAGCTTCCAAGAGCCTTGTAAGGGCGCCTGGCGCTCTGCATTGTGTGTGTGTGTGTGGGGGGGGGGGGGTCTATTTGCTCGCCTTTTTAAACTCGGGTCGTGGTGTCCCGTGATCGCTAACAGCAAATTACCGGTCTCACGGCCAAAGCTACGGCGGACTATGAACATTGTGTCGAAACTTTGTCTGCCGGTTTCAATACACCTCACTGTGAATGACATCCACGCTTTTCTAATATAGTCTGAAAAAAATGAGTGCTGCTTGTTATGTGTCCAGAAAAGGTGAATGTGAAGCTCCTTAAGGCGTAGGTCTGTCCATACTTTGTCGTTGTCGTACGCCACCGGGATGCCAGTTGGCGGTACTTGGAGTGTTCACTAGATGGATGCACGGACGGACACATGCACGGACAGACGGACAGACAGACTAGCAGACGGACGGATGGATTGATGAATGGACGGAGCGGATATGTGCCACAAGGAATACGATATGGTGGTGTTCACTAAATGGACGCACTGACGTGCGGACAGACAGACTAGAAGATGGACGGAGACATGAATAGACGCGTGGACGTAAGGACAGATGGACGCATGGACAGACGGACGGACGCATGAATGGATGCACAGATAGTCGCGCGGACGGACGGAAGCACGGACGGGCTGACGGACGCTTCACCTCACTCATCATCATTCACTCCGTGGATATGCAGTGGTTTTTTCTCATTGCCTTTTTCAGCGAACCTCAGTTCATCCATCTATGTTTTACTTCTAACGCCTCAATTCTAGTCGGTGTATATGTAAGTTTCGAATTGGAAAAATGTATGTTTCGAATTGAAAAATAATAAGGGCAGCAGGCATACTAAGTCACGAAAGGTTGGGTTGCATCAGCGTATCTATCTATCTATCTATCTATCTATCTATCTATCTATCTATCTATCTATCTATCTATCTATCTATCTATCTATCTATCTATCTATCTATCTATCTATCTATCTATCTATCTATCTATCTATCTATCTATCTATCTATCTATCTATCTATCTATCTATCTATCTATCTATCTATCTATCTATCTATCTATCTATCTATCTATCTATCTATCTATCTATCTATCTATCTATGTAATTCCCTTGAATGGTTGACGTCATTATCAGCCTACCGCAGCATTCTCGGTGCATGCTCCATTGTGCGTGCGTGGTATCTTTGATATTTATAACCATCATCATCATGCTGATCGCCCTTGTACCACCGTCACTGTTTCCACAATTATTGGGACTAGTAAATGCATACAGAAACGTAGCCGTATTGCAACGAATAATTCCTATAATTCCTGCAAAAGTGTAACTTCTGTCCACTCAGCTGCATTAGTCATTCTAAACCATCCGTCCAATTGTTAGCTTCACTTTACCAACTTCCATGAGCCATTCGAACGTGTTACCTTAATGATTACTAAACCTATATTTTCTAATAAGCAGCTGGTTGCGGTGGCAAATTTATCACCATGTGCCTGGCTCTAGTGACAGTATACATGACTCAAAGGGAACCATCCCCTTGATCGTCGTTGAGTGCGGTCTGCGCACGTATTCTATGGTAACGGCGATTCTCTCGACTGAGAAGCGTGAGAAGCGTTTTCGTGACGTGGACAAGCAAAGAAAAAATAAAAATTGCAGCGAACGTCTGACATATAGAGTTTCGTCTGCCGTCGGGCAAGAAGCTCACATTTGTAGAACATATATATGCTATTATTTGCTTTTGTTGTCGGCAAGCCGTAGCGCACTGTGGGCTTATGAGGGCGCCAGGCAGGTTGACATTCTTTTTGGTTGGCGTGTGAATTTCCTGTCAGTCTGGTGCATTTCCGCAACAATAGAAAACAAGGATTGCAGTCATGGCGTCTTCAGGCTACAACCATCGTCTGCCACCGGAGTGGCGTCGCACCGTCATGGGAACTGTGCAGCATCAGCCTTCTGAGCTCTAATATCACGCTCCTACGCAGCATTGTTGCCAACCGTAGGCTGATTACCCTACTTGTGTGGTAAGTGCGGAATTTTTTGGCAGGGTTGGCGTATTAAGGTGGTAATGCGACTTTCTTAGAAAACGTAGGGTATTTTCCACATTTCGCTCATCGTCAATCAGGTAAAAATGTAGACGACCTGCGTGACATTTTTGAGTGTTACTGTTATAAAGAGATCAAGAGATTTCATTGAATAAAATTGGAACTGTCTACATTGACATCACAAGCATAGGGCAGAGACAAACGATAATTCGCCATACTACCCTGTGCTGCCATTGTTTTTTTCATGCATTTTTTTTAAATCTTCATCGCGTTTCTCTGGTTCGTAGCGTTTTCCGATGACAGTTGGTTTCGCTTATTAACGCAATAACCTTAGTCGTCTTATCAAGCATGAAAAGTCACCATCGGTGTACACGCAAGTGGTGCAAAAATCATCATGATATAGCGTCCTCGTGATGTCATCGTGACATCACAGTCCTTGAAAATACGAGACACCATGATGACATCATAGTAACTTAACTGGGTTATCACAACGAGGTGCTAAATTACGACGTCATCGCATGAACTCATCACCCCCGTGCGGAACCCGGAAGCACATGAGGTACAGAAAGTCTGCACTGCCATAAGATTGGCTCGATGCACTCGACGCTTTTTTTACCTTACCTATAATACACGTCACGAGGCTAATATAGGAAAAATTATTTCTTTACAACCAGAGATGGTGCTGCCCATATCTCTAACGGTAAATCCTCTTACATCAGTGACCAAACTTTCCAGTGAAATCTCTGGTGCCAGCGTAAGTTCGAGAACAAGCTTGGCTACTCGTGTCCAGCTTGTAATCATAAACAGGACAAATAATAACATTCGCAAAACTCGCCAAACATTCTAATGCTGCCTGCGACAAGCGGTGCTTGCACTTTTTTCGGTCTCCTCTTCCGGAGGTGCACTGAAGTACGAGACGGAGCCACTTTTATTTTTGTTGTTGTTTGTTTCTGATCATCACATATATTTTTTTTTTCACGTGGAGTCACTCCACCTTTTGATGATGTGATAATTACCCATATTTATGGCTGACGCCCACTCTTCTAGAATTATGGAGAAACAAAATATTCATAAAAAACGAATACCTGTGAATTGCATGACTATGACTTATATAAACCCTAAATCAATAACGCTAGTTTAGATACTTCAGGTCAACACCACCTTGATTCATTTTAAAAATGTCTACCGAGGAGTGGGACTCTCAGTGGCATTGACGATGAGGGGCTCAAAAGAATAGAATATTTGAAATGACAAAATCCAATGTGATTCAATTAAACACCATTTGATTATGTTTTCTCTCAGTAAATTGAAGCAGATGCATCTTAAGAAATAGTTTCAGATGTTTCGTTTTTGTTACAAGAATAGCAAAGAGGGAAAGGAGCAAGACCAGCTCTGTGCGTGTAACAGTTTAATTTCGGAACACGACACCACAATTTGATGAAAATTACTATACCGCTTTTCGTGTTGAACAGAAAGTCCTGAAAGGCGAATGATCAATGACTTCACAGCGTGAAGTTTTTCCTCGCGTTTTAAATCTGTCACGAAACATGAGGGCTGTAAGCATAATTGGGAATATCGGTCTACTGATAGCGGCTTTCGATTGAGCGTCTGCTATTTCGTTGTTTTCATTCATTTTGGTCCCTTTGTATCCCGGTTACCAGATTAATCTGATTAAAGGTATGTGGGCAGTGGACACAAAATTAAAAGTTCGTGATAATTGAAAATAATAATAACACCTAGGGTATGTTCCAAGGCCGCGTGATATTCGAGAACCGCTAAGATTAGTGAGTGCCGAACACACAGATAAAGTTTCTGTATGTATAGGGCCACTCTCAACGAGGTTGACGGGCTGAGCTTTCCTAATGCCATTCTGCCTAAGAAACCGATAATAATTCGGGAATTTTCAGTAAGAAATAATAATTGAAGGTCTCGGAAACAATACAGATGCCGGATTTTTCTTCAGAATGTGAGGCATCTGTATTTATGATACTTTTTATATTTCTTCGCCATAAATGTCTCTGCAGAAACTAGTTTATTATATGGTTAGGCAAAATTTTTTTATGATTCCAATATATAGCGTGAAAAACGTTTCTTTGATTACCGATGCAAAGAAATTCTGTCAGTTTAACATCTTATATTGCAACAAGTGCTTATACGAAGCCCACCCACGCTGTATACAGCCGAAGTCAATAAGATAGAAAAAACAACTCATACCCATGAATACAATAAAATAATTTTTCTTTTTATAGAATTCCTCTAAATCATGAAGATTGATTGCAGAGTTAGTATGCTATATCTGCACAAAAAGGAGGACAAGCTCGCTTTTAAGCAGAGGGCATTATTGGGTGCGAATTTTGGTAGTCCAAGGAAGAAATTTGGGCCTCCCTTTTCGAGAGTACCAGAGAACGCAATTTATAAGCTGGTGTACCAGAATACAAAACACATGACCAGAATATACAACACAGCCGATCATGTCCAGAAAAGCTGCATGTATGTAGATTTGGCAAAGCATAATTAGTGTGTCTCTCCGTATCCTCGAATGACTGCTGCACATACTTCGTAGAACTCCCGGTTCCCGTACTCCTTTCTTGGTCGCATGCCGAAGAATGTGGTTATCATAGGATATTCCCAGATATTTTACCGAGTCTAACTTTGGTACGTTCTACCAGTTGCAAGTTATTCTAATAGTAACTGGGTTAACCAAAGGAAAAACTATATTTGCACTTTTTGAAACTATATTGCATTAATGGATAGCCTGCTACCAATTTTTAATGGCTCACTTGCTCATTTTTAATCTAGTGTATGTTTGTAATGTTGGCCGCAACTGGGCACGCCCAGTGATTCTAGCCGCGCTGCGAAGCCATGGCCCCGCGTCAGATGGTCGATGCGCCAGGAGCTGCGGCAGCCGTCCTAACCGCCTGCATGGAGTCGAATGCCCCCTCTGCGTTCCGGCTTCTCGAGGAATGGGCCAAGTGCTCGCGTTCCCGCGTTCTTTATGCTACTTCATCTTCCTTTTCACAGCTGCTTAGCTAAAAAGAAGAAAATTGGTTTCACGCATGTTTCCGGCAATGAGAATAGCCCAAATAGTTCTTAACTTTTCTTTTACAGCGAGAAGGAGTTAAGCAATGAGCGGCCAGGCTTAATAAAAGCCGCCTGTAGTTTTTACTGTATCAGTCGGGTGGGTAAATTCATAGATGCTATAAGCGTATACTTTATAACGGGGCGATTACGTGTGTGCCGCCAATGAAATTCATACAGTGGTAAAAAAATTAGGCATAGCCTTGTGCGCTATCTGGTCTTGAAAATTTTTGAAAAAAAAAAACGCGCACTTTTTCCAGGCGCACAACGCTGCGTGATCGGCTTCGGACACGCATTCAGTGGCATTTAGGATGGTGATGTTTCTTCACATATGGCTCGTACCCAAACTAGGGGATTGGTCGATATTTGTTCATGAATGAATAAATGAGAAAATTGTTCAAATAAAATTCTGAATATATAGAGCATGAAATAATGATTTCTTGTGAGCACTACTCATAAAAAAGGACTGTGTACTGATTGGACTTCAATGCACGACCCTTGACGATTGCTTGTTCCCAGGAGGATGTGCTTCTAGGCCTGATCGGCTCAAAGATCCCTTTTAACTTTCTTAACGAAAATGTATTTGGCGTCACGTTTATAGACATTTTCGGGTCACTATTTATTTTTTTGTTTGCGTGCATGTTTTTCTCTTTTTTTAACTTTCCTCTTCTCTCACCTTCTTTTTTCTTTTACTTCCTCTATGCCTCCCCTTCCCGAAAGAACAAGCAAGAGCTGTGCCCCTATGGGTGGCAGTTGACAGCGTGTTCTCTTCCTATTTTCTCTGTCTTCGTGTGTTCTTTGTACTCAACCCAAATAATAATAAATAACAATAATCTTTGTATTCCCTCAATATCCTTGTGACGTAGGACGCGTTACTGAGTGCTGACGGCAATCACCCTTTTTGTTCTCGTTTTAATAGTGATGTAGATTTTAAGGGTAAAATTGTTTTCTTTATTATCAGTTATAGCTTTACGAGACGGTAAAAGCACAATATTGCAAAGACGATGATCGGAAGTTGCAAAGTTGCAAAGACGATGGACATGCATAACAATAAGAAAATTAAGTTAGACCAAATAGAAAGTCTTCTCGTCGGGAACGTACAAGACCACAGTTGAAAACTAGTATGAACCAAGAAAACTTTATGAATATCAATGACATTACGAATGCTGCACGAAAGTCTTGATCACACGGAGTATGAAGCAAGACATGGTTCGTTTATATTCGACTTCAGTTGTGGCGTTTGGAACGCGGATATGTACGAGTTTGGGGGATGCAGTCGTCATTGTAAATAACTATACGTGCAGTGGTTTGAATCGCGTGATATTCGTGAAAAAGGCAAGTTCATATTTTACTTTTTCCATTATGTTCCCGTTATACCAATACATGGTTAGCTGCTTCTGCGTTTTCGGACAGAGCTTTTTATGATTCTGTTTTTTTTTATACGAAAGTGTTCCACGTCGGGGTCTACCACAATTGCCATGACGTCTTTCGTTACGGTAGTACATCAGCAAAATAAACGCAACCAGACGACAAAGAATAAAAGCACCTTAAGAAGCCGATACCTGGGAGTCAAACACATCATCTACAAAGACCACGGGAATTGCCTCCGGGCTCTTGACCCTCTACGCCACCACTCAAAACACAAAGAAAGCTATACGAGCGCGCAATTATGACACTCACAAAGCTTTAGCTCGCAGGTTGGTATCGCCGTCTGAAAACTGAAGACAAGAGTTATTCGTAACTTCCTCAATCAGCTCAGGCAACGCTTCAGTGCATTTCACTAGATTTGTAATTTTCGCAATGTTCTGACACACCACAATGAGGCGGTTTTACGCCAGCCTCACTGATAGCCTTCGTCCGTATTAAAACATACCTCTCCAACACTCCCCTCGCTGCCGCACTAGTTCCCTGCTCACCTTGTGAGAACTGACGGGAGAGATAGAGGGAACAAGCGAGGCGTGTGGCATTTATCTAACCGTGTCACGGTTCTTTGAAGAAGTACATAAAGGTATCATTGTTTATTATGTTCTTGTTGCTGCCATGTTTGTCTTCGATTCACCATATGTGTTGTCGTGGTATATACTGCAAAAAATATTTTCCCTTGATTACGTAAAAAAGCGTAGGTAACATGCTTCCAACCACTTCCGTAAAAAGAAAATAGTACCCCAGAGATCACGTAGAACACATAGAACGTACAGCCCTTCGAACTTTCGCGGAGGTCTCCGCAACGAAGAAATAAAGTAACGGCTGCTACAGAACAACACCTGCTCCGCAGGGCCGTTTCTCCCATATTATTCATAATACTATTGCTACATGTCCGTAAAATTAAACGTTTTTTTCCATTAGACTCAACATGAGGCGTACGGAATTGGCAGATCTTCTTTCTGCAAATACAAGGTCATTCAAAAATTACCAGGCCACTATTCCAAGTAATGCTGTGGCAGTGTCATCAGGAAATTTTTGACTGCACATGCACATGCTAAATAATTTACGAAGTGAATTTAAATGTTTAAAAATCACCAAGGATAAAATTCCTATTCACTAAAATTGAACTTTATTTTCCCATGATCACAAAACAAAATTTGACACAGACATGCTACAAGCTGTGTGAAGAAAAATTGTCAAAACATTTATTTTATTTCGGTGGCTTTGTGTCTGGAATTTAACATACGAAGAAGGAATATCATGACTTCCAGATACCCAAAGTACCTGTATTGTCTTCCTAATGTAATAGTTTTGTGCAGACTTCTTTTCTGAAAAAGAGAAAAAAAAAACATTTTGTCAGCACAACCACACCAGGCGAGTACAGAACAAAAAACAGTGAGAGCACAATTAATTTATTCATTTCAAGACTCCTAATAGGCCTTGTTAGAGGCACCGGCTTGCAGCACACAAATAAATGATCACACTTAGTAAATAATATTACGTATCACACAGAATGAAATGGGTAAAAGCACAAACAACTTCATCAACAATTGTATCGGGCCAGTTGGTAAGGATCAATCTTGCTAGAAAGCGCAGCCACTATAACACAGAAAACACAACACAAGCGCTTAACTACAACTAACCGTTTATTTCAAACGTTGAAGTTTATAAAGGGGGTGAAAAGAGAAAAAAAGAATAATAAAATGTAGACAACAAAGAGCACACGTGCCAGTCCCGCACATTACTATCTGTTATTACCTATCACCCCATCCAAAAAACATAGTTCTTTCCGCGTCAGCGAGATATAAGGTGCACTAACACTCTCAAAATCATCGCGTGTCATTTTCCACGCTTCTACTATCAAACGGGTTAATAAATTTCTGTCCCGATATAACACACACGTGTTATCAAAATAAGGCACACAAACCGCCCTCCTTACAGTGGTTCGCCAAGTGACCATCTGAACCCTTCTGCACTTTATTGTGTAGCTCCTCTCGATAATGCATCTTTCAGTTGTTTCCACATAAACAAGACCACATGACAAGGGCACTCTGTTAGCAACCGACTGTGCAGACTCAACATATTTACTACAATGCTTAATTTGGCATCCTTTCTTTTCTCTTAAAACAGGGCAAGTTTTGTGACATATTTTGGACAGTTTTTCAGGAGCAGACATGACCACTCAGACGCCCACCTTATTACCAATCTATTTAGGATTGTGTGCCACACTATTGATATAGGGGACAACAGCCGTTTTACGCCACTGCAGGGGAGTGTTAATACGCTGCCTGTTTAGTTTCTTTAGGTCCCTATGTAGCGATTCAGCGACGCTTATAACCATTCGTTGTGGGTAACCTGCTGCCTTCAGTCACAAAGCCTGTTGCTCAAAGCTCTTCTTCATGAGGTGAAAACAGGACTTCTCCAACGAATTAAAAAGGCACATTCGTGCAACAGACCTCTTCACTACTTTGGTATGGGCAGAACAGAAAGGCAACAGTGGCTTTTTGCTCCTGGGCTCAGAAAGCCAACAAACGTGGTCATCCTGAAATTGCAACGAAAGATCTAGGAACCTGAGGATATCACTATATGGCACCTCTTGTGTTAGTTTCAGAGGCTGACAAACTGTCTCAAACACTCCAAGTGTTAAAACAGATGTGTGTGCAGGCATAAGCACAGATGTGAGTGCAGGCGTAATATTGTATCATCATATACTCCTGAGGCATCAGTGCGATTGACATATCTGGTAAGCCCTTGATATGCTAACAGCTCCTAAGTTTGAACATAAATATATATCAGCTTAGTAACAATGGACTAAAGGAGTAAAAAAAATGCAGCCAAGTTAGCTTGTCAATAAATATTTCATATGGAATCGATTTCCACAAATCATGATATTCACTGTATTACATTTGAACTTAGTTCAATAGAATATTTAAGAACCATACCTTTTGAAGTTACTTTTGTGCCCTCTTCTGCACTGTGAATAATAATTATATCCCAGGTGTAACACTAACAGAACCTAAAAAATGTTTATGAAGAGTGTGTTAAATCAAATTAATGCAACAAAATATAGTCATTTTTCTTCGATACCAACAAGAGAACAACGAAAACCAAACTTGGTGAAACCTCGTCAAACATATCAGATCTATGGCAACTCGGGCTATTGAATCAATCCGCAAACTTGGTCGGTCGGCACTACAGTGGCCTACACAGGGACAGTCTTATTATTATTTACCGTACGTATGTTCACCCGATTCCATAATATGGGTACGTTTTATACTCTTGGGGCAGCATTCAAGAACAACACGCTGGTTTTCTTAGAGCGACGTGCTCTTCGGAGTGTTTTAGGAGACCGGCAATTTACTGCAAACTGTGTGTTATGCCAAAAATCCCTAATCCCCACACTAGATTGTAAAATCAGCAGACTCACCGCCAAGCGTATTTAAAATTTACGCTCACCGATTTAGACAAAAACAGCTTGTATTCATTTCTGAACTGAGACCTTTGTGATGTCTCTCCATCTAGGCTAGAAAAGCCTGAAGGTTTGCTGGTTCAAGAGCAGCTATAACGTTTAAAAACTGATTGATTGGTAGGGTTTAACGTCTCAAATCCACCATATGATTATGAGAGACGCTGTAGTGGAGGGCTCCGGAAATTTCGACCACCTGGGGTTCTTCAGCGTGCACCCAAATCTGAGCATACGGGCCTACAACACTTCCGCCTCCATTGGAAATACAGCAGCCGCAGCCGGGATTCGAACCCGTGACCTGCGGGTCAGCAGCCGAGTACCTTAACCACTAGACCACCGCGGTGGGGCAACATTTAAAAGTCAACATATAGACAGCATCAATTCAAATGAGTCATTGGCAGACACGGATATCAATTTCTCCATTTATTTCCATATATTTCCAAACTTCTACCGCTTATACATATAAAAGGTTGACCATGTGATAAAATTGCCAATTGTTGATGTAACTGCAACAGATTTATCTACGTGTGAAGAAACACAAGATTTAGGTATATTCAAGAGACTTTGTCTTGGTCATTCTCAGTACGCCTCCAAGATTACACTCCCACAATTCAAGCTGAGCTTTTAAAGACCAATTTAGCCCATAAAAAACTTTCAGTCAATGACTCATCAGTTGTTACATTTTCTGACTCACTCACCATATGTAGATTCATAAACACAGCTGCTTCTTTAAAGTCTCACGTTCGGAATCGTCTGGTTTTCTTATTCACCAAACACTTGAGTACAGTATGGTTAGTATGTGTGGTAAGTCGTCGCGGTATACCAAAAAACGAAGTATCTCCCGCACTCGCGTGGTGGTGCCAAGATGGTCCTGTAATGTTCATTTTACCTGATACAGTTTCTGTTACTGAATCACCATTTTCTAAACATTCCTTACTCCCGGATTTGATAAAAATAAAATACCAGTTCGAAATTTCACGGTCATCTTTATTTTCCTTGTGGTAATTAATAGTGCCCCCATCGCAAATTGAAAGTGTGCTTCACATAATGTCTCTGCTGCATTCCGGCTCCTCATTTTTATCTATACAAGTCTGGGCGGATGCCATATCGGCATTGTTTTTACGGTCAAAAGCCTGAAAATGTCGAGAATTTTTTACTTATTTGCCAACATTTAAAAAGCCAACAATGAAAAGAATTTTTATTTAGAAAAAATAGGCATTACTCTCAATCATGAAAACAGTCTTTTTCTTTTGGCGTCTTCTCTGGGCCACAGCAACGAGAGCGTCTTCATAGCAGTTTGCGAATTCATTAAAGAGACAAGCATGTTATTTGTTAGGTTATTACTGATAAAAATTACCTTCTCTAAGTAATTTATTGATGCAATATATATTTGAATACCTACTTTATTCGAAGGTGACTTTGAGATTGGGGAATTCCTAGATATCTGAAAAATTCATTTGCCTTTATGAATTTTGACATTTTTTTGATGCTGATCATTTTAACAGCTAGTTTATTGACCGATTCCTGTAGTGGATACGAGCCATAACATAGGCACAAACAAAGCAAAGCAAAGAAAAGCAAAACAAGCAAGCTGACAATGGAGGGAATCTCTTTGGGTGGTTACAAAAGGTTCATGCATTTTTAATAAATGATTACCATTGTGGCAGGTGGCCACCGTGACGTGCCAAAAGACGCCGACGCCGGTCGCGTCAGTGGCACCTGCCTCTGGCTCTACAGCGATGGCGCTTTGATTGCGTAGCATCGCTGTGCCCAGCGTGTAAAATCATGCAAGAAGTGAGGCACGCGCATCTGGTTTCATTTTAACCAACCCCGTCTGAATGGGCAGGGGCGTTCACCCATCACAACTTGAATTTAAAATGAAGTACGCACAGATGGAGGAACACATCCGAGGAAAGCAACAATTTAGCGTAGAGACCTTTAGGTTTATCTTGCAAGCGTTTCATGATTCAGATGCAAAACGTCTTGTGTAAATTTTGACCTCGACGAACGCACTCATGGTGAACAAAATCTTTACTATAAAAAAATATTCCGACATTCTTTTTGTTCGGAAAGATTCTTGGAAATTTTTTCGAGGCTGATATTCTTTAGCTCCACTATTCAGCGTTATATTTTCCCGAAACCCGAGCAAGGTTGTGATAAAAATCTGCGAGGACGACCGGTATACATGAGGCCTTCCATGACGCTCAGAACATGAAGGTTCCATGGCCGGAGACCACCTAGTGTACGTATACGCCATTGCAATTAAGCCCACTCTTGCGTGCATGGACATTGCGCGAAGATTTCAGCCTCGTCAGAATACAGATACGGCTGTGAATATGTGGCTATAGATTTTTATCTAATTAGCGTTAAAGCGCAACTTCCAGAAAATCCTGTGTTTGTGAAAATTTGAAAATTGTTACCGTTTTTTCTTATCAATTATATCAGGTGAAACAGAAATGAACCAGGTTTTGCGGCCTCTTGAGTTTTGCTAACTCGAGTTAACAACGTAGAAATTTTTGAGTGCATACCGGTCTAGGCGAATTTTTTTCGTTAAGTCAGGGTTTTCGCAAAATCGGGTTTGGTCTCATCGAGAAGTAACTCCAATAAACAAATTTTTGACAAACACTAGTATTTTCACATGATTGAGCCAAGACGCACATAAATAATAACCAAAAGGAAAGACTGTGTGGAACCATGTCAAACAAGCCACAGCTTTGATCTTTTTGATATAAATCTACATTGCATACTGATCTACTCCAACGCTTGGAAAGGTGTTTATGTAAAATGCCGCATGACTTGGTTCCGGAAAGCTCATTCACTTCAACTAACTGCGAGTATCAATTAAATGCAACTGCGAAAAAATGTGCGAGAAAGCACAACCACGTCGTCTCATTTTAAGATGCTTAGAAGAGCAAGAGGACATCTATGCAGAGTGTGATAAGATCGGTGGCTGAATGTAACCTGATGATAGATAGGTCGATGACCGTTTAGACGTTGGTTTGCAGGACATTGTGCGAAAAAAACTACGCGCCATTTATTCACAAAAACAAAAACAACAAAAAACTCTAAACACTGGGTACAATAAAAAAATTGACGATAATCACTCCTACACATAATATATGATAAACATACGGCGCAAGGTGGTGGACCCCACCAAGAACATGAAAGCGTAATGATATTTTATTAAATACATAATGCTTCATAAGCACTGAATTATTACTACAAAGAGTGATCTTGGAGTAGTTTAAAATTCATGCTCCGCCCAGGAAAGGATAATCGACTGAAAAATAATCTGCGCTATAGTACCAAAGTAGTTGTCCTGAATTTACGATAACCCACCAGACATATAAGTTCAATGTCATCGTCGCAAGAGAAGCAGAGAAGCACATATGTTCTCGAAGACTACATTGATGGACTTTGGCAAACTCCCAGGTGGTCCGATGAGGTAGTACAGTGAGCTGTAATGGCATAATTAAATCATGCTTCACCACCTCAAGTCCGTGTACCCAGTCAAGACTCAGCAGTCCTTCGTCGCCACAGGAAAAGTTGCTCTCAGAAAATATGCTCAAATCTTGAGCAGCTGCTTGTGTCATTTTACCAGACCTGGACGAAACGTATTGTTAGAGCAAACTAGAGGGGAATCATCATGACCGCTGTTGCTCAAACTGGTTCACCGCAACAAGACAGACTTGTAGATACCCACGGGAGGTTGCTGTTCATTGCTGAAGGACACCCTTTATAACGTGATGGAGCTCGGGGGCTCTGAATGTGGGGTTATTTGCCTGGGTAATGACGCGACTTCCTCCACGAGTGGTGCCGCGTCGATATCCCTGATGTTGCAAGCAGTCCGGCAGTGCGCAGAGACACCATCTGAAGTAGGCATCCGAGGAAACTTAAAGACGGCGTACACGCACTGAGGCCACAAACAGAATTTCAAGTGCCCATGGCGCCTTCCTTTGTGGCACAGCATGAACCAGAGTTCTCGGCCGCCAGATGTCACAAGAAGTGCGGTTTAGTTGTTGATCTCACCCAACCAGTGAAGCTTGGTGGTAAGTCGGGGAAATCACCCAACCTCACTTGTGGTGCAGCCGAGATCGGCACACTCGTTGCTTCGCACGCCTTTCGTACTGGCTGGGTGCGAGCGGCGACCGACGTGGACGAGCACAAGGCAGACGCTCGCCGAAACCGTGACGTTCGATGAAAGGGCTTGGTGGCTCGTCAATTCATAGGACTAAGAGCACGAGCTTTGTTTTGTTTTGTTTCCCTGGGTAGTTGGCTCATACCCACTCAGGGGGATTGGCCAAGGAAGTGTAGTGCAGTTTTTCTCTGATCATTTTAACTATGTGTAATGAATTGGTATTAAAAAAAGACTAATGTAAAAATAAAAACAACATAAAAGAGCAAAAAAAATCAAGTTGAGCGATTTTGAGATTTGAGGTGTTATGATTACCACTCAGCTGCGTTTACTTCACTCTGCCCTGGGGAGTAATATATAATTTTTTTTTGATTGAAGATCACAAAGGTATACGCTTGGTTGCCTGAATAAAATCGCAAACGGCATTGAAAGCATCCCTGTGGCAATGTCCCAAAGCTGAGGCGCCAAAGCACGAGCTAACTGAAGAACTTCTTCTTTGCCATCACCGCCAGATATTCAGAGCGGAGAAAAGCTACCACACCTAAATTACTCAAGAAGAAAAATGGAAGCGTTGTGGATTTGTTAAGATACGTACGTTTACAGTGTTTTAGTATTCGTATAAGAGAATTACCTCTAGGTTTTATTAATTTGCGAATGATCAAACTAGCCAAACCCAGAGTTAAAAAAAAGTGGCTCGAAGGTCGCACACGCCTTTTGCGCAAGGGGCTCACGAGGCCGGCATTCTTGGCGCAATGAAAGAAACACACCACCGGTCACCGGGAGCTTTCGGCCATGTGAGTCGTTAGGTATAACAACAATTTTATTTTGCATGCAAACGTTGCAGTCATCAACATTGTAATCAGAAAGACTCACTTGTCTGTGGTTGCCGAAGCGCGCCAGAAGTTCCGGCGTATTACCAGCAGATACTTTCTGCTCTGAAGAAGTCACCATCCATCCATCAATCCATCCGTCCATCCATCCATCCATCCATCCATCCATCCATCCATCCATCCATCCATCCATTCATCCATCCATCCATCCATCCATCCATCCATCCATCCATCCATCCATCCATCCATCCATCCATCCGTCCATCCATCCATCCATCCATCCATCCATCTATCCATCCATCCATCCATCCATCCATCCATCCATCCATCCATCCAACCATCCATTCATCCATCCGTCCGTCGTCCGTCCGTCCGTCCGTCCGTCCATCCATCCATTCATCCATCCATCCATCCATCCATCCATCCATCCATCCATCCATCCATCCATCCATCCATCCATCCATCCATCCATCCATCCATCCATCCTTCCATCCATCCGCATGTCTATCCGTTCGTCCGTCACCTATTTATATATCTGAAATGCCTGGGTGGCCGCAAATTCAGCGGTATGCTTCGTTCACTATTCCAAATAATGGGTATTCATCAGAGCAGGCATGAAAAGATATATATTTAGGACACGTCACACGACTTTTGTGGCAGGTCCACTAAAAGGATACCGCTAGGATTTTGTGAGTCGTGTTCAAACGCACGGACCGACTATCGTAAGTCCTTCGGATTATTAAGAGGCTGCGTTGAATGCTTTTAGTGAAGTGCGCATTTGATTTAGCTGCACTGTGTCTTGCTACAGCACAGCTTATGAAAGTATTCGAAGGACCTTAATTGCTGAAGACTGCTTTGGCAGTACCAGTGTGTTCTGGCGACACATATTTTGCTATATTGGTCAGCATAGCGATGCCTCTTCCGGTGGGAGCCCTTTTTTCTCGTTGGGGAGGTGTGGATGAGGGTGTTGATTGTAGAATGGCTAACTTTCATGGCAGGTGGTCACTACGTACAAGTATTTTGATATAACCTAAAAGGTTAAAGCATCACCGAGTTGGTCGATGGAGGAGGTTAATAAAACCACCGATAAACAGACCAGCTGCTCCAATCGTTAGAAAGATTTAATTTCTCGAGATATTTTATAGTTTGGTTGTATGAATTTCTTGCAGATAGCAAATTCTATTGTTGTGAATGAGGTCCATCTTCCCCAAAGTAAAAATGGTACATAGGGGCTCCTCATGGTTCCACTCCCTCACAAGGTTTCGAAATATAATTTTTGGCTCAGTTGTACTTCACAGAAACGTCCAAGTGTACGTATATGAAAATGAAACTGCATTCTGTGCAGCTTCCTTCTTTATTCACTCTTTGCACGCTACATGAAAATCATATTTGAATAATTAGTAATATGGTTTCAACATACTCGAATGAACCTGAATGTTAGCAAAAATTCAGTGATTATTTTTCTGCTCTGAATTCTTCGGATGGCATTTTCCTTCAATACTACCAAGAGGCGATCGCGGAAAATAATTTGGTTCTATATTACTTTTTGAACAAAACCTAACTCTGTGAAACCTCATCGAACATGTCAAATCTAAAGAAACTCCGGCTGTTGGATCGATTCACAAACTTCGTCGGCACCCCAGTAGCCTAAGCAGGGAAAGTTTTATTATTCTTTACTGTATGTGTGTTCACCCGATTCCCGAATTTGGGTGAGTTTTATACTCATAGGGGCCGCATACAGGAATAATACGCTGAATGTTTTAGAGTGACATGCTCTTCAGAGTATTTTAGGGGATCCGAAATTTACTGCAATCTGTGTGTTATGTCAAGAATCCAGAATCTCCGCCCTAGATTGTAAAATAACCAGGCTGACCGTAAAAGCACACCTAAAACTTACGCTGCTTGATTAAGACGAATACAGTTTGTATTCTTTTCTGAACCAGGAACTTTTTATTGCCTCTTTAGGTTGCAAAGGCCTCAAGGTTTGTTGGTTGAAGTGCTGCTAGTACATTTAAACGTTCAGATATAGGCAACGTCATTTAAAGTGAGTCATTGGCAGAAACGAAAATCAATTTGATGATATATTTTCATGTATTTCCAAACTGCTACCTATATACACATAAAAGGTTGACCATATGCTACAATTAGGAATTGTTGATGTAACTGCAACTGATGTATCTGTGTGCGAAGAAAAGCAGGGCATAAGTATATTCAAGCGGCTTTGGCTTGGTCATTCTCAGTACGCCTCAAAGATTACACTTCCGTAATTGAAGCAGAACTTTAATGACTATTTTAGACCTAAAAGAATTTAAGGAAAATATTTGTCAAATGTTACAGTTTCTGACTCACTCTCGATGTGTAAATCCTTAACTTCAGCTGTTTCTTTCAAGTCTCAAGATCGGAATGGTTTCGTTTCCTTAATTACCCAACACTGTGTCGTTATTATGAGTGGCACGTCGTCGAAGCATGTAAAAAAAAACGAAGTATCCGACGCACTCCCGTGATGGTGCCAAGATGGTCTTGTAATATCTATTTTACTTGATACAGCTTCTGTTATGGAATCACCATTCCTTAAATATTCCTTACTTCCTGATTTTATGAAGATAAGATACCAGTTCAAGATTTTACGGTAGTCTTCCTTTTCTTTATGGGAATAAATGATGCCCCACTTTCTAATTGAATGTGTGCTTCACAAAATGTCTCTGCTGCATTCCGGCTCCTAATTTTTATTTATACCAGTCAGGGTGGATTCCATATCGCTTTTCTTTTTACTGTCAAAAGCTGGAAATTGTGGAGAATTTCTTACTTACTTGCCGACATATCAAAAAGCCACAGAAAAGAAGAAGAATTTTTATTTACAAAAATAGACATTGCTCTCAATCAAGAAAACAATCTTTTCCTTAAGGCTTCTTTTCTGGCGTTTATGTTGAATGCCGCATGAGTTGGATCCGCGAAAGCGCATTCCCTTCAACTATCTGCGAGTATGAAATGCGACTAGAAAAAAGTGTGCGTAAAAGTACAACCACAACGTCTCATTTTAAGATGCATAGAAGAGCTAGAGGATATCCATGCGAGTGGGATATGATCGGTGGCTGAATTTAACCAGATGATAGATAGATCGATGACCGTTTAGAAGCTGCTCTTCAATACATTGTGGAAAAAAAAACCGACGACAAGCTACAGAATTCACACGCCATTTATTCACAAAAATTGAATTAACAAAAAACTCAAAACGCTGGCAACCATAAAAAATGACGATAATCACTCCTACATATTGTCACAAAGACACAGGCACGCAGGTACAAAATAGGGCGTTTACTTTCGTAACCCAAGGGCCAGAAACGCGAACACCAGAGCACGCGCACACTGAACTACTTCGTTGTCCTCTTCAGAGGCTGGCTACTATAGTTGCCAGCCTACATTGCGTCAATTCCCCCCTTTCAAGAGCGACCGTCCCGGTCGATTGACTGAGATTGTAGAGGTGGCCATGAAAGAAAAAAAATGATCACGTCAATGGAAAAAAAAGCCCACGCTGTTGTGGATAATAAGGAAAAAGTTCGAAGTGTTCATAACTCGCGGGCGTGGTACGGTTTCATCCGTACTACATGGACTACTTCTGGACGTGGACGTCTTCGGTTTAAACTGGTGTCGGAGCTTTGGGGAACTACCTCGTAATTCACGTGACTGAGGCAGCGCACAACTTCGTAAGGGCCAAAGTAGCGCCGCAATAGCTTCTCCGAAAGCCCACGATGTCGAACTGGTGTCCACACCCATACATAGTCACCTGGTTGATAGTGGACGATCCTTCGGCCTTGGTTGTAACGGCGAGCGTCAATATCTTGCTGCGCGCGAATGCGGTTCCGTGCAAGCTGGCGGGCTCCCTCGGCTTTCTCAACGAAGTCGTCAACGCTGTCATTTCCGCTGTTGTCTTGGTCTACGGGGAGCATAGCGTCTAACGGTGTTGTGACGCGACGGCCATAAACAAGCTCGAATGGTGTTAGGTCTGTGGTCTCTTGAGCAGCGGTGTAATAGGCAAAATTGACGAACGGCAAAATTTCATCCCACGTTTTGTGCTCTACATCAACATACATAGATAGCATGTCGGCCAATGTTTTGTTTAACCTCTCCGTCAAGCCGTTCGTTTGGGGATGATAAGCTGTTGTTTTCCGGTGGTTGGTGTGCGTCAGCTTGGTGACTTGTTGCAATAACTCTGCCGTAAATGCTGCTCCGCGATCGGTTATGAGAAGAGCATGTGCACCATGACGCAAAACAATGTCGTGGACAAAGAATCTGGCGACTTCAACTGCAGTTCCCTTAGGCACAGCTTTGGTTTCTGCATAGCGAGTCAGATAGTCGGTCGCGACAATTATCCACTTATTTTCTGAGGATGACGTAGAGAAGGGACCAAGAAGATCCATTCCTACTTGCTGAAATGGTGCTCGAGGTGGATCTAAAGGTTGGAGGAAACCGGCGGGCTTTGCGGGTGGAACTTTACGCCTCTGACAGTCACGGCAGGTGCGGACATAGCGCTGAACGGACGAATACAGCTGTGGCCAGTAGTACTGCTGTCGGATGCGCGCTAATGTCCTAGCAAAGCCTAAGTGACCAGCCGAAGGATCGTCGTGGCACGCCTGCAAAACTTCCTCACGCAGTGCCATTGGAACGGCGAGGAGGAAAGTTTCCTGGCTGCTCTCAAGATTTCACTTGTAGAGAACATTGTTCCGCAGGCAATACGTAGTCAAACAACGTGAGAGTAGGCGTGGGACTATAACGTCTTCTCTTTGAAGATGCTGGATGACAGGAAGTAGCTCAGTGTCCTCACGTTGAAGCTCAGCCATCCACACCACATCGACGATGCCAAGAAACGGTAAATCTTGTTCAGTGTCAGATGACGTCGGGGAAATAGGAGCACGAGACAGGCAGTCCGCATCTGTATGCTTATGTCCTGATCGGTAGACCACCGTTACTTCGTACTCTTGAAGGCGGAGGCTCCAGCGGGCGAGGCGGCCTGAACGATCTTGTAGATTGGCAAGCCAACAGAGCGAATGGTGGTCACTGTCCGCTCGAAATGGCCGGCCGTATAGGTAGGGTCGAAACTTGCTAATGGCTCAAACGACTGCTAGGCACTCTTTTTTGGTGGTAGAGTAATTAGCCTCTGCTTTTGTGAGACTGCGGCTCGCGTAAGCGATCACACGCTCTGCGCCATTCTGCCATTGAACTAGAATGGCTCCGATTCCCAGGTTGCTGGCGTCTGTGCGGATCTCGGTGTCGGCAGTGTCGTCGAAATGTGCCAGCACTGGAGCTGTCTGCAGTCGATTGCGCAGCTCTACGAAGGCTTGTTGTTGTTCTTCCGTCCATACGAAAGGTACATCTGGCCGTGTCAGTCTTGTAAGAGGTTCCGCAATTTTCGAAAATCCTTCGACAAAACGGTGGTAGTACGCACAGAGTCCGAGGAATCGCTGAACAGCCTTTTTGTCTCCAGGACGAGGAAAATCGGCAACGGCAGCCAACTTCTCCAGATCTGGTCGAACACCCCCCGGGCTAACCACGTGGCCGAGAAACTTGAGTTCCTGATAGCCGAAGTAGCACTTTTCGGGCTTGATAGTAAGGTTCGCTCTCCTAATTGCAGTGAGGACACTTTTTAGCCTTGAAAGATGCTTGTCAAATGTGGTTGAAAACACAACGACATCATTCAAGTATACAAGACACGTCTGCCACTTTAGTCCAGCTAGTACAGTATCCATCATGCGTTGAAACGTGGCGGGAGTGGAACAGGGACCGAAAGGCAGCACTTTAAATTCGTAGAGCCCGTCAGGCGGCACGAACGCGGTTTTCTCACGGTCGCCCTCGTCAACTTCAATTTGCCAGTACCCTGACTTGAGATCTAGTGGTGTAAAGAACTGGGCGTGGCGTAGACGGTCTAAGGCGTCATCAATCCGTGGCAGGGGGTAAACGTCGCGTTTCGTGACTTTGTTAAGCCGTCGGTAGTCGACGTAGAAGCGTAGTGTGTTGTCTTTTTTCTTTACTAAAACAACAGGTGACGCCCACGGACTTGTCCAGGGTTGGATGACGTCATTATACAGCATTTCTTGAACTTGACGCTTAATCACCTCTCTTTCCTTCGGGGACACACGGTATGGATGTTGGCGAAGAGGCCGCGCCGACTCCTCGGTAACAATGCGATGTTTTGTAACCGTGGTACGCCGAACTTTCGATGCTGTGGAGAAGCAGTCCGAGAATTCCCTCACAAGGTTTAGCAGCCGCTTTTTTCGTGAATCTGGCAAGTCTGGATTAACGTGAATGCGGCTTCCCAGGTCAGCACAAGCTCTTGCATGCGGTGAAGCCGTATCCAATGTGCCAATATCGAAAGAGTCGGTGATTTCACTGAGGAAAGCGACAGTAGTCCCTCTAGGAACGTGCTGAAACTCATTGCTGAAGTTGGTCAGCAGAAATCGAGAGCGTTTATTCTCTAACCGAACAAGGCATCAGGCTATGCATATGTTTCGTTTGAGCAGCAGCGGGATATTTGCCTCTGCAATACCTTCATAGTCGTTGAATTCGTCAAAAACGTCGCAGGCTACCAAGGTGAACGCGCTACTCTTCGGCGGTAACATGACGTCATCGTCTACAATTCTCAAAGCATTGACGTAACTGCCGTGAGGGTTAAGCGCTAAAGCGTGCGCCGTGGAAAACGTCACTTGCGACTGTTGCAAATAAATCATGGCTCCATTACCACGCAGAAAGTCCAGTCCGAGAATTAGATCCCTCGAGCAACTCGGCAGTATTACAAAATCTCCGAGATACGTAAATCCGTGAATACTGCCTTGCGCTGTGCACCGCCCCACCGGAGTAAGAAGATGGCCTCCTACCGTACGTATCTGCGACCCAGCCCACTGGGTAGAAACCTTCTTCAGCCTGCAGGCAAGACCCATGCTCATAACGGAAGTGTCTGCTCCAGTGTCAATTAGCGCCATTACTTTTTCGTCGTCCACAGTTACCGCACTGTTTGATGTCACCACTCTTCGCATCACGTTTGACTGCGTCTGTATATCTTTTTGCTGCTGTCGCTGTCGTCGTAGTGGAGGATCTTCCGTAGAGTCAGCGTCAGCGGCCTCACCTCCGGAGGTCGCTGAACTCAGTTTTCCCGACTTGCAGGACTGGGTGAACGGCGTCTTGGAGCGCCGCGTGAATAGGCTGGGCTCGGTGACCTGTAGTGAGCAGGCGATGACGAGCGAGGTTCTTGTGACCGATGTTCGATACTGCGACGATTCGAGATGAAGCTTTCTATTTGGCCAGTGGTCGCTCGCCAGGTCGTGAACGAGGGGCATTAGGCAAAAATCCACGGAGACCCACACGACGGTATGGACATGTTCGGTAGACGTGTCCGGCTTCCCCGCAGTGGAAACAAAGGGGCCTGTGGTCGGGTGTACGCCAGATGTCACTCTTTCTCGGTCTTGCTTCGGCGATCAACGGTGAGCTGCGAGGGCGGAAGCCTACCTCCATTTGCTGAGCGTGTCGCTCATTGGGGTAAAATACGCTGGTTGAACTGCACGATGGAGGACGTCGCACTGCTTCCGCGTGGCTCATCTCGACGCAGTGCCTCTGTTGTGGCGCCTCGGATGGTTGGGGAGCGTGAACGGCTTGCCGTAGCTTGGCGCATACCATCTCCGCAATGGAGAGCTGCTCTGCAGGTGAAGCAGTCACCTGAATCGCTTTTAGCTCTTCCTTAATGAGAGCTCTGATAAGCTCTCGCAACGCGCTGATATTATTGCCGAGAGTGACAGAAGTGACCCCACTTGGGTTTGCACCACGGTTATACTGCCTGGCACGCTGTTGAAGGGCCCTCTCCATGGCAGTGGCTTCCACATGGAACTCCGCAAGTGTCGCAGGCGGGTTTCGAATCAGGCCGGCAAAAATCTCTTCTTTAACACCACGCATTAGGCGGCGAACTTTCTTGGATTCGGAAATAGAGGGCTCCGCACGCCTGAAAAGCCGATCCATGTCTTCTACGTAGGTCGTCACCCTTTCGTTAGGGCCTTGAACCCTTGTTTCTATAAGACGCTCCGCTGTCTCTTTCCTGTCCTCTCGGGCAAATGCCTTGAGGAACTGCCGTTGAAACTCATCCCATGACGTAAGCGCTGCTTCATGGCACTCAAACCACGTTTTCGCGGAGTCCTCTAGGAAGCAGTACACATAGCGTAGCTTACGCTCTGGGGTCCAATCGTTGATGACGGCGACCCGGTTGAAATGCCCGAGCCAGTCGTCGGCATCTTCAAAAGCAGCTCCGTGAAATGTCTTCGGCGTCTTGGGCTGGTTAATAACCAGGTGCGCTGGGGCTGGCGTGGTGACGTTAGGCGGTGTTTGATTCATAGTCCTCTGACGTTCAGGCAGCAAACCGTGCTGTGGCTTAAGTCCCTGGAGACGACGGCTGGAACGTTCGTGCACAGGTGTAAGCTCGGCTGAGATACTCGATGGACTTGCGTCAGGGGTGCTCTCAGGGGACCGTATCATCTACCGTACCCAGCACCTCCACCAAAAATTGTCACAAAGACACAGGCACGCAGGTACGAAATAGGGCGTTTACTTTCGTAACCTAAGGGCCACAAACGCGAAAACCAGAGCACGCACACACAGAACTACTTCGTTGTCCTCTTCAGAGGCTGGCTACTATAGTTGCCAGCCTACCTTGCGTCAATATAATATACGATAAACTTACGGCACGAAATGCCGAACCCCGCGTAGAAAGTAAAAGCATTGTGCTATTCATTTAAATACTTAAGGTTTCATAAGCACTGCATATTGACTACGAAGAACGATTTCGGACTAGTTTCAACTTCACACTCCATGCTGCAAAGGATAATCGACTAAAAAATAAACTGCGCTATGATATCCAAGTTCGTGTCCGAAAGTTGAGATTAGACATACATATTCACAGTCATCGTCGCAGGAGAAGCAGAGCAGCACACATGTTCTCGAAGACAACATTGATGGACTTCGGCAAACTCCCAGGTGGTATGATGGGGTAGTACAGCGAGCTGTGATGACCTAAATAAATGATGATTCACTACCTCAAGTCTGTGTACCCCGTCGAGACTCAGCAGTCCTTCGTCGCCACAGGAGAAGCGGCTGTCAGAAGATATGCTCGAATCGTAAGCAGCTGCTTGTGTCATTTTACCAGAACGTATTGTTAGAGCAAACCATGGGGTAACCATCACGGTCACTGTAGCTCCAACTGGTTAACCGCAACAAGACAGGCTTGTGGATACCCACTTGAGTTTGCTGTTCACTGAAGGACACCCTCTTGAACCTGATGGAGTTCGTGGGCTCTGGATGTGGGGTTGATGGCCTGAGTAACCACGCGAATTTCTTCTCGAGTGGTGCCGAGTCAACATCCCTGATGTTGCGAGCGTTGCAGCGGTGCGCAGAGACACCATCTGAAGTGGGCATCCGAGGAAACTTGAAGACGCCATACACGCACTGAGGTCACAAACAGGATTTCAAGTGCCCATGGCTCCTTCCTTTGTGGCACAGCATGAACCAGGGTCCCCGGCCGCCAGATGTGACAAGAGGGGCGGTTTAGTTGTTGATCTCACCCAACCAGTGAAGCTTGGTGGCAAGTCGGGGAAATCACTCAACCTCACTTGTAGTGTGGTCGAGATCGGCACACTCGTTGCCTCGCACGCCTTTCGTACTGGCTGGGTGCGAGCGGCGAACGACGTGGACGAGCACAAGGCAGACACTCGCCGAAACCGTGACGTTCGATGAAAGAGCTTGGCAGCTCGTAAATTCATATGACTAAGAGCACGAGCTAACTGAAGAACTTCTTCTTTGCCATCACCGCCAGATTTACAGAGCGGAGAAAAGCTACCACACCTAATTTACTCAAGAAGAGTAATGGAAGTGTTGTGGATTTGTTATGATACGCACGTTCACAGTGTTTTATGATTCGTATAAGACAATGACCTCAAGGTTTTATAACTTTGCCAATGATCAAACTAGCCAAATCCATAGTTTGAAAAAAAGTGGCTTGTAGGTCGCACACGCCTCTCGCGTAAGGGGCTCACGAGGCCGGCACTCTTAGCGCAATGAAAAAAAAACACCACCGGCTACCGAGAGCTTTCGGCCGTGCGAGTCGTTAGGTATGACAAAATTTCATTTTGCATGCAAACGTTGCAGTCATCACCATTGTAATCAGGGAGACCCACTTGTCTGTCGTTGCCGAAGCGCGCCAGAAATTCCGGCGTATCAGTAGGAAATACTTTCTGCTCTGAAAAAGTCACCATCCATCCATCCACCCATCCACCCATCCATCCATCCATCCATCCATCCATCCATCCATCCATCCATCCATCCATCCATCCATCCATCCATCCATCCATCCATCCATCCATCCATCCATCGATCCATCGATCCATCCATCCATCCATCCATCCATCCATCCATCCATCCATCCATCCATCCATCCATCCATCCATCCATCCATCCATCCATCCATCCATCCATCCATCCGTTCGTCTGTCACCTATTTATCTATGTGACCTGCCTGGATGGCCGTAAATTCAGCGGTATGCTTCGTTCACTAATCCAAATAATGTGTATACATCGGAACAGGCATGAAAAGATATATATTTAGGACACGTGATACGGCTGTTGTGGCAGGTCTACTAAAAGGATACCGCTAGGGTTTCGTTTGTATGTTGAAACGCATAGACCGACTATCGTAAGTCCTTCGGATTATTAGGAGGCTGCGTTCAGCTATTTTAGTGAAGTGCGCATTTTATTAGGCTGCACTGTGTCTTGCTACAGCGCAGCTTATTAAAGTCTTTGGAGTACCCTAATTGCTGAAGACCACTTTGCCGGTGCCAGTGTGTTCTTTAGACACTAGTTTTATGATAATGCAAAGCATAGCGATGTCTCTTTCGGTGGGTTCCCTTTTATCTCGTTCGGGGGGTGTGAATGAAGGTGATGATTGTAGAACAGCTAACTTTGATGGCGGGTGGTCACTACGGACAAGTATTTTGTAATGACCTGGAAGGTTAAAGCATCACTGAATTGGTCGAAGGAGGAGGTTTATAAACCCGCCAATAAACACAGCAGCTGCTCAAATCGTTCTAAAGATTTAAATTCCCGAGATATTTTATAACTTGGGTGTATGAATTTTTTGCAGACAGCCGATTCTGTTGTTGTGAACGAGGTCTATCTTCCCCAAAGTAAAGATGGTATATTGGGGCTCCTCACGGTTCCACCCCCTCTCTTGGTTTTGAAAGATAATTTTTGGCCCAGTTGTACTTCACAGAAACGTCCAAGTGTACGTATATGGAAATAAAATTGCGTTCTGTGCTGCTGCCTTTTATATTCACATTTGCACACAACATAAAAATTGTATTTTGAATCATTAGTTATATGGTTTCAACACATTCGAATGAACCGGAATATTAGCAAAAGTGCAGTGATTCTTTTTCTCCTTTGAATTCTTAGGATTGCGTTTTCCTTCAATACAACCAAGCGGCGAATACGGAAAGTAATTTTGTTTCATATAACTTTTTGACGAAAATCTAACACCGCGAAACCTCATCGAACATATCAAATCTAAAGAAAGTCGGGCTTTTGGATGGATTCACAAACTTAGTCGGCACCTCAGTAGCCTATATACGCAGGGAAAGCCTTATTATTCTTTACTGTATGTTCACCCGATTCCCGAATTTAGGTGCGTTTTATACTCATAGGGGCTGCATACAAGAATAATCCGCTGAATTTTTTAGAGCGACATGCTCTTCAGAGTATTTTAGGGGATCCGAAATTTACTGCAAACTGTGTGTTATATCAAGAATCCAGAATCCCCACTCTAGATTGTAAAATTACCAGACTGACCGTAAAAGCATACCTATAACTCACGCTGCTTGATTTAGACGAATACAGTTTGTATTTTTTTCTGGAGCAGGAACTTTTTAATGCCTCTTGATCTAGGCTGCAAAGGCCTCAAGGTTTGCTTCTTCAAGTGCTGCTAGCACATTTAAACGTTCACATATAGGCAACGTCATTTAAAATGAGTCATTTGCAGAAACGAAAATCAATTTGATGATATATTTCCATGTATTTCCAAACTGCTACCTATATACACATAAAATGTTGACCATCTGCTACAATTAGGAATTGTTGATGTAACTGCAACTGATATTTCTGTGTGCGAAGAAAAACAGGGTATAGGTATATTCAAGCGGATTCGGCTTGGTCATTCTCAGTACGCCTCAATGATTACACTTCCGTAATTGAAGCAAAGTTTTATTGTCTCCTCTGGCCCTAAAGAGACTTTAAGGAAACTATCTGTCAAAATTGCAGTTTCTGACTCACTCTCGATATGTCAATCCGTAACTTCAGCTGTTTCTTTCAAGTCTCACGTTCGGAATGGTTTCGTTTCCTTATTTACCAAGCACTGTGCGGTTAATATGAGTAACAGGTCGTCGAGGTATATGAAAAAACGTAGTATCTCACGCATTTGCATGGTCGTGTCAAGATGATCCTTTATTGTCTATTTTACTGATACAGATTTTGTTACTGAAATACCATTTCTTGAATATTCGTTTTTTCTTGATATACTGAAAGTAAGATACCAGTTCGAGATTTTACAGTAGTCTTTCTTTTCCATGAGGTAACGAATGGGGCCCCACTCGCTAATCGAAAGTGTGCTTCAAAAAATGTCTCTGTTGCATTCCGGCTCCTAATTTTTATTTATATAAGTTTGGGCAAATACCATATCGCCTTTGTTTTTACTGTCAAAAGCGTGAAAATGTCTGGAGTTTTTTACTTGCCGACATTTTAAAAAGCCACAGAAAAAAACAAGCATAATTATTTGGAGAAGTGGGCATTACTTTCAATCATGAAAAGATTCTTTTCCTTGAGGCTAGTCTCTGGACCACAGCAACGAGAACGTCTTCCTAGCAGAATGCGAATTTATTAGAGAAACAAGAATGTTTTTATGCTATTACTAATAAAAACTATCTTCTCTAAGTAATTTATTCATTCAGTTTTTATTTCAATAGCTACTTGATTTGTATGCGACTTCATAATTGGGGAATTTTCAGATATCTGAATAATTCATTTGCCTTTATGAATTTCAAATTTTTTTTATTCTGATCATTTTAACAACATGTTGATTGACCAATCTCCCGTAGTAGATACGAGCCTGTCACTTGTAAATATTGCAAAAACGTCGACGTGGACCACTGAGCGCTGAGGGGCAAAAAAGAAGAGCGCGGTTTCATGGGGGCACGAGGCGCGCTCGCAGTGTTCAGGCCAGGCGTGCAATTCTGAGCTCGGAAGTGTGAGACGTTCTGCCGGGTGAGACGCGTGCCTGTGCACGGAGGACCACCACAGTGCCGGGCGAGGTCCAGGGTCGCCGAGGATCCAGGTGCCATGGGAGTTGCTGGCTGAATCGAGGATCGCCCAGTGGTGCCGAGCCGTACCGAGCGACGCGCCAGATTCGGACGTTGGCCGCGAGTTCACGATCTGTGCACCCGAGAGTACCTGGCGGTGCCCTGGCCAAGGTGGGGAACGCCGGTGATCTGCCGCACCGCAGCTGTGGCGAGCAGCATTTTAGCATGGCACAGACGATTCTGTGCTGGCCAGAACCTGCACGTGTAACAGCTACGTCCCGGCGGTCATCAAGAGCTCGGAAACGAGGTCCGAGGTCACGCTGGTCCAGGCATCTCCTAGACGACGCCACCACTGCTCGAGAGTAGTGAGACCACGGGATTTTTCTTCCTCATGTGTCGTGGTGGTGGTCCTGACGGCGCCCACATCACCGACTTTTCATATCCTTTCTTTTGTATATAAACGTTTGAACACGTCTCTCTGTCTGTTTCCTGCGCCGCTGCAAAGTAGTGTAAGTGCTCGAACCGTCCTAAAAATCTCAGAGCCGTAACATAGGCACAAGCAAAGTAAAGGAAAACAAGGAAGCTAATAATGGAGGCAAGCTCTATGGACGATTGCGAAATGTTCATGCAATTTTAAATAAATGATTCCCATTGTGGCAGGTGGCCATCGCGACGTGCCAACAGACACCGGTCATGTCAGTGGCGCCTCGCCTCAGGCTCTACAGCGATCGCTCTTTGCTTGCGTAGCATCGCTGTGCCCAGCGTGTTCATTCATGCAAGAAGCGGGACGTGCGCATTTCATTCCATTCTAACCAACCCCATCTTAATGGGCACAGGCGTTCACCCATCACACTTTTGAATTAACAAAATTACTCATGGACGGAGAAACACATCCGAGGAAAGCAACAATTTAGCGTAGCGGACTCAAAGTTAAACTTGCAAACGTTCAAACGTTTCATGCTTCGGATGCAAGACGCCTGGTATAAATTTTGACCTGGATGAACACACTCGTGGTGAACCAATCCTTCACTTTAAAAAAATGATACCAACTTTTCCTTGTTCTGAAAGATTCTTAAACTTAATTTAAAAGATTAATTAAACAGCGACTGCGAACCGTCTCATTCGTTTAAGTCTATCGCTCCGTAGCTTAAACTGCGTGGATAGCGGACACCTATTTCTGTGCATGGGAAAAACGAGACGTAAACTGCACATCAGCAAGCATTTTGTGATCGCCAGCTGTCATTCATCGAATCACCGTGCCGTACTCGTGAATGAGGCCTAGTCGTCGAACGCGGTAGCGGCGGTCTACCTCGGTTCATCGCTGGAGCTGCTAAATGTGCCTCGTTAATGTGTTCATTCAAGGCCGCGCGCACTTTGTGTATGATTCCGTGCATTTTACGGGTCCACAAACAGTACTGCTAATGCAAATTCAGCCCGTACGACAGAGCGTCAACTGATGAAACTTTTTCGCTATAGTAAAAAAATAATAAATATTAGGCAGGCTTAGGATAAAAGGCATGTGTGTTGAAGTGCTTACATCAGACCACCGCAAGTTCATACTTACGCCGTGCGTATTTATTGCCTAATTAATAGCGAAAAAAGGCTTCCACCAGAGCTACATGGGAGGTAAAAATGTGGTGCATATATATACCCGGTGACTATATGGTAGGTGTGTACTGCGTGTGGCAAGCTGTGGTGTGTGCGAGTGTTGTGATATAACGTGAACGTTGCGATAATGTTTGTGTACTGTAATCATTGTTGTGCGCATTAAATGGTAGGTAATTAAAGTTACGCTTGCGCATGGTACGGCTGCTGACAAAATTTTTTTTCATTGTCGATGCAAAAAATTTACTCCCATACTGACCTGAAAAAGTTCCGCAATGGATGTAAATAAGAACTCCCCTGGCACCATGCAAAAACCCCCTACTGAGGGGGAGTAAATTTTTTACTCCCTCCAGACGATTTTTTAAAACTCTCATCTGGGCGTGCGCTAGAGGACAAGGTCATTTACTCCCATCTCGGCTTATTTCTGTTTACAGTGTACGTGAGGCCTTCCATGATGGTCAGAATGGGAAGGTTCCATGTCCGGACACAACCTAGTGTATGTATACGTTATTGCGATTAAGCCCATTCTTGCGTGTATGGACGTTGAGCGAGGATTTCAGCCTCGTCAGAATAATGATACGGCTATGAATATACGCGTATATAATTTTTATCCAATTAGCGACGAAGCGCAACTTCCAGACATTCCCGTGTTTGTGAAAATTTAAAAAAATGTTAAAAAAATGTTTTTCCTTAGCAGTTATATCAGGAGAAACTGGGATGAACCGGGTTTCGCGAAAACTTGGATATGGTAACTCGAGATATTAACGTAAAATCAATTTTTGTCTCATCATGAATTACCCACAATAAACAAATTTTTAACAAATAGTAGTACTTTACATGATTGAGCCAAGACGCACATAATAACTAAATAGCAAGACAGTGCGGAACCATGCCAAACAAGCCTCAGCTTTGTTCTTTTTGCAATGAAGCCACATCGAGAAGTGATCTACTGAAACACTCGAAAAGGCGTCTATGTAGAATGCTGCGCGAGTTGGCTCCGCGAAAGCGCATTCTCTTCAACTATCTGCGAGTATCAAATGCAACTAAAAAAAGCATTCGAGGAAGAACAACCACATCGTCTCATTTTAATATGCATAGAAGAGCGAGAGGATATCCATGCAGAGTGTGATAAGATCGGAGGCTGGATGTAACTTGATGGTTTGGTCGATGACCGTTTAGAAGCTGGTCTCCGGGACACTATGGGAAAAAAACCACGACAAGTTGTTGAATTTACACGCCATATATTCACAGGAACCAAAACAACAAAAAATCAAGAAATTGCCTACAATAAAAAATGACGATAATCACTTCTACACATAATATGCGATAAACATACGGCACAAGATGGCAGACCCTGTCTATAAAATTAAAGCGTAATGCTACATATTTAAATACATAGCGCTTCATAAGCACTGCACTATTACTAGAAAGAACGATGTTGGAGTAGTTTGAACTTTATACTCCGTGCAGGAAAGGATAATAGACTGAAAAATAACCTGCGCTAAGGTATCAAATTTGGTATCCGGAAGTTTAGATAACCCATCAGACATTTAGGTTCAAAGTCATCGTTGCAGGAGACGCAGAGCAGCACTTATGCTCTCGAAGACTACATAGGTGGACTTTGGCAAACTTCCAGGTGGTCTGAAGGGGTAGTAAAGTGAGCTGTAATGGCATAAACAATGCTTCACCACCTCATGTCCGTGTACCCCGTCGAGACTCAGCAGTCCCTCGTCGTCACAGGAGAAACAGCTCTCAGTAAATATGCTCGAATCGTGAGCAGCTGCTTGTGTCATTTTACCAGACCTGGACGAAACGTATTGTTAGAGCAAACCATGGGGTAATCATCACGGTCACTGTAGCTGCAACTGGTTCACCGCAACAAGAAAGGTTTGTGGATACCCACTCGAGGTTGCTGTTCATTGCTGAAGGACACCCTCTTGAACCTGATGGAGTTCGGGGGCTCTGGATGTGGGGTTGATGGCCTGGATAACGACGCGACTTTCTTCTCGAGTGGTGCCGTGTCGATATCTCTGATGTTGCAAGCAGTGCAGCGGTGCGCAGAGACACCATCTGAAGTGGGCATCCGAGGAAACATGAAGACGCCATACACGCACTGAGGCCACAAACAGGATTTCAAGCGCCCATGGCTCCTTCCTTTGTGGCGCAGCATGAACCAGAGTTCCCGATAGCCAGTTGTCACAAGAGATGCGGTTTATTTGTTGATCTCACCCAACCAGTGAAGCTTGGTGGCAAGTCGGGGAAATCACCCAACCTCACTTGTGGTGCAGCCGAGATCGGCACACTCGTTGCCTCGCACGCCTTTCGTACTGGCTGGGTGCGAGCGGCGAACGACGTGGACGAGTACAAGGCAGACACTCGCCGAAACCGTGACGTTCGATGAAAGGGCTTGGTGGCTCGTCAATTCATACGACTAAGAGCACGAGCTAACTGAAGAACTTCTTTGGCATCACCGCCAGATTTTCAGAGCGGAGAAAAGCTACCACACCTAAATTATTCAAGAAGAAAAATAGAAGCGTTGTGGATTTGTTATGATACGTACGTTTACAGTGTTTTAGTATTCGTATAAGAGAATTACCTCTAGGTTTTATTAATTTGCGAATGATCAAACTAGCCAAACCCAGAGTTAAAAAAAAGTGGCTCGAAGGTCGCACACGCCTTTTGCGCAAGGGGCTCACGAGGCCGGCATTCTTGGTGCAATGAAAGAAAAATACCACCGGCCACCGGGAGCTTTCGGCCGTGTGAGTCGTTAGGTATGACAAAATTTATTTTGCATGCAAACGTTGCAGTCATCACCATTGTAATCAAAAAGACACACTTGTCTGTCGTTGCCGAAGCGCGCCATAAGTTCCGGCGTGTCAGGAGGAGATACTTTTTGCTCTGAAGAAGTCACCATCCATCCATCCATCCATCCATCTATACATATATCCATCCATCCCTTCGTTAATCCATTCATATATTCACCCATCCATTCGCCGTTCGTCTACCTATTTGTCTATCTCAGGTTACTGGATGGCCGTGAATTCATCGGCACGCTTCACTCACTTATGCAAATAATGGGTATATATCGAAACGGACATGAAAAGATATATATTTAGGACACGAAACACGGCTGTTGGGGTAGGTCCATTAAAATGATGCCGCTAGGGTTTCCTGAGTTGTGTTCAAACGCATAGACTGACTATTGTAAGTCTTTCAAATTATTAAGAGGCTGCTTTGAGCTCTTTGGGTGAACTGCGCATTTTATTAAACTGCACCGTGTCTTGCTACTGCGCAGCTTAATAAAGTCTTTAAAGTACTTTAATTGTTGAAGGCTGCTTCGTTGGCGCCAGCGTATTCTGGCAACAGTGATTTTGCGGCGTAGTAAAGCCTAGTGATGTCTCTTTCGGTGGGAGCCCTTCTTTGCTCGTTCAGGGGGGGGGGGTGTAGTTTGTAGAACGGCTAACTTTGATGGCAGGTGGTCACTGAGTACAAGTATTTTGATATCAGCTGGAAGGTTAAAGCATCGCAGAAGCGCTCGAAGGATGAGGTTTAAAAGCCCACCAATAAACACGTCAGCTGCTCACTTCGTTAGAAAGATTGAACTCACCGAGATATGTCATCACATGGGTATATGAATTTCTCACAGATGCAAGCTCTATTGTTGCTTATGAGGTCTATCTTCCTCAAAGTATAAATAGTAGGTAAGGGTAGCTCATGGTTTCTGTTTTTTAAAGACATTTTTTTTTGCTCAGTACTACTTCACAATAACGTCCAAGTGTACGTATAAGAAAATGAAATCGCATTTTGCGCTGCTGCTTTTGATATTCACTCATTTCACAGAACATAACAATCATATTTTGAATCAATAGAAATATGGGTTTATCATATTCTTATGAACCTGAATTGTTTTTTCTTTTGAATTATCGACATAAAATTTTCCTTCAATACTACCAAAGGGCGAATCCGGAGAATGATTTTGTTACATATTACATTTTGACGAAAACCTATAGCTCTGTGAAATCTCATCGAACATAGCAGACCTAGGCCAACTTGGGCTATTTGATCTATTCGCAAACTTGGTCGGCACCCCAGTGGCCTACGCAGGGACAGACTTATTAATTTTTACCTTATGTATGTTCACCCGATTGCTCAATTTGGGTGAGTTTTATACTTTTAGGGGCACCATACAAGAACGATTCACTGATTTTCTTAGAACGACTTGCACTTCGGAGTAGTTTAGGGGATCAAAAATTCACTACAAAGTGTGTGTTATGTCAAGAATCGTGAATCCCCACCCTTGATTGTAAAATCACCCGACTCATCTTTACAGCTTATGTAAAACTTACGCTGCTTCAATTAGCCAATTACAGTTTGTATTTATTTTTTTACCGAGAACTTTTTAATGCTTCATATTCTACAAAGGCCTCAAGGTTTGTTGGTTCAATAGCAGCTAGAACATTTAAAAGTTAACATATAGGCAGCATCATTTTAAGTGAGTTATTGGCAGAAACAGAAATCAATTTGATGATATAATTCCATTTAATGCGAAACTGCTAACGTATAGACATTTAACAGGTTTCTTTGAAGACTATATCTGCTACAATTGGGAATTGTTGATGTAACTGCAACTGATGTATCCATGTGTCAAGAGATACAAGATGTAGGCATATGCAAGTAACTTTGTTTTAGTATTTCTCAGCACACTTTTCAGAATAAACGCCCGTAATTGAAGCAGAGATTCTAATGACTATTTTAGCCTTAAAAGACATACAGTAAATGATTCGTCATTTGGTACATTTCTGACTCACTCTCTGTGTGTAGATCGGCAACTTCAGCTGCTTCTTTCAAGTTTTACGTTTGGAGTACTTTGATTTATTTAGTTACCAAACACTTGATTACAGTGTGGTTAGTATGAGTGCCCAGTCGTCGAGGCATATCAAAAAACGAAATATCTGATGCTCACACGTTGCGGTGCCAAGGTGGTCTTGTAATGTGCATTTTATCTGATACAGTTTCTGTTACTAAATCACAATTTCTTATACATTTCTTACTTCCGGAGTTTTGAAAAATAGCATACCAGTTCAACATTTTACGGCCATCTTTATTTTCCTTGTGGTAATGAATGGTGCCCCACTTAGAAATTGAAAGTGGTCTTCACAAAATGTGTCTGCTGCATTGCGGCTCCTCATTTTTAATAATACAAGTCTAGGCAGATTCAATATCGCCTTTGTTTTTACTGTCAAAATCCTGAAAATATTGAGAATTTTTACCTACTCTTCGACATTTCAAAAAGCTACAGGAAAAATGAATTCAAATTTTACGTAGAAAACTGGACATTACTTTCAAACATGAAAACATTCTTTTCCTTGGGGCTTCTTCTCTGGGCCACAGCAGCGATAACGTCTTCGTAGTAGTTTGCGAATTTCTTAGAGAGACAAGAATGTTTTCTAGTTAGGCAATTACTGATAAAAACTAACTTCTCAAGTTATTTATTCATTCAAATAATTAATCAGTAGCTCCTTCATTCGTACGTAAATTTTTAATTGGGGAATTTTTTTTCTCTAGTATCTGAATAAGGCATTTGCCTTTATGAAATTTGAAATTTTTTATGCTGATCACTCAAACTTCTGGTTTATCGACCGATCCCCTGTAGTGGGTACGAGCAGTAACATAGGCACAAGCAAAACAAAACAAAGCAAATCAAAAGAAGAAAATTGTTGTTGGAGGGAAGCTCTTTGAACGATTACGAAATGTTCGTACAATGCTAAATAAATGATTACTATGGTGGCAAGTGGCCAGCACGACGTGGCAACGGACGCCGGTCGCGTCAGTGGCGCCTCGCCTCGGGCTCTAAGTGATCGCGCTTTGCTTGCGTAGCATCGCTGTGCCCAGAGTGTACAATCATGCAAGAAGTGAGACGCACGCACCTCGTTCCATTCTAACCGGCCCCGTCTCAATCGGCACAGGCGTTCACTCAACACACTTTTAAATTAAAAAGTGACACATGGATGAAGGGACACATCCGAAAAAAGCAACAATTTAGCGTAGTGGCCTCTAAGCGTATCTCGCAAACGTTTCATGATTCGCATGTCAAATGTGTGGTTTAATGTTCGACCTGTACGAACACACTCGTGGTGAACCAATCCTTCACTATCAAAAAATACTAGGTATACCGTGTTTTCCTTGCTCTGAAAGGTTCTGGTTATTTTTTCGAGGCTTACATTCACGAACTCCACTATTCAGCGTTATATATTTCCCAAATCCAAGCAAGGCTGTGGTAAAAATCCGCGAGGGTGACCAATATATATGACGCCTTCCCTGACGCTCAGAAATGGGAGGTTCCATGTCCAGAGACCAGCTAGTGTTTGCATACGTTATTTTGACTAAGCCCATTCTTGCGTGCATCATAGAGTTTCCCAAAATTAGCTAGAGGGCACTCTGGCGCTGCGATCGTTCAGCGACCATGCAAATGATGGACACGTTTGCCTAGTCTTCGTACTGGTGGGCGGCGAATCGTACTTGCGGCTTCGTTTATTGCTGGTTACGGTTTTGTTTTGAAAGAAAGAACAAACCCTTTTGAACTTAGTGACTTGATTCCAAATGGCAAGCCTAAACGAATAAGGTTGTGAAGCGCGAACGGTGAACTTTTGCTAATTTATGTTTTCATGAAAAAACAGCTTCAAGCCTCACGAACACACACGGAGCCACACGGATGTAGGGGCACTGCACCGAGGAAAGCAACAATTTAGCATCACGGCCTCTGCGTTTATCTTGCAAGCCCTTCATGGTTCGTATGCAAAATGTCCGGTTTAACGTTCGACCTGGGCGAACACACTCGTGCTGAACCAATTCTTCACTATTTAAGAATGACACCGACTTCCTTTGTTCTGAAAGATTCTGGGTATTTTTTTGAGGCTTATAATTCCTTACTCCACCATTCAGCGTTATATTTTTCCAAAACCAGGGCAAGGCTATGGTAAAAATCAGCGAGGGTGACCGATATATATGAGGCCTTCCATGACGCTCCGAATTGAAAGGTTCCATGTCCTGAGACCACCTAGGGTACTTATACTTTATTGCGATTAAGCCCATTCTTGCGTGCATGGGCGTTGGGTGAGGATTTTAGCCTCGTCATAATATAAATACGGCTGTGGCTATGTGCCTATATATTTTTATCCAATTAGCGTTAAAGCACAACTTCGAGATAATCCTGTATTTTACAAAGTTAAAAAATTATTAGCGTTTTCATTTATTAGATATATCACGTAAAACTGGGATGAACTGGGTTTTGCGGCAACTTGAGTTATGGTAAGTCGAGATATTGACGTAGAACCTTTTGGGTGCACGCCAGTATATGAGAACTTCTTCGTTTAAGTCGAGGTCTTCGCAAAATCAGATTTTGTCTCATCGTGAATTAACTACAATAAACAAATTCTTCACAAACAGTAGTACTTTTACATGATTGAGCAAAGACGCACATAAATAATAACCAAAAGGCAAGCCTTTGCAGAACCATGCCAAACAAGCCTCAGCTTTGATCTTTTTGCAATAAAGCTACATTCAGAACTGATCTACTGAAACACTCGTAAAGGCGTCTATATGGAATGCCGCAGGAGTTGAATCCGCGAAAGCACATTCCATTCAACTATCTGCGAGTATGAAATGCAACTAGAAAAAAGTGTGCGTAGAAGTAAAACCACATCGTCTCATTTTAAGATGCATAGAAGAGCTAGAGGATATCCATGCGAGTGGGATATGATCAGTGGCTGAATTTAACCTGATGATAGATAGGTCGATGACCGTTTAGAAGCTGCTCTTCAATACATTGTGGAAGAAGAACTACGACAAGCTACAGAATTCACACGCCATTTATTCACAAAAATCGAAATAACAAAAAACTCAAAACACTGGCTACAATAAAAAATGACGATAATCACTCCTACACATAACATACGCTAAACTTACGGCACAAGATGCCGAACCCCACATAGTAAATGAGAGCATATATAGTGCCATTTATTTAAATACATAATGCGTCATAAGCACTGCATGTTTACTACGAAGAACGATCCTGGAGTAGTTCAGACTTCACACTCCATGCTGCGAAGGATAATCGACTGAAAAATAAACTGCGCTATATGATATCAAAGTACGTGTCCGAAAGTTAACATTAGACATACATATTCACAGTCATCGTGGTAGGAAAAGCAGACCAGCACATATGCTCTCGAAGACTACATTGGTAGATTTTGGCAAACTCCCAGGTGGTGTGATGGGGTAGTACAGTGAGCTGTAATGGCTTAAATAAATGATGCTTGACCACCTCAAGTACGTGTACCCAGTCGAGACTCAGCAGTCCTTCGTCGCCACAGGAGAAGTGGCTCTCAGAAAATATGCTCGAATCGTGAGCAGCTGCTTGTCATTTTACCAGACCTGGACAAAGCGTATAGTTATAGCAAACCAAAGGGTAATCATCACGGTCGCAGTAGCTCCAACTGGTTCACCGCAACAAGAGTGGCTTGTTGATACCCACTCGAGGTTGCTGTTCATTGCTGAAGGACACCCTCTTGAACCTGATGGAGTTCGGGGGCTCTCGATGTGGGGGTGATGGCCTGGATAGCGACGCGAGTTTCTTCTCGAGTTGTGCCGCGTCGATATCTCTGATGTTGCAAGCAGTGCAGCGGTGCGCAGAGACACCATCTGAAGTGGGCATCCGAGGAAACAAGAAGACGCCGTACACGCACTGAGGCCACAAACAGGATTTCAAGCGCCCATGGCTCCTTCCTTTGTGGCGCAGCATAAACCAGAGTTCCCGATAGCCAGTTGTCACAAGAAATACGGTTTATTTGTTGATCTCACCCAACCAGTGAAGCTTGGTGGCAAGTCGGGGAAATCACCCAACCTCACTTGTGTGTGGTGCAGCCAAGATCGGCACACTCGTTGCCTCGCATGCCTTTCGTACTGGCTGGGTGCGAGCAGCGAACGACGTGGACGAGCACAAGGCAGACGCTCGCCGAAACCGTGACGTTCGATGAAAGAGCTTGGCGGCTCGTAATTTCATATGACTAAGAGCACGAGCTAACTGAAGAACTTCTTCTTTGCCATCACCGCCAGATTTACAGAGCGGAGAAAAGCTACCACACCTAAATTACTCAAGAAGAGTAATGGAACCGTTCTGGATTAGTTATGATACTCACGTTTACAGTGTTTTATGATTCCTATTGGACAATTACTTCAAGGTTTTATAGATTTTCGGATGTTCAAATCAGCCAAAGCCATAGTTAAAAAAAGTGGCTCGAAGGTTCCACACGCCTTTCGCGCAAGGTGCTCACAAGGCCCGCCTTCTTGGTGCAATGAAACAAAAACACCACCGGCCACCGGGAGCTTTCAGCCATGTGAGTCGTTAGGTATGAAAAATTTTATTTTACATGGAAATGTTGCAGTCATCACCATTGTAATCAGAAACACACTTGTCTGTTGTTGCCGAAGCGCGCCAGAAGTTCCGGCGTATTAGTAGGAGATACTTTCTGCTCTGAAGAAGTCACCATCCATCCATCCATCCATCCATCCATCCATCCATCCATCCATCCATCCATCCATCCATCCATCCATCCATTCATCCATCCATCCATCCATCCATCCGTCCGTCCGTCCGTCCATCCATCCATCCACCCATCCATCCATCCATCCATCCGTCCATCCATCCATCCATCCATCCATCCATCCATCCATCCATCCATCCATCCATCCATCCATCCATCCATCCATCCATCCATCCATTTATTCATTCGTCAGTCCATCCATCCATCCATCCATCCACCCATCCATCCATCCATCCATCCATCCATCGATCATTCCATCCATCTATCCATCCGTCCGTCCATCAATCCATCCATCCATCCATCCATATATCCATCCATCCGTCCGTCCGCCCGTCCGTCCATCCGTCCGTCCGTCCATCCATCCTTACATCCATCCATCCGTCCATCGATCCATCCATCCATCCATCCATTTATCCGCCCGTCCATCCGTTCGTCCGTCACCTATTTGTATATCTGAAATGCCTGGATGGCCGCAAAGTCAGCGATATGCTTCGTTCACTAATCCAAAAATGGGTATAAATCGGAACAGGCACAAAAAGATATATATTTAGGACACGTCATACGACTGTTGTGGCAGGTCCACTAAAAGGATACCGCTAGGCTTTCGTGAGTTGTGTTCAAACGCATGGACCGACTATCGTAAGTCCTTCGGATTATGAAGAGGCTGCGTTGAAGTGTTTTAGTGAAGTGTGCATTTTCTTAAACTGCACTGTGTCTTGCTATAGTGCCGCTTATTAAAGTCTTTAAAGTACCTTAATTGCTGAAGACTGCGTTGGCGGTGCCAGTGTAGTCTGGCGACACTGATTTTGCGATATTTTAAAGCATAGCGATGTCTCTTTCGGTGGGAGCCGTTTTTATTCGTTCGGGGGGTGTGGATGAAGAGGTAGATTGTAGAACGGCTAACTTTGATGATAGGTGGTGACTGCGCAAAAGTGTTTTGATATCACTTGGAAGGTTAAAGCATCACCGAGTTGCTCGAAGGAGGAGGTTCATAAACCCGCCAATAAACACACCAGCTGCTCAAATCGTTAGAAAGATTGAAATTCTCGAGATATTTTATAGCTTGAATGTATTAATTCCTTGCATACTGCAAATTCTATTGTTTTGAACGAGGTCTATCTTCCCCATAGTAAAAATGGTACATAGGGGCTCCTCATGGTTCCACCCCCTCTTTTTGTTTCGAAAGATAATTTTTGGCTCAGTTGTACTTCACAGAAACGTCCAAGTGTACGTATAAGGAAATGAAACTGCATTCTGTGCAGCTGCCTTCTATTTTCAATCTTTTCACGCAACATGAAAGTCATACTTTGAATCATTAGCAATATGTTTGCAACATTATCAAATGAACCTGCATGTTAGTGAAAATTCAGTGATTTTTTTTCTGCTTTGAGTTTTTTGGACGGCATTTTCCTTCAATACCACCAACAGGCGATTGCGGAAAATATTTTTGTTCCATTTACTTTTTGAAGAAATTCTAACTCGGTGAAACCTCATCGAACATATCAATTCTAAAGAAACTCGGGCTATTAGACCGATTCACAAACTTGTTCGGCACCCCAGTATCACAGTAAATTTTTTTACACCCTTAAGGGTGTAAACTGGCTTGTCGCCAGAGCAACACCCTACGGGTGTTTTTATATACACCCTACTGAAAGGGTGTTAGCTGAACACCCTACGCGAAGGGTGTTCAGCAAAATGTTAGGGTGTTCAACACCCTTCTAAGAGGGTGTTGAAAGGGTGTGCGACCTTTGAGTAACGCGTTATTCGAAGGTCGCAGGTTCGGTTCCTGTCCATGGCTAGTTATCTTTTCACCCACAATTCTTTCTTCACATTTACATTACAATTCGGACTTATAACTTCCCCTATACTTTCCTAGGCAATATTGTCTGTTTGATCTCATATATATATATATATATATATATATATATGTGTGTGTGTGTGTGTGTGTGTGTGTGTGTAAAGCAAGCTTACTGAAATGCAATGATATTCCTCAAAGCCTTCTTTGTAAAGCCGACTATAGAAATTTAGACTGCCTTTTATAGTTATACAATTAAATACAAATATTTAGTATTAAATAGCATAAACATCTCGGGTATATCAATTGGTGGCTCAGTGAGTCGATACAGCAAGGGTGCTTGGTATGCATACGTTTGTGTAGACACTCAAACACATTATGTTGAAAACATTATTATCTGTAACAGTGCACACGTCTCATGCAGGATGCAGACATATACATATTTCAGCAACTTAATTTGCAGTTGCACTTGGTATCGCGAAACCATGCGAGTTCAGCCTCACCTAGTTCATTTTAAACTTTCTCATTATACAAAAATAACAGAGCTGCTTTGGTAGACATCGTTTCCACTTATTGATAAATATCTTTTCCCACTTCCTAAAAGTAGACATATATTGGCGTAAGATAAATGTCAAGTACATGTACCACAACACGGGTTTTCTCTCAACTGAAAGCAAACACATTTATTATATTTGATACATACTACAGTTAGAGCAGCTTGCCGCCAATATTCGAACAGGTAAGGTCAGTGGCTGAAGAAAGATGATTAACAGATCAGCCCTCACCCCATGAAGCTTCACGACATATTAAAATTTCAAGTTTTATTTTTCAGCATCTTTCTAGGTAATAGAGACAGCATCCATTTCTCGAAAACACACTCTTCATAACAAAATCAAAATAAGAGCCGACAGGTGGAAATGCCTCAGATAGGCTGACCAAAGTTTCGATAGGAGAACCTATCTTCGTCAAAGGTGCCTAGCCTTCTCATCCTTGGCATATTGGTTTCAAGAGGGTTAGTAAAGACGTCATCTCCCGGTGGTGGCATGTGTCCCTGTTGGCAATCGTAGCCTGAAAAAAAAACTATAAAGCAGAGGAGTGCAGTCCTTGCTTCATTTCAAGTTGGGTGGTAGTGATTCAGAATGACCTCAGAGGGTGGAGAAAATAAAAAAGGAAACACCCAAAGTAGGAGCGGTGTGCTGCCAATGGGTGGCCGCTACAGACACGAAAAAAGCAAAGAGGTTGAAAGTTCGAAGCCAGCAGACTGTCCCCGCGTTTGGCCATCATGAAGGGTTGCTGATTGGCCTATGCTGTTCTCGAACATCTATGAATGGGACTCATAAGAAAGAGGTTACAAAAAGGCGCAAGAGAGAAGCAGGCGGCTACTTTTAAATGCCAACATTTCAAAGGTAAGCGACACCATATGTGTTTGTAAGACCACGTGTTTATTGGGGAAGGTCATTGGTTAAAATATGCTTTCACTATCCCCATAGGTGTCCCGCTCAACGGAATTGCCTCAAGAATTTGGCGGCATGTTGGCAGAGAAATAGGCAAGTTCGGAATGCAAAGGGAATAAGCAACTACGAGAGGAACACAAAAGAAAAGAAAAAAAGAAAAAAAGGCGGATTGGTGATAGGCGACACGCTAGCGTTAACAAACGAGGAAAGGAAAAAGAGACGCAGAGAAATTTGTGGCTTGGCAATGACTTAATGGTGCACGGTAGGAGTGTTTTTTGAAGCGACAAAAGAGGAAAGGAAGCTGTGGTTGAAAGGTTCTGGAAAATAAAAACTTCGTAGTTGTCGTAGTTGTGTGTATATATACACAAGTATATTTATAATTAAAGTTTTAAAAATTTAGAGTGAATATTATTATTACAATATGTAGGTTAGGAGTGATTCCATGTAATACCAGTTATGTCTATTTGAAGGTTGAACGTTTCTAGTCCCTAAATATGGCCGCAATTATGCAATGGCTTTCAGCGATTCCAAATTACCACGTGGAACATTGATTCCTGATGGGTGTAGGGACATAAATTTGTGTATAAATTATGATTTCATGTATTTATTCTCTCGTGGTGACCGGAAATTATTTTGTAGAACATAAAGCTTTGTTTTTTAGAAAGTGTGGTCCTGTTGGTAGAAGTGACCGGCTACTACTTTCGGTAAATTGTGCTTTGTGTCTGCACGGTGGCCATTCAGTCTTACATGAATTGGCGGCCCACTTTCGCCTATATATTGTTTTCTACAGCTGGCACACTCAGAAAAGTATATTAGGTTGTTTAAAAGTGCAGGTGAAGCTCTATGTGACCTTGTGAATGTAGTCAGATGCTGTGCTTTTTATGTTGGTAGCCGGCTGTATATATTTGCAGGGTGAGCACCTGGGCCGGCCACAGGGATCAGACGTCCTAGTCTAAGTTTGTGTGAACAAGCATGTCTTTAAGTTAGCGTTGCTAATGCCACGTGCCACGCATTGCTAATTCCCGCAAAACTTAAAGCAAACACTAGGACGTCTGGTCCCTGTGGCTGGCCCAGACGCTCCACCTGTAAAAATATATAGCTGGCTAACAACTTAAAAAGCACAGAATTTGACTACATTCACAAGGTCCCATCGATCTTCATCTGCACTTCGAACAACCTAATATACTGTCTTAAGTGCGCCACCTGCAGACAATATATAGGCAAAACTGGGCAGCCAATTCACGTAAGACTGAACGGCCACTGTGCAGACACAAAACACAATTTACCAAAAGCAGTAGCCAGTCACTTCAACCAACAGCGCCACAATTTCGACCGAGCAAAGCTTTATGTTCTACAAATTTCTGCTCACCATGAGAGAGGAAATACATGGAATGATATTTGATACACAAATGTAAGCCCCTACACCGATCACGAATCAATGTAGCACGTCGCCATTCGGAATCGCTGAAAGCCATAGCATAATTACGACAGCATTTAGAAATCAGAAAGGTTCAACCTTCAAATAGACATAACCGGTATTACATGGAATCGCTCGTAGACTACAAGTGTACTATTGATGTTCTCTCGAAATTTTTTAAATTATAAATATAGATATACATGTGTCTATACACACACAACTACGAAGTTTTTATTTGCCAGAACCTTTCAACAACAGCTTTCTTTCTTCTTTTGTCGCTTCAAAAAACACTACTACCGTGCACCATTAAGTCATTGCCAAGCCACCAATTTCTCTGCGTCTCTTTTTCCTTTCCTCGTCTGTTAACGCTAGCGTGTCATCTACCTCCAACCCGCGTTTTTTAATTTTTTTCCTTTCTTTCTGCCTTTCTCTCATTGATGCTTATTTCCTTTGCATTCTGAATTTCTATTTCTCTGCCAACATGCCGCCAAATTCTTGAGGCAATTCTGTTGAGCGGGCCACCTACGGGGATAGTGAAAGCATATTTTAACCAATGACATTCCCAATTAAACACATTCTCTTCCGAACACATCTGGTGTCGCTTACCTTTGAAATCTTAGCATTTAAAGGTAGCCGCCTGCTTCTCTCTCGCGCCTTTTCGTAACCGCTTACTTACGAGTCCCATTTGTAGATGTTCGAGAACAGCATAGGCCTTTATCGTCGGCAACCCTTTGTGATGGCCAAATGCGGGGACTGTCTGCTGGCTTCTAACTTTAAAGCTCTTTGCTTTTTTCGCCTCTGTATATAGCGGCAGCACACCGCTCCTACTTTGCTTGTTTCCTCTTTTTTCCTTCCATTTTTTTCTCTACCCTCCGAGAACATTGTGTATTGCTACCAGTCAACTTGAAATGAAGTGAGGACTGCACTTGTTTGCTTTCTAGCTTTTTTTTCTTTTCCGGCGGCAATTGCCAACAAAGACACGCACCACCACCAGGAGATGACATCTCTACTAACCCCCTTAAAGCTAACATGCCAAGGATGAGAAGAAACGGCACTTTTGACGAACATAAGTCCTCCTATCGAAACATCAGCCAGCCTATCTGAGGAACTTCCACTGTTAACCCAGACTATCCCACTTTTCACAAGTTTTTTCTGATCCTAAGGCAGTTTTCAAGGCATTCGAAACACTATGGGCTGTTTATATAAGCTCTGCACACACAATTTAGCCATCTGATGTACAATATGCAAAGTATATCAGAGTGACTTGTTGGGCTTTACACTCTTACAGAGTGTAAAGGAAGGAAAATTCGTAACTTCATATCTAACTCAGAATACAAGCAACAATCATTTCCTCTTACAAAAAATTAGGAATGTAATAAGCACCAGCACACACTTCGCAGAGCTGCTCAGAAATGCATCTTGATAAAATAGTTAAATATTGCAGTAAATTATGAATGCAAAAACACAACACCTGTGCACTAGTAGAGATGCCTGGTTGGCACCAAAATGCTGTACTTAAGATGCATCATGGAAGCAAGACCACAGCCCACAACTAATATACGCTTCAAGACACCCTTGACTGCTAAACTGAAGGCCACAAAATTAAACCATGGCTGTGGTGGCTGCAATTTCGAATAAGGAGGAAATGCATGACACCTGTCTGCTTAGACGTGGATGGATTCAAAGAACCCCAGGTGGTCAAAATATCTGAAACCCTCTACTCCAGTGTCCCTCATAATTATATCGTGGTTTTAACACGTGAACCTCGGTAAATATTATTCTCATTACACTTAACATGAAATAAAGCAAGCAGATATTACTATGTAGTTGAAAAAATTCACCATTCAACCCTCCGATCCAAGGACTCACGTTACAATATTCTAGTATGCCTTCTATCAGTTATCATTAACAATGTTAAACATGAGTATGTATCACTGTAAAATATCCGACATGGTTTGGTATTGGCAAAGTTAGGTACGATGAAGTATGACAGTGGGAAAATACTTGATTGTACTTATGAATTTAACTTCCCAAAGGCAATGAAATAACTACAGTGACAAAAATACATTAAAATAGAATATTCAGTGAAGGTTACACTGAAGATAAAATTATTAATGTGCTACTTTTTATCACAACACAAAAAGTGTTTCTAAATGGCCAATTGCACATAAGGCATCAATTAACAAGACATGCAAGTCTGGCGAGCAACACACTCAGTAGATCTTGAAAAAAACAAAATATCCAATAAAGAGCTCAGTAAGCAGCACTGACACATTCTTAAATGCACTGCCTAGTTACATTGAATTTTAGCCTTAGGAACAGAAAAACACCTTGGCAGATTGTGTCCAGGGGGACACAAAGTAATAAAATAATGCTGTCATCTGGCCTATCAAACAAAAAATATTGAAATTTTAGTAACGCAAATAAGCAGGTATGTTCGCATTAAAAAGTTGAAGGCAGTCGTGTTTCTACACAGTCCCTTTTAGAAAACTTTTTTGATTATGTTTATGCTCCTAGATATCCTGTTTGAAAAATTAATTTTGCTTTTCATGATTACGCATGCAAGGCAGTGAGGTTCAGCAAAATATCACTCCATAGCGGAACGAGCAGTCGGTTCTTGCTATCGCCAGCGAATAGCAAGAGTAACCATTTTAATGTTTGCCCATGCCTTCCACCGACGGTCAGATTAAATGCATGAAATCAGAGTCTCTGCTAGTGCTCACTGTCCTGCATGCATAATAATGCAAGCCGCAACTAAATTTCTAGCAGGATATCTGAGCACAGGCATGCTAGAATTCTTACAAGTGATAATATGTAGAAATGTGACTGGCTCAAATATTTAACACACACATGATCTCCTGCTGTGGTCACTATTAAGTTAATTATAAAACTTAATGGCACCGCTGACAGTGATAATTATTGTCTCACATTGCATCCTCCTGGATACATAGCTATCAGCAGAGGTGGCTTTGCATACATAACTTACAGCGCTGACTTCTCTTTTTAAGGAAAAACAAAAGGGTTAACTTTGAACACCCTCGACCTTTGTGCTCCTTGAATACAGCTACCAGGTGGCTCACTGCAGCTCGCTTTTCAGAAGAAACAGAAGCCATGCGCCACTGATGTGCACCAGCAGTCAAATTTTCCACGAGCCAGCCTTGATGATGGGCTAGTCCAGACGTCTCCCACACTCTCTTCCTACGACGAGCATGTATAGACTGCGAGAGAAACAAAAAAACAATTTACTGATGTGCCTGTTAGCGAAGCAAATTTTGGAACTCAATTTAGAATGATTTGGAACGTTTCGTTTTAAAAGAGTAGGATGTACGAAAACCAGACATGCTACAACAAAAACATCCTCAATGTTTTTGGCGAACATAGCTGCAACCTTACGAAAGAATATGCATTTTTCACATAACAGATGTGTCACAAAATATACTTGAATAGCGCTCTGGCATAGTGCGTATACATGCCAATTCATTAATAGGGCAGTGCGTACATGACGGTATACGCTTTGATCAAGTATCCATTGGAGGTAACACATAAAGTTATATTACGAATTTTAGTTTGAACACAACTAATGTAACTTTCTTTCAGCTGCCTACATTAGGGCGATTATGCCGATAACATAGAAAATTGGTTTCACTAAATTACTATTGTCAACTGCTAAATTATGGCTGTTAATTCAATGATTCCAGGTGGCTAAAAAGGCAGTGCCCCTCACTCATCCCTAACATACCCCTCAATACAGGCTGTCTAATAAATAATGGGAAAAATGTGGAAGTGCTAATACAATGCACCCATCTTGAGCTAAATACCATCCCAATAAAGCATGCAAGTTTCTGCAACAATCTCTAGTAACAAGAATACTAGAAGGCATTGGTCACGATTTAGCAATACACAATAAACGTTTGACGAGACTGATTTCTGAAGTTGTGTAATTGCGTCAATGCCAACAGCTTGGAAACATGCAGTCTATATTCATGATTGTCAGATGAACATAGTGTCCAATTTTCCATTTTCACAGCAACATGTGCATGCCATATGTATGTATACTATGATGTATAACATTATTGCAAGTTTTGAGCATTAAATGATATATTAGTTTCTCCAAACACCACAGATCCCTTCTATAACTGTAGCGCATGCCTATAGAATTTACTGAAGCTTGTCATCTGATGTGAAGACAAAACAACATGCTGACCCTAATTGAAAGTATGACGTTTTGGCCCCCACACAAAAGCCCTATTCACAAGTGACAAAAACTGTGCTTTTATTCGTGGCCAGTGTGTGGTTTTTCAATGTTTTCATGTGTGTTTCTGACCAGATTGGCATAAGCTTGTAATCTGTTAATAAATGCCATTGGAGGTGATGGTCTAAACTGTTCTTACTGTTCGTACAAGTAAAATTGCTTAACAAAGTTTGAACACAAAGTTTGGGCGAGGCACATACAATATTTAATAAACCACCACAAATTAATGAAATCTAAGCATAGCGAAAACAAGCTGAATAAAATAAAATGTGCTCTACCGCATGAACTACTGATCGAATTATGGCTCGCACAGTTAAGCTACAGTTATTCGGCCCCAATAAGCCATGAAAATTTTGTTCGGAAATACAGTTCAAGTTTAACGAACGGCTCAAAATTCGTGGGTTCCGAACGCATCAGACAACCTATGTTGCGAGTGTATAACGTAAGCTCAGATTTGACTAAACGGGCTGCATAAACACCTAAGCGTACATACGTGCAAGCCTTGCGAGCCGTACCTAAGACGAGGCAGCATGCTGCACGCGAACTCGAATAACACGGTAGTTCAAAGATGCGTGCCGGCGTGGATGCATACACCGGCATACGTTCGGCTACCCGCAGCAATTTCTGATAGCAGTTTAAAAAAGGGCGTACAACATATGAAACTTTTCAAACTGCTTTGGACGTACAACATATGAACCCGTTGACTCCTGTAGCACACAATATGAACAGGCATGCAAAAAAAAATTAAAAATCCTCAAGTTAAGAGATCCAAACATACGCGCTCTAGGCGTAATCAACGCTTACAGCTAACAAACGCCGTCTTCGCCCAACAATTATTTAACCAAAATATTGGTCCATCGCGAGCAGGGCTCCCTGCCAACACCACTGCCGACAGAGGCGAGCGCCGTCACAACTCGCACAAATCCGCCCCCGAATTCCCACTGCGCACGCACGCGCCATGTGCTTCACACACCGAAGCATGCTTGAATCGAAAGAAAAAGCTCGCCCACGCTTGACTTCCTACAAAAACGTCTTCATCCTGATGAAATGACACACACAAACAGGTTCGCTACGTTAAAAAACTTCACTTATCGCCCACATGTAACGAAAAACGTAGCATGGCGTCGTTATCACGCTCTCGGTGTTGACAAAGCGCCGACAGCAGGAATGTGGTACGTACCTGGCGAGTGTTCCAAAATGCGACGCCACACGTCCTCGCTTGAGTAGAGTTCATCTTCGTAATAGGCAGCACCGGCAGAACACAAAACACGAACGCAGCGCGCAAGCACACCTCAAAAAACGAGAAAAAACGAAGCAGAACCGACAAGCTGCAGCGCCCGACCAGCGAGCAAGCACGCCCAAACATATATTACAGCTCCGGTTACAGCTCCGCAGACGTACAAAGGCGCAATAAAATGCTTTAGTAATGCGTTTAAGTATGAAAAGTAAACGGAAATATATATATAGCATAAAAACGAAAGGGGCAAAATAATTTTATCTTTACAAAAAAACAAAATTAACGTGGCTTTAGCGCGCGAAGTTTGAAACGCTTGCAGGTACAATGCATTTTTAACAAATGAACAACAGCGGTAATAATCACCTAAAACACTCATGTTCTTGAATTCGAAATGTACTATTGTTGACGCACACATTTACAAACAAAATTTTATTGCAATAATTGAAGGTGCCTATGCATAGGCGTGCCCACCACGGGGAAAGGGGGCGGGGGCGGCCCATGGTCAATTAGGGGGCAATGTAAATCCCTATAGGTACATAGAGAAATAGAGAGGGGGCGCTGTAACTCGACGTAAGTTTTTTAACTCGACGGGGGTTGCAGTGCCCCCTGCTGATCACCTCATACACCCCCCCCCCCCGAGGGGATGTCAAACAGAATAGATAGCAAATACAAATTTTACGGCGTGGGTCGCAGTGTCCCACAATATATATATATATATATATATATATATATACATATAAATATATATATATATATATATATATATATATATATATATATATATATATATATATATTTGTGTGTGTGTGTGTGGGGCGAGAGGCGTGTCTCTCTCTCCTCTCGTACCCTTCTCCCCTTCGCTTCGCAAAGGCGTTGCGTGCACTGACCGTGCCATTCTTTGACCTTTATTTCTTCACCTAAAGAACCACTTCCCGTGCTCTTGCATGGTTGCAGAAGGTAGTGCATTGTTTTCTTTTTCGACCAAGCACGTCTCGTCTTCGATAATCTTGTGAAAACAACTTGCACTCGAACGGCTTTTGACGGAGCAAGGGTTTTTTGTAATAAATTCAAGCTTTTTTTCTCAATTGCTTCTACACATGAATATGTGCTGTCCGTAGATCGTGACAGTAGCCCATTAATTTATTCACATATAATGTGGACGATAAAAAGCGGCAAAGCACGTCGAATCATACAGTGCGAGGAGAAGTTAGTCTCTTTTACATTTTCTCAATTATTCTTAGTGTTCTGTAAAATTCGTCAATGCCTCAATCATTTCCTTGATTTTTTTTATCCTTACGACATTGTTATTTTAGGAAAGGCATGCATTCCTTGCGCTATGCGTGGTATTTTATTTGCAAGCATGGATGCAGCTCGATTCTTGCACGTGCACTCCAGCGCCGGCGGTCTGGTGCTTATGGTGCTGAACTGTTGACCCGCAAGTCGCAGGATCAAATCCCGGCAGTTCACGGTGGCCACATTTTTAATGGACGAGAAAGAGTGCGAGACCTGTGTAGTCAGGCTTAGGTGCACCTTAAGTAACCCCAGGTGGTTTAACTTTTCGGAGCCCTTCGGTACAGCGTCTATAATGATTATATGACAACTTTGGGACGCTAAACGGACAAATTTTTATTCCAACAATTATAGGTGTACACCCTTCTGTTCTTCAACACCCTCACAAACGGCATAATAACACCTTTTTGCCAGTTACACCCTTCTTTGAGGGTGTACCAGCAAAGAAAAGGGTGTTACATTCATTCAAAAAGGGTGTAAATCTACAAAACACCCTTTTACACCCATCAGGGTGTAAAAAATTTTACTTTGTAGAATGTACAGAACAGCGCACCCACACCAACAGCGAATGTACAGTATACAGAACACCACTGCGTAGAGACGTAAAGGAACGGACACCCGGTCAGATACCTTTCTTCTCTGTAGAGCAGGAATGCATGCCATTCATTCTTTTCTGCACACGAACAAAGCCACTGCTGCTAAAGCATTGCCCTTGAGATCTCTACTTATTGGCAATGTGTTGCAGAGACTCCTAGATGGCTATTGCTGTTGAGATGAGTTGTAAAACCTTTTTTTTGTGTTATGCAAAACAAAACACAAACAACTACATAACTACACATATTGCAAACTAATAATTAGGAAGACTTCATTTAGCTTGAAAAGTAATAAATACGCTTGATTGTTATTTTGAAATATTTATATAGTCACTTGTTAGTGCTGCCATCTGCACATTTATTTTGGTTAAGCTTGTAAATCAGCAGTTGCAACAGGCCCAGTTGTACGTCGGGCTCACATCCAGCTTCACGCAAAAACATGTGCAGCAAGTCCATGGTTACATAATTGCCGTGTTTATAGACATTGTGTGAGTTGTAAACTGATCCTCCTTTGGAATTCGTCTACGGGATAGTTTCCGCGTGTCGGGAAGTTCTGCTGCTTTGATCGAGTGGCGGACAAAGACTCGCCGCACGTTGCTTGCTCAAACAGCCACATCGGACGCGCGCCTTCGTGTTCGCTCTGAAAAGTGATTTCTTCCTCCATTTATCGATTACTCGTGTTGTTCGCGTGATTCAATGTCGAGTGTGCTTCCAAAGACAATGCTCGACTCCTGGTGTGACAAGCAGTGACTTATGTTATGCGAGAGCGTGAGCTTTTTGACGGGCGACTGAAGAGTGCACAGCCTATGCCAAAACTTCGGTAAGTTGGAGGAAGTCGCTGAACTACGTAGCTGGGTTACTTCATTGCGTGACAAACTGTATGCAAGAAGCGATGGCCCGGGCGGCTTGTTGGCACTACTGGGATGACAGACCACCCGAAAGGTAGGTATGTTTTGAGGTGGCTTATTTTATATCACCGTAAGAAAGAATCGATGTGTGCGTTGATTGCATATTTTAGATTCGCGTTGCGCTACGTGATCTATCGTTCGGTCATGCAAGCCTCTTGTCGTGCTGTCATTCCTTGGCTGTTTACTGCACGTGATTATCCTTTGATCCCTTGTCGCCCTGTAAACGTGTCTGCTTTTAAACATACTGGTGTCGCGAGAGCAGTTCACGTTCACCCAACTCGATAGTTTGTGCGTTTTTACGCGCAAAACAATCACACGACTGGGCACGTAGATAGAAAAACGCACAACCCTGTCAAGCACACGCGAATGTTTTCGTGGCTGCGCTCCGAATCCTTGTGTCAGAAATCCTTGTAATTTCTCTATGGTTAGAATTTCACCCCAGCTGCCTCATAAATATTTTAAGAGAGCTAACTTGAAGTATACGTATTTCAGTAATCTACATTATGTGCTAAAACTAATAGTACACTCCTACCGCCGCATTGAAGATATGTTGATATCGAGTGTTAGTAGAAGAATATGAGAATTCAATTTAGTTAATTAGCCAAACACATGACACCCTTTCTTGCAATATTTGTGTGAACTTTTGTTAGCTATATAAATCTTTGTTTTCTCCTTGAGGCATACCAGGTGCTTCAAGTTGTATTTCCGTGCTTTCTTTTTTACATCAGTGTTGTACTGATATTGCCTACTTGCTTGTGTGACGAGGATGTATAACCTATGTGTAGCATTCAGGGATTCAGTATTTATTTTGTTTTGTGAGGCAGTAAATTAGAAGAAAAAAGATCTTGTTCCTATGTTTCCAGATGTTGACAGAGAAATACAGAATATTATTATTTTTGCGAAAGGCCTCTGTAATAAAAGAAATCCTACAGATAGCTTGTGTGAACAAAAGTCAAACTACATGGTAATTTTCTTCAGAGTACGAACAGTTTGTTTCCTGAATAGCTTACATTTATGATGTAATGTAATATATATGGCTCGTTGTTACACACGCCATTTGCGCATAAACCATGCACTCTTTGCAAATATTGTTTTCATCATTTAGATCACCCACACACATGTTCATGCTCCGCATAATGTTACTACACAGTTTTGTGAATACGAAACATTCATTGGCACTCTGCCAATTGTCAGCAAGAAGGGGCTAGTCCAATATTGCCTGTTTTGATTGTGCTATGATCCCTTTATTCAAGGATTTACCCTTTAATGTATCGGTATACCGGGACCCGCGCAGCCGGTTGAGAGTCCTCCAGGCAGAGTAAGCTTCACCACTGGGGCGACGCGTCACAGCCCCTCGAAGCCCGCCTGTACCCTGTTTAGCTATCCGTGGGTAGCCAGCTGACACTGGGGATTGAACCCCGCACCTCCCGTAGCTGAAGCGGTGGCGTACGTGCAGTGCCACCACTACGGTTAATGTATCAGTATACACTTTGCTAAGACATGTTTCGTACTCGCTATCTGTGTGTGATATAACGTTTGTTTTGTGTGAAAGTAATATTTTGGGGATTCTTTTATGTATGTATCAGCGATGGCAGCTGTTCATGGTCCCTACACAGAGGGCATGCAGGTTGCAGTGTGCGATTGGAGCGGTCTTCCTGCAAGCCCGAACGAGCTTTATTAAGTGGTAGGCATTTCTTTTTGTTACCACAGAGTGGTATTTTGGACAAATAGCACCTATTGAGGTATAGCATACACCGTCTTTTAGCTTAGGTGTGGGAAACCTATGTCCAGCACTTCAGTGCAGTATTCCTTGCACATGAAACATGCATCATTTGGTTTGTAATCCTTGAACATGAAACGTTGCCGAAGATAATGTTGTGACACTTGGAGGCGTCTTGATAACGGGAACAGCTGTTCCTTGTCACTGCTGTCTTGAGCAAGGCAAGAGTTCTTGTTAAAGGGTTGCACAAGGAAAAACATTCAGCATTGTTTGCTAAACATTAGGAAATATTTAGCTCAATATAACACAAGGATGAGACTGCACACTAAACGAAAATGACCTGAAATAACCTCAAAAACTGAGTAAACCATTTGTCCTCTAGCGCACTACCTTTCCTGGGTTTTTTTTACCACCTACTATCGAGGTAAAAATTTACTGTCGTGCTAACTGAGTTTTTGAACGTAGGGAGAGTAGTAAATATTTACCCCAGTGAGGTCTTGAGCGAGTATAGAGAGAGTAAAATTTTACTGCCTTCACAAGGTTTTTGAGGTGATTTCTGGGAGTTATTTCCGGTGGTCAAAAAATAAAAATTGACGGGTGCATTCGCTCAGAGTCGACAAATTTATTAAATAGCAGAATTCATTGAATTTATTAAACGGCAGAATTGGTGACACATAGATTCACATACAGCCAAACACGCACACACAACAAATGCAGAATAATACACCACTCGAACAGACTGCACGCGTTGCTCAACTATACACTTTGACAATCCGGTATATATAGGCACGACTTTTTGACCAGCCCTGTAGTACCGGTAGGAGAGCTCTTTTTTGCATTGATTAACAACAACAGTTAAAGGTGCAAGCGTAAACTTAAGGTGGGCTGCAGGGCACTAAATGTCACACCGACCTTTTATAGTGAATCTACCCGATCTCACCTTTTCGAGTATCCAATAATTACTTGGCACACCAGGCTCATGGCCCCACGCGTGTTAGCACTGCAGATGCACAAGTCCATAAAATATACCTAAGTACGCACAAACCATGGTAGTTCAATGATTTTCATTAAGCGACGGTGCACAAACGCAGTAGCAGCACGTATTCATCACAACGGGCGTAGAGGAGCGGTGCACGCCTGCACACAAGCTTCTCACCGACGGCGTACTAGGCCTTTTCGAAGAGCACGGCTATCCGATGAAACACAGCTGGCGATCACAGAACTCATATCCTGTGCGAATTTCGTCGTCATTTCAGACACAAATGAACACGTGACCACTATCTTACGGGGACGGGGCGGTGTATGCATACTTCCAACGAAAGATCACCGTCCGGGTTTTCTTCGTGCTCACCGGCAGCCGCTTGTTGGTTCCGTCTGCCACGTATCGGCTTCGCGCTACATGTTTGAGAACAGTTGGTGCATGAGATGGGCAATTCGGGCAGCACTTTACTCATGCAGACATCGCCTACTCTGGAACAAGATATATGCGATGCTTCTTTCACCTACCCCGGCGACACACTCCCACTGGTCACTGGCGGCCGCGGCTCGGTGCCGACGACAGAGTGAAGCATTTTGCTTATTGCTTCTCCAGTAGGCAAGCATGGAGGATGACACCAGATTGATTTTGTAACCACTGGCAGATCTTCGCGATTCGGCTCGGAAGCGAGATATCCGCGACGTGCAGGTTCGGAGGCGCTCGGAAGCGCACAATCGCTCGATGATGTAGAAAACACGTGAGATCCATCAGCCCAACGAGACACACAGGTACAGAGCTTCTTGCACCGTCTGTCTCCAAGGCCACCGCCGAGCAAAAGCCAACAATTTGCGAAAATGTGCAGGACAACTTTCCACAGCAGGTTTTCTTTCTTTTTTTCCTTCTTTTCAGATCTCTCCCCCCCCCCCCGTCTTTTTTTCTTTTTCACTCACAGAATGCTGTTCTCGCTTGTTGTGCTTATGCTGCCCCCAGTTCCAGTGAAAGTGCATTAACTCGAGGTCAGTCCTGAGGCATGGCGATACAAAAAAAATAAAAAAAGATCTGTGGTCCTCGCATACCTTCATGATTCACTGAGAGCGTCACAATGGGGGGCATAGGGCAAAAGCCACCGAAGCAGCTGCACCTTGCAGTCACGTGGTAATAAACTCTGAAACGCAGGTTAAAAATCACGTGATAGAAAACTCCCTACGTGGTAAAACTGGATTTTGACATCCTTTTACTACTTGCCTGAGAGGTGGTGGTAAAACTATGTCATGTACCATCTTTTACTCCTACACGAGGTAGTAATTTTAAACCCGAGAGAGTTTTCAGAGGTCATGAGCCGCAAAAACCACAAACTCGGATAGTTTTTGCTTACAGTGTGGTGCACTTTAAACAAAATGGGTTATTGCAACGGAAGCACAAAAATTTACGGCTTGATGCTTGCCCTCTACTTTTTAGTGCTTTGGTTGCAATTAATCATTTTATATAAAGTTGGGGCACGTGCTGCGTTCTCTCTCATGGTCTTTGTGTTACATTGTGCTAAATATCACATAAGTTGGAAAGTTAGCTGCAGCGACTTCCCTCTTATAGGATTTGTTGGTCTTTTCAAGTTTCCTCCATCAACATCTATTTTGTATGGACTGTCGAGAAATTGTGTGCAGTGAAATCTTACTTATAATCATGTTTTGCTTATTGTCGTGATGATTGCTTTTACGTTTATTTTTTAGTGGAAATAATATACTTTTTAACTAAGTTCTTTTTTTACAAGTAGAAGTGTCTTTCAATTTTTGTGCTTTTTAAAAGGACTGCAAACATTGAAGTCTAAAAATTTAATGAATATAAATAAGCACACTTTTGCTATGTGCATATTCTGCCGCAAGAATTCGGCGAAATCGTGTTCAAGGAAGTCTCGGGGGCTGTTGTTTCAGCTCATTTTTAAATTTTCACGTGTATGAGCAGATTTGTGGTATTTTTATAAGTTGTAGTGCAATCTTGTTTTAAGTAACATCATGCAACATGCAAGTACCTATTCCTTTCTTACAAAGCCTTCTCAGATAATCGTTTATGCCTAAGAGTTAGATCATCAGAATTAGGGACAGCTTTTCTTGGAAGGCAGCACATGCTCATCTTTCATCACATTGTTTGGAACATGTTCCCATACAATCTAGGACAATACCTTGAATGTGTTCATGTAACACAGCTCACAAGACATGGAGGCCTATATTACAGAGAAGTGTAATCTGTGTGATAGTGCCTTGAATATATAGCCTTGTTGGACTGCAAAGTTAAATTGTTGAATGAATTCATGCTCTTTCGGATGTACAGTACTCACGGATCGAAACAGGACACTCGGAGCGTGTGGGCGACGGTACATGTGCCGCCGCTCGTGGGTGCGCGCAGAACCAATGTGTTGCGTTGTGGTATAGGGGGTTACGGGGAAGACCTATGAAGCATGGCTACTCCATCCGATTGCCAAATTGTCGGCCTGTAGTTCAACACGTGTACACTACCAGGGCAGCGCTGCAAGGCTCACCCATATTCGCATGTCTACCAAACTGGCTCGCCGCTGCGCACCATTTTATTGCCACGCCAGCAGACGACCCTCTCATTCTGCGTGCTTAGGCAATGCAGTACGCATGCTGTGCAAGTAAGACGCAGGATTCAGTTAGTAGATTGCGCCTTGTGTGCGTTTGTAGACATGATAAACATCTGCACAAAAGCATGAAAAGTTTGCTTGGTGGTTTCTGTCTCGAAAAGAAAGAAAATGTGTGGCATGCAACATGGAAATATTATAATTATTTAGTGTCGTTAGGGCAAACTGTGGCCTATTGTTTAATAAAAATGTGAGAAGCTCGCTCGTTCTTCTGTGGCCGACAGCTCTACAAATTCTTGCTACGCAAAATAGCCGCACTATTCACTGCTTGGGGTGAGAAAAGAAAGTACTTGGTTATTAAGCTTGAAAGACTTCTTATGCTTTTGTGCAGCTATTTATTATGTCAACGAGTGCATTTCAGGTGCAACATCTTAGTGGTATCCAATTACTTACTTGCGCAGCTATACGTGCCCCATCGTCGAAGGGCGCCGATCGAGAGCTTTGTCTGCTAGCGTCACAATATAAATGGTTCGCACAGTCCCCATCGATTCAGGCTCCATGCATGCAAAAAAGCGTGAGCCTTGCAGCGCCACGCTGTCAGTGTGCACTTTGTGAACTAAATGCCAACTCTTTAGCGACCGGAAGGAGTAAGCCTGCTCTTTAGCTGTTTTCGCCCTCACTCTATACAACAGTGCAAGCTCCTGGTTCCGCGAGCACCCATGAGCAGCGGCACATGCATTTGGCGACCACGCGCTACGAATGTCCTGTTTCAATCCGTGAGTACTGTACATATATGCCGACCATACTGGGCATGTTGGTACGTACTTGGTAGGAAACAAGAGTGCAAGAAAAAACATCGACTGGTGCATCCATTATTCTTTCTGTGTCGGCGTCTTAGCTCATGATGCTGTTCACTTTTGAGTGTACATTTCATTTCTTCGCTGAGCTCCTACGTATACTCTAAATTTATTATCTTTGTGACGTAAGGGTTCAGGCGATATTTTGGGCATCTGCACGGTCTAAAATAGTCATGAGTTGAACACTGTGTTGTGCTATTTTCTTAAATACTTGAGTAACGTGAGCGTTTGGTCGGGTTGGTAATTCATCGCCTAGAAACTTTTGTAAGGTACGGCAAAATATCAACAGATAAAAGGGAGAGGACACAAAGTGGTGCTAGCTCGTGTTGTCGCCCGTTTGATTGTGTATGTTTTATCTGCTGTTGAAAGTTTTCTTTAGAAAGAGTTCCTGTACTTTTCCTATCAAGACGTTCAGTAAATGCCAACACACACCAATGTAGATTCTTGTGCTTATTGATGTCCAGCGATCAATCTCATAATTTGCAATACTGGCTAGTGAACATGGGCAACTGTGAACTCTAAAGCGTGGAGCTAGGTAAACATATTTCCTGTTTTATAAAGCTTTTGTCACCTTTTCAAGGTACCTAAATAATGTATTTTTAGCTATTCAATAATATGCAAAATTAATCAAGGGTACAAAAATGTTTTGCTTGCTTCCTCCAGTCTGTTGTTTGTAGAAAGATGTGTAGAAACGACCTGCAACATGTTACAACATGCATATCTGTGTAATGTACTGTACACTGTAAACAGATATAAGCCGAGATTGGAGTAAATGACCTTGTCCTCTAGCGCACGCCCCGATGGGAGTTTTAAAAACACCGTCCGGAGGGAGTAAAAAATTTAATCCCCATCAGTAGGGGGTCTTTGCATGGTGCCAGGGGGGTTTTTATTTACATCCATCGGGGAAACTTTTCAGGTCAGTATGGGAGTAAATTTTTTTTGCATCGACTGAGAAAAAAATTACGTCAGCAGCCGTACCCTGTGAAGGCGTAATTTTAATTGCATTACATTTAATGCGCACAACAATGATTACAGTAAACAAACATTCTCGCAACGTTCACGTAATATTACAACACTCGCACTCACCACAGCTTGCCATATGCAGTAAACACCTACCATATAGTCACAGGGTATATATATATATAGGCACCACATTCTTACCTCCCATGTAGCCCCGGTGAAAACCTTTTTTTCTAGTAATTAAGCAATAAATACGCACGGCGTAAGTATGAACTTGCGGTGGTCTAATGTAAGCACTTCAACACACATGCCTTTTATCTTAATCCTGCCTAATATTCAATATTTTTTTTACTATAGTGAAAAAGTTTCATCAAATGATGCTCTGTCGTACAGGCTGAATTTGCATTAGCAGTACTGTTTGTGGACCCGCAAAATGCACGGGATCATACACAAAGTGTGCGCGGCCTTGAATGAACACATTAACGAGGCACATTCAGCAGCTCCAGCGATGAACCGAGGTACACCGCCGCTACCGCGTTCGACGACTAGGCCTCACTCACGAGTACGGCATGGTGATTCGATGAATGACAGCTGGCGATCACAAATTGCTTGCTGATGTGCAGTTTACGTCTCGTTGTTTTTCCCATGCACAGAAATAGGTGTCCGCTATCCACGCAGTTTAAGCTACGGAGTGATAGACTTAAACGAATGAGACGGTTCGCAGTCCCTGTTCCCGTTGCTCGCATGCATTGCATGCATAGTTCGCAGAGCTCGCCACCACGGCGGCCGGTGCGCAGTGCGAGCTCGATACGATTCCGGCTTGATACCGACGCCATAGCGAGGCCTTCCTATACCGCTTAGATGTTGCAGCCGGTGAAATACCGGTGACACTCCGAGAACTCACCATCGGCGGAGACGGGGCGAGCGCGTCGCCGGCGCAACTCTCACACCGGTTGCTGACCGCCTGCCGTGGTCGAGCGAAGCCTACTTCGAACCGCTTTGAAGTTTTACGGTGCAATCACTGACGATCGTACTCCGCCTCGTTCGGCGCTCGCCTTGTAGTTAGTCATTGGCAGCTGTGGTCGCAAGGCGCAGAAGACTATTATACATCCCAGCAGCCTTCATTTTTTAATGAAACACATTCTTTGCCTCGCCGGTGGCTGGTGCTAGCTCGTAGCGCTTGCCGCTGTGGCCGACGCGCAGTGCTAGCTCGATATGATGCCGGCTTGATACCGACGGCATAGCGAGGACTTCTTACCACTTAGATGTTGCCGGTGAAATACCGGTGACACTACGAGAAGCCACTATCGGCGGAGACGGGGCGAGCGCGTCGCCGGCGCAACTCTCAGACCGGTTGCCGGCCAGCCTGCCGTAGTCGAGCGAAGCCTACTTCAGACCGCTTTGAAGTTTTTGACGGTGAAACTCCAGGAGCAGCCGCTGACAATCGTAACAGCTTACTTTGGTACCATTAATTTATTCTTCGAAGTTTTTTGTTACTCAGCCTTGAAGCGCGGCATTCACGGCGTTTCGTTGAGGAATCGAACCGATCTGAGCGTGCTTTAACGGTGCGAAATATACTGAAATGTTCGCAGTAAATACCAACCTATTCTTCGCTGCACTTATAATTTCGTTGCCTGTTGACAGATGTTCACACGGTTAGCCACACAAAGCACATGTGTTTCACACCGACGTGCAAACATATGCCCGTACACACACACACACACACACACACACACACACACACACACACACACACACACACACACACACACACACACACACACACACACACACACACACACACACACACACACACACACACACCTCACGGCCAAACAGGGTTTTTAAAGCTCCTATAGGGAGTTTGTAACCACGTGACCTGGAACTCCCTGGGGAGTTTAACAAGGTCATGTCGTTCATAAACTCTGTGATTAAGCAGGGGGCGTTTTACGATGACATGTGCCGAGTTCACTCCCTACCAGGGAGTAAATAATTGGGGCAGGGGAGTTTTGTGGGCTCATATGCTGGAGAAACTTCCATCTCGGCTAACTTTTGCTTACAGTGTAGGTTACAAAAAGCACAATTTTTTAATTGTTTTCACTAGAGTTGTGTAGCTGTATCACCTAGACGTAGCTCTACATTTCATGTGCCTGTTTGTTGCTCTATTTCGTCTTGCACATATGCGTGCGCATAAGAGTGGGGGCAGCCACCCTCTCCCCGAATTCGTTAACTAAGACGGGGGCTACAAAATTGAAAGCTTACTTAACTAAGTAAGGGGGAGTGCCGTGGTGGACCTCCCTGCCACCCAAGTGTAGGAAAACCCTGCACACGCCTATGACTTTGCACCTCTGAGCATGAGCCCTCACTAGTTCTCAGTTAAAGAAGATGGATTTTAATGTGGAAGCTTTGTGTAAAACAAAGTTGCGGAATATAGACCCACTGTTGCATGCCGTAGTCATACATTGGGTGCCATTGGAATCGTGAAAGGAGGTTATTCTGCAGTATTGCCTTAGAGAAGCTGATTTAGCTGATTCTTCTGTTAGTGATAGCTGGCTTCTCTCCAATTACTGATCAATCGGCAGCCCTCTGAACTGATGTATAGTGGTTAGTTTTTTTTTTTCAACGCAGCATGAAGTCAAGGCTATGCGGTTCGACATTGAATCCAGAGGGATTATATAATATAACTGATAAATGTATATCACTATTTAAAAAAGGCATAACTCATCAATTGTAATGTCTATTCATGTGCTGCGCTAAAATGTATGCTTTAGTGCCTTCTAAGCTTTCATGTTCTCTCTTGCAGGTTTTAAATACAGCAGCGGTGCCACCACGACGGTGCTACAAAAGACCCTATAATCAGTGCAAAGTCGAAAGTTAAATACACATGCAGTTATTCCTTGAAATGTCTCATTTGCTGTTTCTTTGTTTGTTTGTACTTATAAAACAGGACTTTCGCAAGAATTGTAAACAAGGACGAACAAGCTCCATTTATTGTCCTATCTGAACTGAATTGCTTGACATAGTAATGCGTGTTTCCAAATGCAGGCGTTATATACTTGCAGCATTATTTATCGGCTTCGGAAGATTCTGACGTGTAAAAAACTATGATCTGTTCGTTGGTGGAAGTGGTCTGATTTTATTTCCTTTACAATCCTGTACTTTGTGCACACTTTCATATTAATAATGAAGCAATTTACTGATATGCTTTTCAGAAAATGTTCTGTTGATGGCGTAGGACCTTATATAGTCTTACAACGTGATGTTTGATGTCAACCTAATGCATAAGCTCGATAGCACTTCACTAGACAACGGCCATCAGAAACTCAGATGTCAGGACTCTATAGACTAACGCTAGCCAATGGCAATCAGAAACATTCATGTTGGGCCTCTATAGACTTACGCTAGACTATAGTCATCAGAAACTCTAATGTCATAGCTCCATAGACCTACGCTAGACTATAGTCATCAGAAACTCTAATGTCATAGCTCTATAGACTAACGGTGGCCAATTACTACTAGACTCACATTAGGTACGCATTAGGAAAGCGCATTAGACTGATATTAGACAGTTTAAAGATTGTGATGTCGAATGACATTAGCCTGTGTATAAAAGTACATTAAATTTTTTCATAAGGGTTGCTGAGGCTGATGGAGAGGTGGCTGTGTGATTAGTCCCGTGTTCCATCACGGGAACTACAATTTGACGACCACTGCGGAGCTCTGCTGTATGGCACTTCGTTACCCAGCACCTCCACCAATTTGTTACTGGGATTACGAACACACTGAAAAGAAAAAGAAAGAGTGTATTTTCAATACTTACAAGTAGGTGTCACACCCCAGGGCTGCCAGCATATCTCACGGCAAGTCCGCTTCTTCTTCATCGATTCATCTATACGATGGTGGAGCTTGCGCACTGCCTCGTAACAATATATACCTAATATATAACACGTAATAATAGAACTACGCTTATAATACAAAACATCGTCATAAATTTGCTCGCTTGCGATGGCGTTACGCCAATAGAATATTTAAAAAGCAGCTCAATTTAAGCTGTCGATACAAAATGAGAACCGGTTGCAATCATTTTACGCAGATTAACAGACGGGCAATATATACAACTTGCACTTTTAGGGGCGAAGCTCCTTAGGGCGTGGGCTGTGCGTCCCCTGTAGCCTGTATGTAGCCACCTCTAGTTTAGTTCTTGCAGTGTTCAGTAGATGGCGGTACCGTCCCCTGTATGTGCCACCTCTAGTTTAGTTCTTGCAGTGTTCACTAGATGCCGGTACCGTCTCCTGTATGTAGCCACCTCTCGTTTAGTTCTTGTAGTGTTTACTAGATGGTGGTACTTGTAGCTGATGATGAAAAGATGCAAGATGTTATAAACTAGAAATCGGTACTTGTAGTTGATGAAAGACGCGAGATCTTATAAAATAGGAATGATGTCACATATGGCGCGTGTCATTGGTTGAAGGCAATCGTTCGATTTAGTGCGGCGACGTACGCTAGGGGGAGCGTTGTAACAAAATCCGTTCACTGTTGGCGCGCGCTCGGAGTCGCCGGATGGATAAGGCTGCACAGCGGAGAGAGCGCAAGGCGGCAGCAGCGCGCGCTCGCAGACAGAATCCCGATGTGCGAGCGCGCGAGACAAGGGACATCGCAAGCCATCCATCGTCTAAGAACAAATAACAGTTGATTTGTGTATATACACACACAGCGTTTCTCACGTCTTTACAAGATGATCGACTGGGCGAATTACACGGAAGATTCACAGTTTACCGATGAATTCCTCCGGAGCTTCGCCCATTCATCATCATTCACCCTGTGAATATGCCATAATTTTTTTATTATGTTTGTGTGTTGTTTTAATAAGTTTATCATGTACTAAGCCTTTCAGAAAGCAATAGGTATTTATTCAGCAAAACTGGCATGATGAAGCAGAGTCGTCACCGATTATTGTTGTGACAACCTTACTTATACTCGGGTTTCTCGTGAAACAATCGAGTGCATGAAAACTCATATAAAAAACACTGTGCTCTATGAAGGCTCATATAAGAAACACTGTGCTCTGAATATCGTAGAGACTGCTGAAAAAACGAGCGTATAGTTTAATTATGGTTTTGATACTTCTACCCTCCTTTTAGTTCACTAGTAGCCACTTATGATGTAATGCAGCTCAAAGCGCTGATTTATTAAGAAGATAGGCGGATCCGTGCGAATTCCGATTGACATTTTTTTGTTGGTCGGTATATAGGCTCTTGAAAGAGTGAATGTATCGACAAAATTTCGGCGTGCCAGCATATTCACTCGTGCACCATGGCGCGTAGGAGGTGCGTCCACTGATAAAGGCTTAAAATGCATTAAACGCGCTGAAAACGAGCAATTACACAATTTTCGCAAGCACGCGCGCTTCCAATGCAGACGCTTCTAAGGTCTTCAGTACCATAGGACTACAGCGCCACCGCTACTGTCACCCAGCGGAGAATCATTCGAGATGCGGCGCGGCCGCCTCTTTCACTCCACTGCCCACTTCTAGTACACTGTATCAATGGTGCCCATCGCCGCAGTGATGCGTAGGTAACGCGAGGTAACGCGAGTAAGGCTCGAGGTAACGCGAGGTAAGGCTTGCGAAGTAACGCGAGTTTCAAGGTATTCGCCTTTCTCTATGCCTAGCAGGATAGGTGGCACTTATATATGAAAAAATGAAAAACTAGCTTCGGGAACAAAAGTGATGCGAATTCTTTTGTGGAGCTTGGCCCTTATGAGAAAATTTAATGTACTTTTATAAACAGGCAAGTGTCATTCGACATCGCAATCTTTAAACTGTCTAATGTCAGTCTAATGCCCTTTCCTAAGGCGTACCTAATGTGAGTCTAGTAGTAATTGGCCACCGTTAGTCTATAGAGTTATGACATTAGAGTTTCTGATGACTATAGTCTAGCGTAAGTCAATAGAGTTATGACATTAGAGTTTCTGATGACTATAGTCTAGCGTACGTCTATAGAGGCCCGACATGAGAGTTTCTGATGACAATTGGCTAGCGTAGTCTATAGAGTCCTGACATCTGAGTTTCTGATGGCCGTTGTCTAGTGAAGAGCTATCGAGCATATGCATTAGGTTGACATCAAACGTCGCGTTGTAGATAAAGGTCCTATGTCATCAACAGAACATTTGCTGAAAAGCAGATTAATAAATCGCTTCATTATTAATATGAAAGTGTGCACAAATTACAGGATTGTAAAGAAAATACCATCACACCATTTCCACCAAGGAACAGATCATAGTTTTTTACACGTCAGAATCTTTCGAAGCCGATAAATAATGCTGCAAGTATATAATGCCTGCATTTGGAAACACGCATTACATTGTCAAGCAATTCAGTTCGGATAGGACAATAAATGGAGATAGTTCGTCCTTGTTTACAGTTCTTGCGAACGTCCTGTTTTATAAGTCCAAACAAACAAAGAGACACGAAATGAGACATTTCCAGGAATAACTGCATTTGTATTTAATTTTCGACTTTGCACTGATGATACGGTTTTTTGTAGCACCGTCGTGGTGGCACCGCTGCTGTATTTAAAACCTGCAAGAGGGAACATAAAAACTTAGAAGGCACTGAAGCATACATTTTAGCGCAGCACAACAATCGACCTTACAATTGATGAGTTATGCCTTTTTTAAATAGTGATATACATTTATCAGTTATATTAAATAATCCCTCTGGGTTCAATGTTGAACCACATAGCCTTGACTTCATGCTGCATTGAACAAAAAAACTAACTACTATACATCAGTTCAGAGGGCTGCCGATTGATCAGTAATTGGAGAGAAGCCAGCTATCACGAACAGAGGAATCAGCTGAGTCAGCTTCTCTAAGGCAATATTGCAGAATAACCTCCCTTCACGATTCCAATGTCACCCAATGTATGACTACGGCATGCAACAGTGGGTCTATATTCCGCAACTTTGTTTTACACAAAGCTTCCACATTAACCAAGAACTATTGAGGGCTCATGCTCTCACTATTCTTCTTTAACCGAGAACTATTGAGGGCTCATGTTCAGAGGTGCAAAGTCATAGGCGTGTGCAGGGTTTTCCTACACTTGGGTGGCAGGGAGGTTCACCACAGCATTCCCCCTTACTTAGTTAAGTAAGCTTCCAATTTTGTAGCCCCCGTCTTAGTTAACAAGTTCGGGGAGAGGGGGGCTGCCCCCACTCTCATGTGCACGCCTATGTGCAAGATGAAATTGAGCAACAAACAGGCACATGAAATGTAGAGCTATACGTCTCGGTGATACAGCTACACAACTCTAGTGAAAAGAATTAAAAAATTGTGATTTTTGTAACCTACAGTATATTACACAGATATGCATGTTGTAAAATGTTACAGGTTGTTTCTACACATCTTTCTACAAGCAACAGGTTGGAGGAAGCAAGCAAAACATTTTAGTACCCTTGATTATTTTGGTATATAATTCAATAGCTAAAAAAATTACGGCATATTCACGGGGTGAAAGATGATGAATGGGCGAAGCTACGGAGGGATTAATCGGTAAACTGTGAATCTTCCGTGTACTTCGCCCAGTCGATCATCATGTAAAGACGTGAGAAACGCTGTATGTGTATATACACAAATCAACTTTTATTTGTTCTTAGACGATGGATGGCTTGCGATGTCCCTTGCCTCGCGCGCTCGCACATCGGGATTCTGTCTGCGAGCGCGCGCTGCTGCCGCCTTGCGCTCTCTCCGCTGTGCAGCCTTATTCATCCGGCGACTCCGAGCGCGCGCCAACAGCGAAGGGATTTTATTACAACGCTCCCCCTAGCGTACGTCGCCGCACTAAATCGAACGATTGCCTTCAACCAATGACAAGCGCCATATGTGACATGATTCCTATTTTATAAGATCTCGCGTCTTTCATCAACTATAAGTACCGCTTTCTAGTTTATAAAATCTTGCATCTTTTCATCATCAGCTACAAGTACCACCATCTAGTAAACACTACAAGAAATAAACGAGAGGTGGCTACATACAGGAGACGGTACCGCCATCTAGTGAACACTGCAAGAACTAAACTAGAGGTGGCTACATACAGGGGACGGTACCGTCATCTAGTGAACACTGCAAGAACTAAACTAGAGGTGGCTACATACAGGCCACAGGGGACGCACAGCCCTCGCCCTAAGGAGCTTCGCCCCTAAAATACATTATTTGGGTACTTTGAAGAGTTGACAAAATCTTTATAAAAAAGGAAATATTTTTACGTAGCTCCTTACTTTAGAGTTCACAGTTGCCCATGTTCACTAGCCAGTATTGCAAATTATGAGATTGATCGCTGGACATCAATAAGCACAAGAATCTACATTGGTGTGTGTTGGCATTTACTGAACGTCTTGATAGGAAAAGTACAGGAACTCTTTCTAAAGAAAACATTCAACAGCAGATAAAACATGCACAATCAAACCGGCGACAACACGAGCTAGCACCACTTTGTGTCCTCTCCCTTTTATCTGTTGATATTTTGCCGTACCTTACAAAAGTTTCTAGGCGATGAATTACCAACCCGACCAAACGCTCGCGTTACTCAAGTATTTAAGAAAATAGCACATCACAGTGTTCAACTCTTGACTATTTTAGACCGTGCAGATGCCCAAAATATCGCCTGAACCCTTACGTCACAAAGATAATAAATTTAGAGTATATGTAGGAGCTCAGCGAGGAAATGAAATGTACACTCAAAAGTGAACAGCATCATGAGCTAAGACGCCGACACAGAAAGAATTATGGATGCACCAGTCGATGTTTTTTCTTGCACTCTTGTTTCCTACCAAGTACGTACCAACATGCCCAGTATGGTCGGCATATATGTACAGTACTCACGGATTGAAACAGGACATTCGTAGCGCGTGGTCGCCAAATGCATGTGCCGCTGCTCATGGGTGCTCGCGGAACCAGGAGCTTGCACTGTTGTATAGAGTGAGGGCGAAAACAGCTAAAGAGCAGGCTTACTCCTTCCGGTCGCTAAAGAGTTGGCATTTAGTTCACAAAGTGCACACTGACAGCGTGGCGCTGCAAGGCTCACGCTTTTTTGCATGCATGGAGCCCGAATCGATGGGGACTGTGCGAACCATTTATATTGTGACGCTAGCAGACAAAGCTCTCGATCGGCGCCCTTCGACGATGGGGCACGTAGGCTGCGCAAGCAAGTAATTGGATACCGCTAAGATGTTGCGCCTGAAATGCGCTCGTTGACATAATAAATAGCTGCACAAAAGCATAAGAAGTTTTTCAAGGTTTTTGTCACAACGAAAATGAAAAGCACAAGCCACGGGCCTGTTTCCGTGCAGCAATAAAACAATAACTAAGTACTTTCGTGTCTCGCCCCAAGCAATGAATAGTGCGGCTGTTTTGCGTGGCAAGCATTTGTAGAGCTGTCGGCCACAGAAGAACGAGCGAGCTTCTCACATTTTTATTCAACAATAGGCCACAGTTTGCCCTAACGACACTAAATAATTATAATATTTCCATGTTGCATGCCACACATTTTCTTTCTTTTCGAGACAGAAACCATGAAGTAAACTTTTTATGCTTTTGTGCAGATGTTTATCATGTCTACAAACGCACACAAGGCGCAATCTACTAACTGAATCCTGCGTCTTACTTGCACAGCATGCGTACTGCATTGCCTAAGCACGCAGAATGAGAGGGTCGTCTGCTGGCGTGGCAATAAAATGGTGCGCAGCGGCGAGCCAGTTTGGTAGACATGCGAATATGGGTGAGCCTTGCAGCGCTGCCCTGGTAGTGTACACGTGTTGAACTACAGGCCGACAATTTGGCAATCGGATGGAGTAGCCATGCTCCATAGGTCTTCCCCGTAACCCCCTATACCACAACGCAACACATTGGTTCTGCGCGCACCCACGAGTGGCGGCACATGTACCGTCGCCCACACGCTCCGAGTGTCCTGTTTCGATCCGTGAGTACTGTACATCCGAAAGAGCATGAATTCATTCAACAATTTAACTTTGCAGTCCAACAAGGCTATATATTCAAGGCACTATCACACAGATTACACTTCTCTGTAATATAGGCCTCCATGTCTTGTGAGCTGTGTTACATGAACACATTCAAGGTATTGTCCTAGATTGTATGGGAACATGTTCCAAACAATGTGATGAAAGATGAGCATGTGCTGCCTTCCAAGAAAAGCTGTCCCTAATTCTGATGATCTAACTCTTAGGCATAAACGATTATCTGAGAAGGCTTTGTAAGAAAGGAATAGGTACTTGCATGTTGCATGATGTTACTTAAAACAAGATTGCACTACAACTTATAAAAATACCACAAATCTGCTCATACACGTGAAAATTTAAAAATGAGCTGAAACAACAGCCCCCGAGACTTCCTTGAACACGATTTCGCCGAATTCTTGCGGCAGAATATGCACATAGGAAAAGTGTGCTTATTTATATTCATTAAATTTTTAGACTTCAATGTTTGCAGTCCTTTTAAAAAGCACAAAAATTAAAAGACACTTCAACTTGTAAAGAAAAAACTTAGTTAAAAAAGTATTTTATTTCCACTAAAAAAAATAAACGTAAAAGCAATCATCACGACAATAAGCGAAACATGATTATAAGTAAGATTTCACTGCACACAATTTCTCGACAGTCCAAACAAAATAGATGTTAATGGAGGAAACTTGAAAAGACCAACAAATCCCATAAGAGGGAATGTCGCTGCAGCCAACTTTCCAACTTATGTGATATTTAGCACAATGTAACACAAAGACGATGAGAGAGGACGCAGCACGTGCCCCAACTTTATAAAAGTGGTTAATTGCAACCGAAATACTAAAAAATACAGGGTAAGCATCATGCTGTAAAATTTTGTGCTTCCATTGCAATAATCCATTTTGTTTTAAGTGCACCGGTCTCATCCTTGTGTTATATTGAGCTAAATATTACCTAATGTTCAACAATGAAATCTGAATGTTTTTCCTTGTGCAACCCTTTAACAAGAACTCTTGCCTTGCTCAAGACAGTAGTGACAAGGAAAAGCTGTTTCCATTATCAAGATGCCTCCAAGTGTCACAACGTTTGCACCGGCAACATTCCATGATCAAGGATTACAAACCAAATGATGCATGTTCCATGTCCAAGGAATACTGCACTGAAGTGCTGGACATAGACTTCCCACACCTAAGTAAAAGACAGTGTATGCTATACCTCAATAAATGCTATGTGTCGAAAATATTGCTCTGTGATAACAAAAAGAAATGCCTACCACCTAATAAGGCTCGTTAGGGCTTGCACGAAGACCGCTCCAATCGCGCACTGCAACCTGTCCTCTGTGTCGGGACCATGAACAGATGCCTTCGCTTATACCCACATAAAAGATACCATAAAATATTGCTTTCATACACAACAAACGTTATATCACACACAGATAGCGAGTACCAAACATGTCTTAGCAAAGTGTATACTGATACATTAACCATAGCGGTGGCATTGCACGTATGTGTCCGTTTCAGCTACAGGAGATGCGGGGTTCGATCCCCAGTGCCAGCCGGCTACCCACCGGTAGCTAAACAGGGTACACGCGGACTTCGAAGGGCTGTGACGCGTCGCCCCAGTGGTGAAGCTTACTCTGCCTGGAGGACTCTCAACCCGTTGTGTGGGACCCGGTATAACGATACATTAAAGGGTAAATCCTTGAATAAAGGGATCATGGCACAATCAAAACAGGCAATATTGGACTAGCCCCTTCCTGCTGACAATTGACAGAGTGCCAATGAATGTTTCGCATTCACAAAACTACGTAATAACACTATGCAGAGCATGCACATGTGTGTGGGTGATCTAAATGATGAAAACAATATTTGCAAAGAGTGCATGGTGTATGCGCACATGCCGTGTGTAAGAACCAGCTATAGATATTGTATTACATCATAAATGTAAGCTATTCAGGAAACAAACTTTTGGTACTCTGAAGCAAATTACCATGTAGTTTGAATTTTGTTCACACAAGCTTTCTGTAGGATTTCTTTTATTACATAAGCCCTTAACGAACATATTATTATTCTAAAACTTTCTGTCAACATCTGGAAACATCGAAATAAGCCTTTTTGCTTCTTATTTACTGCCTCACCAAACAAAATAAATACTAAATCCCTGAATGCTACACATAGGTTATACATCCTCGTCACACAAGCAAGTAGGCAATATCAGTACAACACTGATGTAAAAAAGAAAGCACGGAAATACAACTTGAAGCACCTGGTATGCCTCAAGGAGAAAACAAAGATTTATATAGCTAACAAAAGTTCACACAAATATTGCAAGAAAGGGTGTCATGTGTTTGGCTAATTAACTAAATTGAATTCTCATATTCTTCTACTAACACTCGATATCAACATATCTTCAATGCGGCGGTAGGAGTGTACTATTAGTTTTAGCACATAATGTAGATTACTGAAATACGTATACTTCAAGTTAGCTCTCTTAAAATATTTATGAGGCAGCTGGGGTGAAATTCTAACCATAGAGAAATTACAAGGATTTCTGACACAAGGATTCGGAGCGCAGCCACGAAAACATTCGCGTGTGCTTGACAGGGTTGTGCGTTTTTCTATCTACGTGCCCAGTCGTGTGATTGTTTTGCGCGTAAAAACGCACAAACTATCGAGTTGGGTGAACGTGAACTGCTCTCGCGACACCAGTATGTTTAAAAGCAGACACGTTCACAGGGCGACAAGGGATCAAAGGATAATCACGTGCAGTAAACAGCCATGAAATGACAGCACGACAAGAGGCTTGCATGACCGAACGATAGATCACGTAGCGCAACGCGAATCTAAAATATGCAATCAACGCACACATCGATTCTTTCTTACGGTGATATAAAATAAGCCACCTCAAAACATACCTACCTTTCGGGTGGTCTGTCATCCCAGTAGTGCCAACAAGCCACCCGGGCCATCGCTTCTTGCATACAGTTTGTCACGCAATGAAGTAACCCAGCTACGTAGTTCAGCGACTTCCTCCAACTTACCGAAGTTTTGGCATAGGCTGTGCACTCTTCAGTCGCCCGTCAAAAAGCTCACGCTCTCGCATAACATAAGTCACTGCTTGTCACACCAGGAGTCGAGCATTGTCTTTGGAAGCACACTCGACATTGAATCACGCGAACAACACGAGTAATCGATAAATGGAGGAAGAAATCACTTTTCAGAGCGAACACGAAGGCGCGCGTCCGATGTGGCTGTTTGAGCAAGCAACGTGCGGCGAGTCTTCGTCCGCCACTCGATCAAAGCAGCAGAAGTTCCCGACACGCGAAAACTATTGCGTAGATGAATTCCAAAGGAGGATTAGTATACATTTCACGCAATATCTATCAGCACAGCAAATATGTAACCGCGGACTTGCTGCACATGTTTTTGCGTGAAGCTGGTGGTGTGTCCGCAGTACAACTAGGCCTGTTGCAACTGCTGATTTACAAGCTTAACAAAAATAAGTGTGCAGGTGGCAGCACTAACAAACCACTATATATATATTTTAAAATAACAATCAAGCGTATTTATAACTTTTCAAGCCAAATGAAGCCTTCTTAATTATTAGTTTGCATTATGTGTATTATGCAGTTGTTTGTATTTTGTTTTGCATAACAAAAAAAAAAGGTTTCACAACTCATGTCAACAGCAATGGCCATCTCTGAGTCTCGGCAACACAATGCCAATAAGTACAGATCTCAAGGGCAATGCTTTTGCAGCAGCGGCTTTGTTCGTGTGCAGAAAAGAATGAATGGCATGCATTTCTGCTCTACAGAGAAGAAAGGTATCTGACCGGGTGTCCGTTCTTTTACGTTTTTACGCAGTGGTGTTCTGTACACTGTACATCCGCTGTTGGTGTGGGTGCGCTGTTTTGTACATTCTAGTACACTGTAGCTAGGGGTCGGCACATTGAGTCCATTACCCCTTTCTGCCGCCCCCCTCCCCACGTCTTTCGGGTGATTTTTTTAGCGTGGTATACATAGAGCAAAATAACTATTCGCCTGCTACCCCCCCCTGCCCTTCCCGAGATCAACGAGGAATTCCTTTCTTTACCCTCCCTTGTTTTTTTTTATCTACGCCGCTGTCTCTAGGTGACAGCTAGCGTTGTGACAGCAAAACAGTGGCGGGGTGAGAGGCATGAATGCGCATTAAAACTTCTCTCTTCCTCTCCATCACGCCTTCGCTCTCCACCACCTACCGGGGGGAGGAGGGGGAGAGGGGCACACATTTGGCAGCTGCCACCCTCAGTCATATTTTTGTTGTAAAAGTATGACTGATATTTAAATACACTGTCATAATTTCACTACAACGATAGGGTGAGTTTATCTCCTGTGCTGCCCTCGGTGTCCACTGAGCCCCACCGTGGTGGTCTGGAGGCCAAGGTACTCGGTTGCAAACCCGCAGATTGCGGGATCGAATCCCGGCTGCGGCGGCTTCATTTTCGATGGAGGCGGAAATGTTGTAGGCCGGTGTGCTCAGATTTGGTTAAAGAACCCCAGGTGGTCGAAATCTCCGGAGCCCTCCACTACAGCGTCTTTCGTAATCATAACGTGGTTTTGGGAAGTCCAACCCCACAAACCAATCAATCATCGGTGTCCACTGGTCGGCTATTGGAACCATCTTCCTCCATGCAAATGGCAAATTGGCACGTCTATGCAACTGTTTGGGGTACCGCTTTAGCGTAAGCGATCGACGCTATGCTTGTTAGATTTAAACACATATTCAAAATTTATGCGCGCAAGGTGGTGGAAAGCACCCCTGAATGCCCCAGTAAAGCTTGCCTCCACATCGCGCTTCTGGCACGAATATCTCATCATCATCATCATCACCATCAATAATTATAATAGTAACATTAATAATAATAATAATAATAATAATAATAATAATAATAATAATAATAATAATAATAATAATAATAATAATAATAATAATAATAATAATAATAATAATAATAATAATAATAATAATAATAATAATAATTGTGATGATGATGATCATAATAATAATCATTATTGTTGTTGTTTTTTAGATGCACATGTAAAACCTTATAATTGTTTCTGGGCACGCTACATGAATAAGTAAATAATAAATCATTGATTACTAATGAAATCGCAAGCCTTAGAAGCCTCATTAAAAGTAAAATTTCACTGTTGGCAGCGTCTCGCATCCTGCAATGTAGGGAACGATAGATGCATGCAAAAAGTAATCACCACGAGATGACGTGTCATTATAGCGCCACATGATAAAGTCATTACATCGCACACAATCCCATCATAGCTTGTCCAAAGGCTGGCTGGCTGATTGGCTACGCAAAACTGTGTCATTAACCGTGGAGGCAGTGCATAACCACATTAGTTGCAGAAAGTTTTCGAAGGGCAGCAGGATGAACACATCAACTGATAAGAAAAAAGAAAGAGATGGCTATCGCCTTCGAGTTGTCTTACGTGAATTAATGCATAAAGACCCTAGATTATTATTATTATTATTATTATTATTATTATTATTATTATTATTATTATTATTATTATTATTATTATTATTATTATTATTATTATTATTATATTATTATTATTATTATGATCTAGCTGATTTACACTTAAGCATGTGTACGAAGACATTCCCTTCATGTTGATGTTATATTTACTGAAACATGGTCGAAAAATCTATGAAAATACAAACTGTTTAGTGTTTTAGATTTCCGAAAAACATGTACGTGAATGTCGAGATCAGCAAGTAATTGAATTAGACTTAAGTGCACGTTAAGAAATCACAGATTGTCGAAATTTCTGAACCGCTCCGCTACGGTGTTCTTCATTATCATATAGTGGTTTTGGGATCTAGAATTCCCACGATTAGTACATTTAGTAGTAAGAAATTGAGTTTTTGTTGGCTCTAAAAGATTAACGAAAATATTTTTCATTGTGATGTGTTTTGACATTAGGACACGCACTGGAAAGTCTGCGTACTTTGATCATCAGAAATCCTGGTGCATGTTGTCATCGGAGTCTCTATTCCACACCTGATGCTAAAATACATTGGGCTTTGCAGGTCTAAAGTCAATCTGGTTACTCATTAGGTGTGCATCAGCTGCACATTAGACTCTCAAAATTCATTTTCATAAGGGGGTAAGCAAGAGAAAAAGCGGGAGTCAGTACGTACCCTTCACGGAATTTTGTCTCGTGGGGGGCAGGTATTCTCGCTGCATGAAGGTGAAGGGCGAGGCATATGGTCAGGAAACCCGTGATATGGGCATCTTTTTTTGTGTGTGTCTCTGGAATTTTTCATAGCACTGTGCGGCAAACAATGCCTGTACGAGCGAAAAACAGCCCCCTATACCGGACGAAGAGATAGATGAGGCACACACACAGAGCTTTGAGTCAGTTTTGCACCGAAAGAGACGGACATGACGGAAAATGTCGTCGCGTTTTAGAAAAACAGAAATAGCCTTTGCGGTTACGGAACACTTCGGCGTCGTCACAATTGGGGCTATCAATAATCACGTTTATGTAGTTGACACATTCTGTAACGCCAGGGAACTCAGCCACTTCATAAAAGTCCCGCATAACAATAGGAAGTGGAACCGGCTGCGGAAAGCGCACCAGCATCGCGCAAAGGTGCTTTGCTGTGGGTAGCGTAAATTTTCCGACTGTACGGCACACTGTCGACTACGGAATTTGGGCGAGATTCCCAATGAGTGTTTAGAATGTGCCAGTGCCATGAAACCTGAGCGCCATTTGTAGCTGTAACAGTTTAGGCACAGGGCAGTCTTCGGTCGTCCCCACGTTCACGGAGCAGATACATAGCCAGCAGCTGCCCGACGGCGTTCTTCGTGAATCTGTATCGAGCGTAGAATTGTTGCAGATCGCACAACTCCATTGAATTTCCTCGGTCACGTAAAGTATAGGTCGAGGAATATTCTGCAGGCAGGACGCCTCAGAAAATGCTATGCTTATGGGCGATTCAAGCAAACTCAAAAGAGGCCAACCTCCGCACGACGTTCATTCGAGAGGTGGCCATGTTGGATTAACGTATGAAGTCGCTTTCAAGATAGCCCAGCAGCTGACTTGAAACTTCTCCTGATTTCGACGAACCAAGTCACCTTCAAGTCGTCCGCAAGTTCGAGAACGATTTGTAGCGAGCGGCAAGACTGACTTGAGTCAATAATGACTCAAGTACGAGTCAAGTAACATCTCTGCATTCTTGGGTTAGAGTGCCTAAAGCGCCTAAAATTTCGATGCCAGCGCCCCCCTTCAGAGTGTGGCCACGCTTTGAAAGGGTCGATGCCGCCTCGCCGTGCTCGTATGCCATGTTTTGGCCCATGCTGTGCTTGTTTAAACGTGTACGCGGCACCTGCTGCCTTGTCGACAGTCTGATTCGTCGCAAATTCCGCAAGATCACTGCATGTTGCGGGCCGCACAGGGTACGAATCATTATAGAAATGTATGGAAGGTGTTTTCCTGCCTAAGCGATCCCTAAAAGAAAACTCTTATTCATAGCGAGAATGAAGAGGAACAAGTGGCAGCCGACGAATGCCTCTCGTGTATGCAGCGTGAATATTGCAAGCTTTGTTGCTGTTGCTGTTTCCTATCACCTAATTGCATACTATACTAGTAACACAGCCACAGATTAGACTACCACAAGGTATGCACGTGGTTTTGACTTTGTGTTTGTGCACGTACTTGTTGCACCGTAACAAGATCGAATATTCCGCAAAGTGGTAACCCCGAAGGATTTCATGGCGTTTGAACCGTTCTCATAAATTTGGGGTGTTCTTTTCAGGGTGTGCTTGGAAATTAAACTTTGGCTTTTGCGGACATACTGTTTATAATGTGTTCTTCATTAAATTGTTTGTTGCGTCTATAATTAAGTGCAACAAGCCATAGAAATACCCTCATATATATATATATATATATATATATATATATATATATATATATATATATATATATATATATATATATATATATATATATATATATATATATATATATATACATATATATATATATATGTATATATATATATATATATATATATATATATATATATATATATATATATATATATATATATATATATATATATATATATATATATATATATCGTGATGTCTCGCGTTCCGCGCCAGCGTAGAGAGGTGTTCTTCAGGAGGTGGGCGTCCCGTGAAGGGCTAGACAGAGAGGAACAGATTGGCCTAATACTGTGAAGTCATGAACTTTTACAAAAAATCTAGGCGTATTTATCCACTACCAAGCCCCAAACTCAACAGATCCCAAGTGGTAGATTGGAGGCAATACAAACCCAGACCTTCTCAACCCAATTCATTTTAATAGGATATACATACATGTCTTTCCAGATAATACTTGCAAATAGTGCGGCTGGACTCAAGCTTCACTTTGGCACATTCTCTGGGAATGTGCTGCTTTAGCAAAAGAAAATGCAGTCTCATCAGATGAGGCTGTGCGCGGTGGACGGCTGCGCAGCTCCAACCTCCAGGATCAACTTTGGGCCATCCAGCAAGCCTGCGAGGTGATGAAGAGGCAGGATTTCCGGTTATCAACAAAGTTGTAACCGTCACCATCATTTCTTTTTTGGATGCTAGTTTTTCGATGTTCACAACATGGTTCACAGCATTGTTCAGAATAATCCATCGCACACACAACGACCTCACGAATACCTCTTCGTCAAAGGTGCCTGTGGTGTCGACGAGATCCGTCTTCGGAGAAGCAGCTGCTCAAGGGCGCAGTGTTGTTGAGACTTTTGACCCCGTTCTGGAGTGGCTTCCCATTCGTGACGCTTGTGTGTGTTTGCCTGACTTCTGATGAAGCATGTTGTGCGTACTTCACTGGATTACTGGTGATAAATTCATGCATTAAAGGAACGAGAAGGGGCCTGTGGTGTAGTGGTTATCACGTACGCTTCACACGTGGAAGGTCCCAGGTTCGATCCCTTTTGCGGACGATGTGGACGCGTTTGTCTACATCATTAGCTTACTAAGTGATCTTTGGCCATTATTTTTTGCGAGTGTAAGAACATCTTCTCAGGACCTCTAGAATAATCACATTAAGTAATGACGTAGACGTCAGTGATTTCTTCGAAACAGTCGAATAATTATCCGCTTTTAATACGCAAAATAGGAGGCCATTTTAAATTTCTCTGTAGCTCTTACAGCCCGTACAAATAAAGAAACTTTGCGGCACATTTGACGCAATATCTCATTCTTGTAAGCGTTCACAGTAACCGCGGTCTAGCTCACAGTGACTGTGCAACGACCCAGCCTACACTCTTGCTTGTTGCGTGCTTAAGGAGCCATTATTCTTCCGGCAGCGTAAGTCGACGGTCGAGGAATCATGTGCTTTAATGGAGCGGTAACAGCGGCCCGTGCTAGCCGCGGAAACAGAATGACTGCCGATGGTGACAGTGATTACGAGATTGTGCTTTCTATTCTGCCGACTGGCCGCGTTGTTCACAGCACGTTATTCTGCATGGAGTTGTGCGTGAGTGACCGTACAAGGTCGAGGACTTCAGAGACGCCCTGCCGACGGCTGGTGTGCTGCTGACCACGTCACTTTAGGTGTGTACCAGATTGACCATGTCCCGGCCGTCACCCTCACCAGCGGAGAAGCAGCGAATGAACTGACCGCGCTGAAAGAGGTACAGAACAAAGGCCACTGGTATCTTGTGCTCGACCCCGAAAACAAGCAGGTCAAACTTCGTCTGCACTGGATGCTTCACGGCGTTCAAGATGAGGACATCCGGACCACTTTCGCAGTGTTCTGCACCATGACCAAGATGATGCGGGAGTGCTGGCTAGTGCATACTATGCGTTAAAGAAGCTCAACCACGAGGACCGTGCTGCTGATACTGAAGCCAGCAGTCAAGGTGAATGACCTGCTCCACCAGGTTCGGGTTGCCGGTGAACTGGCCCTCGTGACGGTGCCCGGGAGAGCGAAGCAGTGCCTGCTGCCATGACACGGGTCACATGCACTGAGACTGTGGTTGAGGTCCTTGAAAGGAAAAACTAAGAAATAAGCACGGAACGGTTGCTGTCTTTTACAAAGAAGTTACCTACACGGCTCCACGTTGTGGATGGGAGAGGGGGAATGAAAGAAGGAGGAGAAAAGAATAGGAGAAAGAAGAATGCATTCGAAACTGTCGCGCGCGCACGAGGCCAAGCTGCCACCGAGAAGAAGAAAGCCGTCAGGCAAACAAGCAGGGGGCGGTGACTGGGAGCACCATGTGACGAGACTCAGGGGGAGCGGGCCGGGCCACAGATGTAAACAAACCCGCACACGTGGGTACGGGCCTCACTGGATATCGTCCCGACCAGTTGTACACCGGCGATATGCGATGACAGCGCAGCTCTGGCCGACTGGCTCACCGTACGCCATACCCTGACGCAGACAAGAGCCCTCGCTAAGTGGTGCCCCGTCCTCGGACTCATACGACCGTGTCCATCTTTCCTATCTTCCCCTTATTTCCGTATAAGGTCTCTGTCCTTGCGCCTCTCTCTAGCCAGTGCACTGCAGAAGAATGTGCTCGGCCATCGCCAACGCCTGACATTCGACACACGAAGGGCTCGAGCTCTGTTGGTGAGGCGAAAATGCCTCTCAGCGGTGCGGGCACAGTCGGTGTTGAGCTGAAGCAGGAAGGCCCGGGCACGCCTGCCGATGTCGGTGCTCGGAATCGGTCTCCGGGGGGTGGGATTTGCCGCAGCCACACGTGAGTCGGTATGTAATGCGCGCGCATGGCACACAATACGGAGCTGCGCAACGTCACACGCGCAGATGAACGCCGAGATGGGTGGGCTGGGGTGGTGAGCCTCCTTGATGAGGGCGTACGCTGCTTCTTTGCCGTGTAATCCCACGTGAGACGTCCCTCATTAAAAGACGTCACATCCACTCCAGGTGATCACCGCGAACTTCCGCGTAAGCCGTTGTGCAATGGGGGAGCCGTGCTCTCCCCGCGCAAGTGGAAGAAGGGCGGTGCGCGAATCACACGACACTGCCACCAGCCGCGGTAGGAAATGGGCGAGTTGATTGGCCGCAAGGTCAATCGCGGCAAGCTCAGCAGCAGTGGAGGAAGCACTGATAGGGAGGTCGCACTTCCCGCGGAGGCCGAGCGATGGAACGAAGCCAGCGGCTGCTGCCGACCTCGATACGCTGTCCGAGCCATGGTTGTACGGTGTAAAGCTCGGACACGGTCGGCGAGCCGCTCCACAATCATCGCGGCAGTTTGTTGTTGCAGGGCACACTGGGGCGTGTTCCTTTTCGCCCGAATGCTGGGAACTGTGGTTGTGATCACTAGTCCGCGATCCTGGTGCAGCGGCAGGGGTAGCCAGCCGCAGTAGGGTGGTTCGGGCACGAGCACAGCATACTACAAGGTGCACCGGCTCATGCCCGAATGCGGGCGATGGAGGAGTCGACGGGTCAGGCATCGTCCCTCGGGTGTAAGGTGCATTCGATGAACGTGACGCAGCGCACCACCTCTGGCACGAAACGTAAGGAATGTTTGGCCGCCCTTCACCAGGGTGAGACCGATCGGCGATGAGCATGACAGGTCGTAAAGGCGGCGAACAACGCCATGTTGAAGGGCATCCAGCGTGGTCCATTGCGCGGGTTTTACCGCAACGAGCGGGACCACGTAAAGAAGCCTGGCAGTGGCAACCACGTTAAATAACCGGAGCGCGACGACCAGGGAGCAGCCCCTGCCACAAGCGAGAATGCAGGAAGCCCGTTTGCGAGTCTTTGCGGCAATCGCGGGCTTCCAGCTGATCCGGTGGTAGATGGTGAGACCAAAGAGCGCACGCTGCGCTTCCACGGCAGCTAGTGGCAGCGAAGGACGAGCTTCGGGACTTCGAGTCACCCTGAGTGCTTCGGATGGATGAGCCGAGCCTCTGTCTTGGCTGCTGAGAGCTCGAACCCCACGCCCGAGATGAAGGCATACGCTCCATTGATGGCAGCCTAGAGTCCCTCACGCGACCACAAAGGGTGAGACCACTTGTGAAGAGCGCAACGTTGTCCGCGTAGACAGCAACACGCACTTCGTAGGCTGTGCCGCGCGGGATGTGGTCGATGATGCGTGCCAGGACTGCGTTGAACAAGAAAGCGCTCAACACACTGCCCTGTGGCACACCCGCTGACACGCGCAGAAGGAATGATCGGCCATTGAGGAATGCCTCAACGTATTGTAGCATGTTCCCGCACACACGCATCTTGTGGAGGGCGTTTATGATTGTGTGGTGTGGGAGTAAGGCGAAAGAACTCCTCACGTCGAAGAGGACGAGGTATACCGCCTCCCCGCGGTGCTTTCCCTCCTCGGGAAGACTTACGACGTCAAAAATTGAGTCCGCCGTCGCTCAATGGGCTCTGAAGCCGGACTGTTCAGCCGCGAGAAAATCCATTGCAGCAGAGATCTGCTGGAGGCATCACATCGCCATATCCTCGAACATTTTTCCCGCGGCCGAAGTAAGCGAAACAGGCCGGTAAGATGCGAGCTCGGACGCTGGCTTCCCCTTCTTAGGGACGGGAATCATCAACACTTCACTCCTTGACGATGGCAGCGCCCCTGTGCGCCAGGTGGCTTTTAAGGCATCGGGGAGATTCGGAAGCTGGCTGGCATCCAAGTTTCGAAGCATCTGATAGGTGAAGCCACCAGCCCCATCTCCGGGAGCTGAGCGACGCTTGCGTGTTTCACCGTGCACAGCATTCACCGGCAACGCGATCCGCCTAGCTTCAGTGGAACCAATGACAAGGACGTGGAAGACTGGCTCGACGAATACGACCGGGTGAGCAAGCACAACAAATGGGGCGATGCGCACAAGCTTACTGTCGTCCATTTTTATTTAACCGACATCGCCAGTTTGTGGTACCGTAATCACGAGAGAGGCCTCCCAACCTGGTCGGCGTTCCAAACGGCGTTTGCGGACTTGTTTGGCCGTCCAGCACTTCGCAAACTACGGGCCGCACAGCGCTTGCGTACTAGGGCTCAGCAGAATGGTGAGAATTACATCAGTTATATCGAAGATGTGGCCGACCTTTGCCGGCGTGTCAACTCGGCCATGACAGAAGCCGAGAAGATCAAACACATCTTGAAAGGTATGACTGACGACGCATTTCAGATGCTTGTCGCCAACAGCCCGCAAACGGTAGCGCAAGTGATCCAACTTTGTCAGAGCTAGGACGAGCTCTGGAAACAGCGTGACACCACTGGTCGCTCCTGCGCGCCATGTGCAACAATCTCCGCGTTAACATCGGCCGGCACTCCTATAGACCACACCACTTTACTTCTCGATATCAAGCAATTTGTATGAGAGGAGGTCGCACGCCAGTTGTTTCTCGTGCCTCATACCTCCGAAGGTGCCCCATCTGCTTTAGCGCCATCTATACAGTGAGTAGTTCAGGAGCAAGTGTCCTCGGCGCTACCAAAAGCTCACGCACTTTTTGTGGCTGCTCCACTGACCTATGCCGAAGCACTGAAGGGAACCCGACGTCCGCCTGTCGCAAACGCCCACGTTTCTTTGTCGCGAACGCCTTCGTCCACGCGCTCCTCTGTCGTACCGACTGAGCCTATGTACCAGACTGCCCATCCTTTCTCCCGACCCCCACCACCTCGCTTTCAGAACCCTTGGCGCACTCAAGACAACCGCCCCATATGCTTCGCCGGTAGAATTGCGGGACACGTGGCGCGAATTTGTCGACGGCGTGAGTTTTTCCTGCGTGACGCCGTCCGGCCCAACAATTATGATTTCTCACCACGAGCTGAGCCTGCTGTATCTGGCGAGCCTGCCACCATGGACACATTTTCACCTTGCCGGAACTTCAACAGACACCGGTCGCCTTCACCTCAACACCGTTTCTTTTCTCCCATGCTACGTCGACCTCGTCCTGTCCCCGAGAAAAACTAGGAGCCGCAGTTCCGGGGGCAAGAACTGCGGATCTTTAGAACTCCACAAGACCTTTTTTTGCCATCCAACGTCATTGCTATCTCCGTTGAAGGTATACCTGTTTTTGCATTGGTCGATACTGGCCCCGCAGTGTCTGTAATGACTGAAAAACTTTGCCATCGACTAAAAAAAGTCACAATGACTCTTCACGACTTTGTTTTGAGCACTGCGAGCGAGCAAAGAATTCGCCCTTTTGCGGCATGCACAGCACGTGTCGCTATTGCTGACGATATTTATGTCGTCGAGTTTTTAGTGCTCCAGCAGTACTCCCATAACATTATACTAGGCAGGGATTTTCTCTGCACTCATCATGCCGTCATTGACTGTGCTCGCGCCGAAGTGGAGTTCACGCCGTTATGCCACGCTGCTTCACTCATCTCGCCCCTTTCACCTGCAAAAGTTTTCGTTGCCGCCGACACTTCAATACCACCGTTCTTATCCGCCCTAGTTCCGCTTTCCTGTGACGTCTCTAGTGGCTCAATTGTTCTTTTTACGCCTTCTAAAACCGCTGTTCGCCACAAGTGCTTCCTGATCCCTTTCGCCGTTCTGAACATTAAGAATGGATCAAGTGCAATTTATGTTTCAAATCCGTTTCCCTCGCCTTCCAAGTTACTGTGCGGAGAGTGCCTGGGCTTTGCCGATGACATTGATCCCTCGAGTGCACGTGTAGTTTCTGACCACTCGACTACGCTACCTATCGACGCTGTTGATTGCTGCGCATCACCCTCTTCCCCATCATTCACCGATGCAATTTCGCGCTGCATCGACACCAACCTTACGGCCCAGCAGCGCGCCGACATCATCGCCCTCCTCGAGCGCTTCCGCGCCAGCTTTGATCACAAGCAACGGACTTTGGGCCGTGCTTCCGCAGTAGCTCACCCAATCAACACTGGCCTTCACGCTCTTTTACGTCAGCGTCCGTATCGGGTATCGGCATCTGAGCGTCGTATATATATAATCGCGGAACAAGTTGACGACATGTTGAAGCGCGGCGTTATTGAGCCCTCTAACAGCCCGTGGGCCTCTCCAGTTGTTCTAGTCAAGAAAAAGGATGGCTCAATAAGATTCTGCGTTGACTACCGCCTGTTGAATAAGATCTCGCGCAAAGATGTCTACCCGCTACCTCACATAGACGGTGCCCTTGACTGCTTACAAGGCGCGGAGTTCTTTTCGTCACTAGATCTGCGCTCAGGTTATTGGCATGTTTCCATGGTGGAGGCTGATCGCCCCAAAACGGCCTTCGTTACCCCCGACGGCTTATACGAATTTAACGTCATGCCATTCGGGCTCTGCAATGCGCCTGCCACTTTCGAGTGCATGATCGACAACATTCTCCGTGGCCTGAAATGGCAGACATGTCTGCGTTATTTTGACGATGTCGTCATAATTTCAAGTGACTTTTCAATGCATCTTCAGCACCTCCAGACAGTGCTCACTTTCCTCCCCTCCACTGGTCTACAGCTCAACTTGTAGAAGTGCTGCTTCGGCGCTCGAAAACTTCGAATTTTGGGCCATGTTGTATGTAGAGATTCCGAATGGGACAAAACTTCGTGCCGTTGCTGAATTTCCCAAACCGAACACCTTCAAAGAACTTCGCAGCTTCCTCGGTTTATGTTCATATTTTCGTCGTTCTATTCGCAACTTCGCCTCCACCATATCGCCCTTGACTGACCTTTTTGCCAGCAACAGCGACCTTTCTAAGTTGGTCGTCAGCTTGTGATGATGCATTCGCCACACTCCGCCACCTCCTTACGTCACCTTCTATACTGCGACATTTTGATCCTCTTGCCCCGGCAGAAATACACACGGATGCTAGCGGAGTTGGTCTCGGTGCTGTGCTCGCCCAGCGTAAACGCGGATTTGATGAGTACGTCGTCTTTTACGTCAGCCGCACACTCATAAAAGCAGAAGCCAACTATTCAGTTACCGAAAAAGAGTGTCTAGTGATCATATGAGCCATAGGCAAGTTTCGACCCTATTTTTACTGGCGCCCATTCACCGTGGTTACAGATCATCATACCTTATGTTGGCTCTCTTCGTTAAAAGATCCCACCGGTCGGCTGGACCGTTTGGTGCTTCGGCTAGAAGAGTACGACATTCCCGTCGTTTACTTATCTGGGTGAAAACATTCCAACGCAGACGCTTTGTCCCGATCACCTCAACAATGTAGTGACAAGTCGCCGTCTTCGTCTGCCCCCGACATATCTGCACTTAGTGTCAACGACATGCTATAGGAGCAACGAAAATATCCTTGGATCACTTCACTTATCATTTTGTTGAGTCAAACTCCCTCGCAAAATATCCCTAGAGGTACGCGCCGTCAAATACCGCACTTCGTTATCAGAGACAGTTTGCTATACAGACAGAATTATCTCTCCGAAAGACACCAATGGCTTCTAGTTATTCCCAGACGTCTGCGCTCAGACATATGCGCCTCCTTTCACGCCGACCCACAATGCGCCCATGCTGGAGTGTTAAAAACCTACACCCACCTGTCCCACCGCTATTGCTGGCGTGGAATGTATTGCTTCGTTCGTCGCTACGTACGTTCTTGTCTCACTTGCCAGCGCCGGAAGAATTCCACTCCAAGTTCTCCAGCTCCACTACAACCCAAGCCTTGTCCTGCCCGACCGTTTGGCCATGTTGGTATCGATCTGTGTGGACCTCTTCCGATTACACCGGCTGAAAATCGCTGGGTAATCGTCGCTATCGATCACCTTACGCGCTACGCAGAAACGTCACCGCTCTCTTCTGCGTCAGCGAGTGACGTCGGTCGTTTCATATTGCACCAGATCGTTTTACGTCACGGTGCACCACGTGAGCTCCTGAGTGACCGAGGGCGTGTGTTTTTGTCGGACGCCGTCGAATCATTTCTCAAGGAATGCCAAGTCATTCATTGCACCACCACCGCGTATCATCCTCAAACTAATGACATTACAGAACGATTCAACCGTACATTAGTAGATATGCTGTCAATGTACGTCGCAACCGATCACTCCAACTGGGACAGTATTCTCCCTTTTGTAACATACGCGCATAATACTGCTGTCCAGACAACCACTGGTTTCTCCCCTTACTTCCTCCTTTATCGTCGCGAGCCCTAGCTCTTTCACGCTAGACACCATCTTTCCTTATCATCCGGATGTTGCTGAGTCGACAACGATGTCACTAGCTGCTGAATACGCGGAAGAGTGTCGTCAGCTTGCCCGCACCCTCACAGGTGCTGAACAGCAACGCCAGAAACACCACCTCGATAGCCCGACGCCTCCGGCTTCTTATGCATCGGATGACCTTGTCTGGCTTCGCATCCCTTCAACCAGCCCTGGTCTCTCAGTGAAACTGATGTGCAAGTATAACGGCCCTTACCATGTGGTTAAACAAACATCACCCGTCAATTACATAGTGGAGCCGCTTGAGCGACCCCATAATCAACGACGCCGTAGACGTGAAACCGCCCACATATACCGCTTAAAACCGTATTGTCTCCTGCCCATGAGTCACCAGGATGGTTTTTTTGGAGGGGAGGAAAATGTAGCGAAGAAGACGAGTGCTACTCAGATATGCAGGGGGTACCACTCAGACTTTGAAGAAGACGTCATTTGGTTGGCTGAGTAGACAGGCTGGTTCCGCCATGACCACTTGACTTGTCGTGACCACTCTTCTGTTTTATAAAAGAGTGCCGCTCTAAAACGCTTCACTTCATTATATATATATATATATATATATATATATATATATATATATATATATATATATATATATATATATATATGACTGCGCAAGACTATATATAGTCCAGTAGATCCTCCGTGAGCGGTCACAACGTGGTTTATTTCGACGTTTCGGCCTAGAGTCTGGCCTCCATCAGGATGAAGGCCAGACAGATATATATATATATATATATATATATATATATATATATATATATATATATATATATATATATATATATATATATATATTTATATATATATATATATATATATATATATATATATATATATATATATATTATATATATATGTGACGTATGAAGTGATGGTTGGTAGAAGCAGAGAAGGAAGAAGACACAGTATAGAATAAACATGGAGTATGAGCCAGGCCACGTCACCCATTCGTCGTAGCGTCACACAAGTCGGCAGGATGGAGACCTGCCTGCCCCTTCATCAGTCGCTCAGCATCGACGCAGTTCTACAGAAGACACCCTGCCCATACATTGACTACCGAATCATCGCCTAGAAGGACAACGACCAGCACCATGACAGAACCATCGGCTGACCTCGACATCCCCAAGTACACCGGATCAGCGGACGACGGACCCGTACAGGACTGGTTCAACCTATTCGAGGTCCACGCCGCCGCTGCATCCTGGTCGGAACGGGAGATGGTTACGAACTTCAGCGACTACGTCACCGGTGAGGCATTCAAATTTTACCTAATTCACATATTCGAGAACGACGAGTCATGGCAAAAAATCAAAGAGGAGATGATTACCCGTTTTAATGACTATGACCAAGACTTACTCATTGCCAACCATCTAGAGACAACTGCAGACTATCGTCAATTTCCTAAGCAGTCCTCCAGCATTCGAAAGTCCGGCCTCAAGACGAAGTGGCCCATGCGTTTACTTACAGAAGGCCATGCGTATATTCGGAAAAACCTAACCGTCAAGCGCGCAACCCTTCTGCGCGAAAGTCAGCATTTCCGAAGTCATCGCTTCAACATACGACACGAGACGTCGCTCACCCTACTGATGCCTTTCATGCGTCGTCTCGCATACATGGTCCACCACCTGGTTTTCTACGACGCAGCTCTTTAAAGGCTCCTAACGGTCACTATTCGTGTCATAAAGACGCCTTGTTCATGGTAGACCAGCTGACACATGGCGAAAATGCCGAACAACCTCATGATGACCCGAAGAGTGAAAATCAGTCTTCACACATTGGATCAGCTTACTTTCCATCTAGCACAATTGGGCTACCTCCTGGTTTCCCGCCACTTGGCTCTTTCGTCGCTCACAACGCCCACCTCACATGTAGCACGCTCACAACGGTCGGGATAGAGCGGCGGAGCTCGGAGAATACTCAGCCAAGCCCTGAACCTACCATCCAGATTCAGGAGCAAGAACCACTCGCAGCAAACAGCGAAGAAGCCCCTGATGATGTATCTGTCAACTCTGAAGCATTACCTTTATTACCCGAAATGCAGCAGAACAGCCTAGAGACTACTACCTGCCCACTCGACACTACATTCAATTGCCCAGAAAGTCAGCGTCATGGTGAAAAAGGGCTGCCACCTCAGGTCTTCTTGCAGCAACATCATCAATGCCAGCAAGTCCAAGAACAACAGAGATTCCAAGGGCTACACGAACAAAGACGACGACGAATGGAATCATCTTCGGAAGAACACACGCGGTTTATGGAAAGCCGTTTACAAACGTGTCAACCAAACCGACAACATATTCAAGATTTCTCGCCCGAAACAAAGAAACCATCGAATCCAGGATATTTTCCCAAGAGACGTCGAGTAAGCTTTCTCCAGTCCAGATCAAGACTCAGGCAACACTACATACAACGTCGAGAAAGACGCCAAACCATACCCTGTATTCCGCAAGGACGCAGAAATCACCGCACCAGCCTCGGTCAACAAGCACGCGAACGGGTGGTGACGCATGCGTTCCAATCAAGAAAAATAGCACGACTTCTGCGCAAATCATCCAGCCAATGCTTCAAGGCCATCACACCACGTTCATTCATCGCAAGAATACCGGCAGTGTTTCCATCTGATTTCACGCTCAAAGCATGCTTATGCTATCCTGGGCGCAACACCCAGCCTCGTCCACCAGAGCTACCCTAGATTTGACCGGACAGCTGCCCTCTGCTGTGAAGCTTTTGTGCGAGATAAGAAACTCCCTAATGAAATCGAACTACCGTGCATTTTGACATTCTTCACTTTATGCTTTTTGTTGTTTTGTTGATTGTAACATGCTCATTCTTTCGGGGGGAGGGGGAATCGTGTGACGTATGAAGTGATGGTTGGTAGAAGCAGAGAAGGAAGAAGACACAGTATAGAATAAACATGGAGTATGAGCCAGGCCACGTCACCCATTCGTCGTAGCGTCACATATATATATATATTAAATATATATATATATATATATATATATATATATATATATATATATATATATATATATATATATATATATATATATATATATATATATATATATATATTGTCGCGGTACAAAGCGAACAAAAGGCAAATAAATGTTGACACAGCGATTTCTCCACAGCCGAACAGCAAGATCACCTTCTTTGTCTTCGACCAGCTAGAGCTCCACTACCTTGTGTCCGCCAAATCCTCTTATGGTCTATTTTGTCCACCAGTACACACGCGTCATTTCTCCTCCTCTTAAAGAGCATCATCCCGATGTTAGAGCAGTAGTTCAGTTTTTTTTTGCTTTCAAGAAACGTCTTGCGCAGTCACTACCTGACTTAAGGCTTCATGCGCACTACGCGAAAAAGTTCAGGACGGTGATGGAGACGCCTTGTACTACACGCGCTCTAAGAAACGATCTCGTATATAATATCACTCGGTCGTCGCAGTACTAGGTACGGCCCAAAGTATCTCCCTAACAGATTTGGAGAGTCCTCGCTTCCATATGGGCGTCCAAACACTTTATCTGTCGCCGTTCTGGTAAACGACTGTTCTGTGGAGAGCATTGTAGCGGCTTGCACCGTAGTCTTGCTGCTGCTGCATTCGTTAGTGAACTAGTTACTTTGCTTCTTCTGATCATTCTGTAAACATCTCGGCGTCTGGGTCAATGTCATCACATTCATGCTCTAGCATCGCATGTAACAAGATTCGTACTTCCCGTCCGTGAATTAGGCTGAACGGGGTTAATCGGGTTGGCCGTGTTGTGTGCAAACGTGACACACCCAAGATTTCATCCCAAACTTGGTAATCGACGTCTACGTGCATTGGAAGCATGTCTACAATTGTTTTGTTCAGACACTCTTTGAGCCCGTTCATTTGCGATTGGTAGGCTGTGGTTTTACGATGGGTTGTTCCACTGCGCATCAGGGCTTGATCCAAATGAGCAGCCGTAAATTCGGTTCCTCTGTCAGTGAATAAGACGCTTGGTGCACCATGCCTCAGTACAACATTCTCCGATGAAAACTTGTGCTACCTCCGCTGCTGTACCTCTCTTAAGAGCCATTGTATCAGCATAACGGGTAAGGTAATCAATCGCGATGATAACCCAGTGGTTCGCGGCAGTAGAAGTAAAAAGTGGGCCCAAAATATCCATGCCAATCTGATTGAACGGTGTTCTTGGGACCAGCACGGGCTGCAAGAGGCCAGCTAGTTTAGTCGACAGTGACTTCTGTCGCTGGAAGTCGAGGCAAGTACGACCGTGGTGCTTTCCGGCTATGGTCAGTCTTGGCCAGCCGCACCGTTGCCATACTCTGGCCAACGTTCTCGTTTAACCTAAGTGGCATGAAGTCATTTCGTTGTGGCATGCTTCAAGTACTTTGGAGTGAAGGGCTACTGGGATGACGAACAAATGGGCGGATCCTGTCGAAGAAAAGTTTCTTGTTTGTAATACTCCACCCCGTAAGCAAATGATGACAGCACTCTTACGAAAACAGTTGGTACCTTCTGAGACCTGCCGTCCGGGTAATTAATTAGGGCAATCAACTCAGGGTCGCCACGTCGTTGCTGCGCAAATGCGGTAGTGTCAAGCACACCGAGGAATGTTGTTTCCTTATGATTGAGTAGAGTTGCCGATTTATTGGGTTAGTGGGGTAAACAGTCATCGTCCATATTGCGGTTCCGAGACTTGTGTATACGACCATTGTGTCGTACTCTTGCAGTCTGAGACTCCAACGTGCTAATCGCCCGGTGGAATCTTTAAGATTCGTCAACCAGCACAGTGAATGGTGGTCGCTCTAGACTTTGACAGGGCGGCTGTATAAATACGGGCAAAAGTTTGTGACCGCCCATACTACTGCGAGGCATTTTTTTGCAGTCGAGGAGTAATTAGCCCCACCGCGTGTTAGTGTTCGGCTTGAATAGGCGATTACTCTTTCTGTGCCTTCTTGCAGTTCTACAAGCACAGCTTCCAGACCAACATTGCTTGCATCAGTGTGAAGCATCGTTGGGGCTTTCTCATCAAAATGAGCAAGAAGTGGAGGCGCCTGTAGTCGCTGGTGCAGGTTTTTGAAAGCAGCTTCCTCTTCATTGTACCATTGGAAGGCAACGTCTTCTCTCGTGAGGCGGGTTGACGGTGATGGGATGCATGCGAAGTCCGCGATGAATTGCCTTTAATACGCACGTAGGCCGAGGAAGCATTGCACAGCCTTCTGATCAGTCGGCTCGGGGAACTGTGCAACGGGTGCGATTTTGTCAGGATGAAGACGAACGCCTACGAGACTGACAACGTGGCCGAAAAATTGCAGTTCTTGATACCAAAAGGGGCACTTTTCAGGCTTCAACGTCAAGCTCGTCGACCGTATGGCTTGTAAAAGAACCTCAAACCATCTAAGGTGCGAAAACTAAGAGATCATCAAAATAGACCAAGCAGGTTTTCCACTTCAACCCAGAAAGCACGGTATCCATGAGTCTTTGAAATGTAGCAGGCACTGAGCATAAACCAAAGGAGAAGACTTTAAATTCATATAAGCCATCTGGTGTAACAAAAGCAGTCTTTTCGCGGTCTCTCGGGTATTCCTCCATTCGCCAACATCCACTCTTCAAGTCCATCGATGAAAAATAACGACCATGTCGAAGTCTGTCGAGAGAGTCATCTATGCGAGAAAGTGGATACAGATTTCTCTGTGTCACTTGATTGAGCTTTCTGTAATCTACACAGAAGCGCACGCTGCCTGTCACTTTTTAAAGAGGACTATACAGGTGACACCCAGGGGCTTTTTAAGGCTGAATCACCTCATCTTCCAGCATTTCGTTGACTTGCTCTTGTATCACTTCACATTCCTTTGGAGCCATGCGATAAGGGTTTTGGTGAATTGGTCTCGCCATGTCCTCGGTAATTATCCGATGCTTGAGTAGAGGCGTGTGGCCAACTCCTGAAGTTGTCAAAAAGCAGTCTTTGAATTCGGCCAGTGGCTCAAGAAGCATCTTTCGCTCGTGCTTAGGCAAAGTAGTGCTAACGTCGAGAACTGGTGTTAAATCAAGTTTTGGGGCCTTGTCGACTACTGCCAAGAAGCCTTCCACGTCTGTGATATCGTCGAAGTAAGCGACGGCCATGCCATTGGGAAGGTGCCAGCGCTCAGCGCTAAAATTTGTCAGAAGCAAGTAGGTGCGTCCAGCGGCAACACTGGCGATACCTCTTGCGACGGAAATGCCGTGTGTAAGGAGAAGCTAGCTTATTCGGTCTGCAACTCCTTCGCTGTCAAACTGAACAGCGGCAGCTACAGAAACATGCGTGGATCATAAAGGAGGGAAAACCACATTGTCATCAGTAGGACACAATTGCCTTGGCCGCGTCTGTGAACAATCAGGTGTGCCGGGACTGTTGCAGAACGTAATCGAACTGTCTGATATATTGATGACGGCACCGTATTCTCGTAAGGCGTCATACGAATAATTGGGTCCTTGCAGCATGCGGCGAGAACTCTCGCTGTGCATTTCCTAGAGGGCATCAATAACTGTTCATCTGCTGCCCTTAATTAAAAGCTTGTCCAAAGCGTATTCACTTCCTTGAGGTGGACGGCGAGGTTCTGACTGATAATAGAAAAGTCTGCACCGGTTTCGAATAAGGCTGTCAATTTGTGGCTGCCATTAAAAACACCAAGATCGGTCATCAGAACTTTGTCGCTCTCACGTCTTGTCGGCTTTACAGCGTCGTGTAATAGGGGCTTTTCATCGTCATCTTTATAACCTACAACGTTACCCCCGGAGGTCACCGCCCTCAGCTTCTCCAGCGCGGGCTGGGTGACCTTCTTGCGTTAAAAAGGAGTTCTAGTGCTGAGTACCCAAGCGGCTTGCGTACCCAGGATGTTGGAGTGGTGGTATTGCGCATGCGCGAAACCCCAAACAGATGCATCGCAAGATCGCTGGGGCGATGGGGCCTTTGTCCACGCGGTCATAAACAACGCTGCCACCACTGGCCCCCTAGCGGAGATAGGCTGCCCTGGCGCACATGCTGGCGCATCATGTTGCCCGTGACGTCACTCACCTTCACGGCGAGCAGACCCGAGCCTGGTCAGAGCTACCACCTTGATTTTCAAGTTTTAAGCCCAAATACTATAGTGGATAGCCACTATACAAATATCATGGCACAAAGGCGCCAAATCTCGGACAGCAAGAATCGGCCTCATTGTAAGGTCGACCTTCGCAGGAACTCAGGATATCTGCACTGTGGATGCTATAGCCGTCGAGCTAAAATAAGCAAAAGTCTGATCACCAATAGCGATTACATTGTTTCAGCCAGACCAAAGCTAGAATGGCCTGGAACATACAAACCAAAAATATGCCAGCCCCTGACCAGTTAAATAGGTGGCGCCATCTCGCGCAGCCAGAGTTAACCAGAATATCACAACATTGTTATTGCAGAAACATTGTGCATTGTACGTCTGGTGCGAAAACCACGCAGCGGCTTTATTACAAATGAGTTACCTATTTATTAATTTTCACCTCAAAAAGATTACGCGTAGGCCAGCATGTTCATGACTGGTTGCACGAAAAGTCACAAGATGTCGACACTACCGTTACAGTAACCCTTCATTTTGCACTTTTTTGCGTAAATTAGGGTACTGTACACGTTAAAACAATTCCCGTGATTTAACCACAATGGTGATTCAATCCTATTTAAGGTAAATGCAGTTTAAATGCACTTGGCATCACCCTTCATGGTTTGCGAAAACGTTAACCATACATGTTTACGTACGTACGTGAGCGTTTACGTATGACGAGCTCAAAACGTTGGAAGGCACACGTTCCGGTAATACGGTAAACGAAAACCTGTATCCGGTAACACGATAACGTAGAGAAGTATAGTATAAGCTAAAAGTTACACGGAGTAACACGTTACACCGTTGCTGTGTTGTCGCGCTTGTCAGACTATGACCGGCCGTCTGGATTGCTTGGCATCAACGGTGCCGGCTGCAGTCGCAAGTGTGGCACATACGAAAATTTTTTTTTGTGCTGATAACTCTCATTACATTTAAAAATAAATTATTGAAAGCAGTTTACTTCATGTTGCTCTGTATGTTTAATTCAACATTTTAAATTGTAAAAATAACTAAACAATACCTACATGGCAAGACGCTATGGCGCTGCGAGCACGTGTGACCTTCGTGCGGCTCGCGTTTGCGAGCGCACTGCTGTAAGGCATTTCGGTTGGGTATGGGTTGGGTACGCAACGCCGCGCGCCCCCACGCCCGCAGCAGCCCAGGAGCTTGGGTACCCAGCACTAAATCTCTCTAAAGTATGCGGAGGTACTTCGGTGTGACGAAAGCAATTGCGCGGGAGAAGGAGAGCGGGATCGACGTCTTAAACCTAGCTGTTCAGTAGGTACTGCCTCCTTGTTAGAAGTACGGTAGTCGTAAAAGTGAGAAAGGGATGTCCTCCAGGCGTGATATGTAATCTTCGTTCATGTGTCGACCGTCAGACTATGGTAGAAGAGGGCGAAACGAATCACTGCGGTGCCAGCAATTCCAGGCAATATGACCTGCACCTCCATAGTTGAAGCGTACTGGACGTCGATCAATTGTGCGCCACGCATCTGTTCTTCAGAGCAGTAGACGTCTGAGTCTTCCATCTTGTGACGCTGTCCATGGTGCTGCTGTGGACGGCTGGTGGTACATTGGTAGTCTTGACGGTTGGCTCAGTGTCTGCTCTTGCAGCGGGGGCCAAGGGGCTGTTGGCACTGGGCGACGGTATGGTGGTCATATAGCAGATGGTGAACGTCGGAGAGCGTCGGCGTAGCTCATGGGACGCTGCTCGTCATCAGAACCAGCGGCAGAAAATGCGTTGAGCGTCGGACGCAACGATAGTTTGAGGAAGCAGAGTTCGGAACTTCTGTAGTTCTTCGCGAACTATATCTCTAATGAGGTCTCGCAGGGAGCTTTGTTTCTCAAGTATGGTGGCACCATTGATTTGGGTGCTGCTAGACATTCGACGATACTGCCTGCATCGTTGATGGAGGGCCCGCTCAAATGCCATAGACTTCTTTATGAAGTCAACTACGGTACTTGTAGGGTGGCGTAGTAGCCCCGCAAAAAGTTGCTTTTTAACGCCGCGCATGAGGTAGCCCAACTTCCTATCTTCCGTCATGTTCGAGTCATCTCGACGAAAAAGACGAATCGTATCCACAGCGAAAATCGCAACAGTTTCATGGGGCCTTTGAACCCGTAGCTCCAACAGCTGCTGCGCATGGTCCCGTTGATCAACATTGGCGAACGTGTCGACAAGCTGTTGTCAGAAATCGCCCTAAGTTGACAGACTGGCTTCTCTGTTTTCATACCAAATACGCGCAGTGCCGTCAAGGTAAGAATAGGCGCATCAGAGCTTTTCGTGTTCAGACCACAGATTGATCTGGGAAACATGCTGTTAGTGCTCAAGCAAAACGTCAACGTCTTAATTGGCGCCGCCACTAAAGTTATCGGGAACCAGCGGTTGAAAGATGGTGATCGACGAAGGGTGTGTCGGCGGGGGTCATTGGGTCGCCTGATGCGGACTGGCGTTGACCATTCAGTGAGGTAAGCGGCGCCTGGGAGGTTCCGGGGAAGGAATGAACTCTGGCGCGAGGCCTAGCTGCCGCCATCTGAACCGGTGCATGGAGTTGCAATAGATGGCAATGCGTCCGGGCTAGATGAATGGTTCCCAGTGGGAATATGGAGCATCATGCAGGGTTGCGGTCCTGCACCTCCACCAGTGTTGCGGTACAACGTGAACAAAAGGCAGACAGACGTTGACACAGGGTTTATCATCAGCCCAAAAGCAAAATCATCTTCTTTGTTTTCGACCAGCCAGAGGTTCGCTATCCGGTGTCTGCCAAACCTTCTTATCGTCGTGTTGTCGTGTTTGTCCACACCAGTACACACGCGTCAGTATATATATATATATATATATATATATATATATATATATATATATATATATATATATATATATATATATATATATATATATATATATATCAGGAGAGGCAACTTCACTGACGCGCTCGCACTTCGGTATAAATTTGCATATACAGAGGCGACACGACGCTTATTCTTACATATCACAAACTTCAATCATAGGTCGAGGAATGGAGCCCTTTGCCCAATTTCAGCGTCCAATATCCGATGCTCATCTTGCTATCACGCCTCTCTCTATGATTATGTTTTGGCGGTTTACATCAACAGACACCACAAAAGTTTAATTATTTTTCATGAATGGTAATTCTCAGCATAGAGATGTACTAAGCGTCAATGAGGATACAACCGCGTTGAACAGGGCTATAGCTGCCAAACACCGAAACGTACATTCGGCAAACCCGGGCTCCCTAATCAATGTGCTGTAAACGTTTGATTACCCCTGTGAAGGCGCGTTTTACTTTCGTGTTATATGCCGATGCCTCTTTCGGAGGGAATAACCATGTTTTTAAAGAAAAGATTACAGTTATATTTCTTTCATAAGTATTACACTTTTTTGCATATATACAGACTTATGTGTATTATATTTTTCTTATTAGCTAACAGTCTCAACTTCTCGACCCTTCTTTTTTTAAAATGTATCGCTTGTGGTGTTAGAGGGTAGTACGTTGTTTACACTTATTGTGTTTGTATCAAAATTTTTTAACTGGCCCCCAGGTGGCCGCGTAAATACACCTAACAAACGGTGTGAACATAGTTTTCTTTTTGAAAAAAGAAAATGTGGCTGATTATAACGTTAAACTATTCCTCGTTGCTTCCTTACGAAATGGTCATTAGATGTATTTTGCATTCAATTGAGTTTATTGCGCAACAAGGTTACGCAGAGACCGAGCGAAAAAGCTTCACTCAGCTGCTTCAAGGAAACCTTGGGAGAATATTCGTGTAAACAGTCTTTGTTATGCACACAGCACCAGCTTGTCACGCGAGGCAACGAATGACGCGAAAATGACCCATCGCGTTATTCACTTGTGTACAACCGCATGAAAAAAAGGAGCAAAAACTATTTTCAATATGGCATATCATTTTTCGTTGGTTCATCGGCATTTAGAACTTTCGGTGTGCCACAAAATCGCCTGCTTGGTAGAAGACGTCACGAAGCTGGAAAGCATAACCTTCAAAATGTAATTTAAGCAGGCCAGCTGCCAATCACATGAGCATCGGCTACATGTAGCAGCTGGCGAGATGAATTATGAGTTTAATAAAATATTTGCACATTAAGCATAACGCTTTTTTAGTAGTTTGTGCGCGCATACATCTCTGTGAGCTCATACTTGCTGAGAAAAAGAAAAATAGAGAGAGATAAGCAGCGCTGCACATGTGCGCTTCTTTGCTGTCCGAAATCTATTTTAAGCTGTAAAGCACAAATCAAGTTGAGTGAAAACCGAATAGCCCGATTCCTACCATAGCTTCTATAGTGCTAAAAAATACCAGGCCTACACGGAAGGCACAGCACAGTCACAGCGAAAGCTAGAAGAGCGGTCTTTCACAGCCTTTTCTTAACATTCGTTGGGTAGCTGATGCAAGCACACTTGCTCAATACCCACTACGGCATTGATAATGAAACTTTTTGGGTAGTAGGCCGGCATTCGCTTTGCTATTTATACCTGAAGTGGGTATGCGCCACAGCTAATGGGTGAACAAGAACAAGTTTTTGTAATTCTGCGGAGCTTTTTACGACCCACTCTTCACGCTATGCACACTGTGCAAAGAGTGGTTGTTCATTCGCGGCTTTAAAACGTTTAATTAGTGGTAATAACGCCATTGCTTTCACGACGTCAAGCCTGCCTAAGGAAACATTTCCTATATTGGGCTGGCACCGAGGAGACGCGGCATCCAGCCCTACTGTGTAAATGGTACTGGGTTACTTATTTTCTGATTTCGTGTCATACGGTTATGGGCACCGGCGGCGGCGGACAACTACGGCGCCGCGCGTGACCCGAATTTTAGTCTCAACAGTTATCGCTGTAAAACCACGGTATTTAACCTTTTTCCTGGTCCGGTGGATCAAGTTGTTGGGCAAGCTTAAAAGCTGAGTTTCCTACTGAGCTCGAGTTCCCTGCTTTATCCGTGGCCACTTTGCAATATGCCGCAATGGCTCTAAGTTACCATAAGCAAGGCTGATAAGGTTTATCATAGACTAAAGCGGAAAAAAATTTTAGCTTCTCAGTATGAAAAACTATAACATAAAAACGATTCGTCCCACTCATCGGCTGGCAATGGCTTCGACAGACCAGTGGTGATGGTATATTCTTTTAGAAGAAAGTTATTTTCTGGAAGCACCGAATGCTTCGACCAGTCATTAAAAAGTTCCCTCGTTCCCATCCGTAACTGCATCAACAAGTCACAAAAGAATGAAAGCATGAACAAGTGATGTAATATTGTGACAAGTGATGTAGTATTCATCGCTTGCCTGCTCTGCGATACTACAGGACAAGACACGAAAGCGTCGCACATGTGACTCGCACCGCAAAGAGCCTACAAGTACAATCATAACAGAGAAAAAGTTGTTGAAAATTAACTCTGTTGCAACATTGCCTCATAAGATTTTCATTCTCCGTAAGAACAAAATTGACTCAATACTGTTGTGACAGAAAACTTCGTTTTACTTGTTAGTTTCCCCAGTGGGCCGCCAAGAGTGACCATGATGCAATGTCGAAAAAGGGGGAGTGCTCAGCCCCCCACCAGCATTTATGAGTGTTGGGGGGGGGGGGGTGGCTAGCACCCCCATTGCCCCCCACCGGCTAACACGCCTATGGCGCGCTGTCTGCATTCCATGACGCGATAGCTGTTCTAAATCGCACCTCATCGGTTTCGCTAGGCTTTCTCTGCCGACGCTTGCGTTCGGCTTCCCTGGCTCACACTTCATAGGTGTTGATGTCGCCATTTGTGAACGCGATCGCCTTTACTACCCCTCGCAACGTGCACACTAGCGCGAAGCATGCGGTGACCGCGTCCCGCCCGTCGGCGTGGTCACGCGGCAAGCAGCGGCGAACTGTCCACTTTGTCGGTCCCGCGAGACTGTTGAGGCGCGCGCACCTGCCAGCTCACCGCTTCTCGCCGAGAGATCGAGGTAGAGCAGCTGAGATGACGCCCACGTATGAAGTGGGCTGGAGCGTTGTGAGCGGTGGAGAGGATTAAGCGAGGAAAAGCTGACACGCGGTGAGTGCGTGGCAGGCGAGAGAGAGAGACGTCAGCACACACTGCGGTGAGGGGAGTAGTGCGGACGGAGGGACAGCGTTATTTAGGCACTACAAGGAGCTGCTTCACAACTAAAAAAAGCAGATGAGGCCACATTACTCGTTGGCGCCTTCCGACGGTGATTCCCCGAAACGGTATCCTCCGCCAGGCCAACAACCTGAAGCTGACAACTACGTGCAACCAGCCAGCAGCACATGTTCTGGCAGCGGCTACAAGAGGTGACGCCAGTGAAGGTGACGTACCAGTGCTGCAAGGAGTGGTAGGTTACGTGAATGCGGCCACGGGACGACGGGGAAAGCGACCGAGAACCAACTAAGGTCAAAGGGCGGCGATCTTAGAAGTTCAAAAAAGCCACATTCCGTGAAGAGTGGCATACACGCCTCTACCAATTTCGCCGCCGCGTCGAAACGACCCCATTCCTCGACCAACAATGGCCATGCTCAGGAAACAGTGCATGGTGTCGAGGAACCCCCTGCAAAGACGCCACAAGTATTGCGGTCCATCCTGCGCCCGCGCGCTAACCTTGCACCGCAAATGCGACACCCAACCTACGCACAGTATAGAGTAGCGTCACCTCGGCGAAGTCCTGGTAGAATTCGAAGACGGAGTTGAGTATGGGGCATATAATCGTGCGTGCGTAATATGTGGTTCGTTCCCCTGCGACATGTGCGTTCGCGAGCAAGCATGCGGAGCTTCTATGCAGCATTTCTCGAGAGTGGAAATGATATTTGATTGTTTTTAGTATAGTCAGACCGGGTCACTCGATCAACCCATTCATTACCAAAAGCCTTACAAGGACTTGGAAGCCATTCAAAGGCTATTTATAGTCTCTTCTAAGTTATATGGCCGTTGCCACAAAGGCATGCATGCTCGTTGCAATCGATGTGATAACGATTTTTCCATTTTCGTTACAATCATTTTTTTGGCGTGGTAGACAGTCACTTTAAAATTGCTTGCGCTTTAATCCATGCTTTCCTATACATAGAATTCAGCCATATGCTAAACCTTCACTGACAAAAGACACCGCTGTCTTCATCGATTACATCGTAGTAATACACAATGTAAAGTTCTAAAGTAACCTCATATTTTTCAGGCGCATTGCTAGCGCCTCCAGGAGAAGTACGTGTCCTTTTGTGGCTAGTGGAAGACGATGACGTTCACGAGAGAGACTTACGTGCTGTTCACCCGCGTGCCGCTTGTGGAGCCTGTGTGGCATGCGAGTATATGAGTTGAAGTAAATTATCTTTACTTTTACAACACCTCGTGTCTTCAACGAAGCCCGAAGACAACACAATTAAAATATTAACTAAGCGCTTGAAACATGAACTCAGGACAGGACAATGCTATCGCGTACAACTTTTAAAGGCAAAGCTCAAGGGTCCCTAATTTTTTCGTGAGAGGAGGTAGACCTATAGGCCCAAATATGGAGAACTAGAAAGAAGAAAGAGGCCGTAGAAGCAACATTTTTTAGTATAATCACTATCATTCTTAAAAGTTGCAGGCTATAGGCGTAAATGTCTTTCTCCCCTACTGCTCTTCATAACTAGTAGATTTCGTGAATAAAGAGTATTTGCATTAAATAGGTTCATCAATTTCAATGCTTTTGCTTCATCGTTGCGAAAAAGTCACTACGCCATTTGTCTGCTTAGACTCAAGAGCAGCACCAAATTTGTAGTTATATATACCATGTCTCTACTGTGACTTTAAGAGAGTAAATTAGTGTTATACTTTTCGCACTTTTGTAGTGAGAACCTTCATGAGGGCCCCGAGAAGTGCTGTTATTCCACCTGTAGGCTTATCTACGAGTACGCACTGCTTTTTTTTATTTTAGAACGACTGCCCAGTCATCCACAACGGAGAAAAAGCTAATGGTTCATTGAAGAATTGAAGCATTTAAATAAAGGAAGTATTTTTGAGGCACATTTCATTTCTATATTTCTTCATCGGAAACACTGTGGTTTCCTATATCTCGGCAGCTCGTGAATCGAGCGCAGAAGACAACGAGGTTGCACGCAACGAAGCATTACGTGGCCAGCGCCCGGCGAAGCTTTTTCCTCTAGGCATCACCAACGTGTGCTGACGCCGTTCTCTCTGAGACGCAGTGATTGCCCACCGATCTAATGTCTTTCTTTGTTAACGCAAAGGTTGTGGACAGCGTCGAAGCTCGAGCGAACGAAGAAATTGAGCTGGACGTTCTCAGCCGGGGGTCAACCACCACGGAAGACACCAGCACTACCGAGAAGAGCGCCGATGAGCAAGAGAACGGGGAGGTGAACTTGGTTCACCAGGATGGAGGCATGGAAGACGATACTACCAGCACCACTAGCAGCACCAGTAGTGCTGAGAGGAGCAGCAGGGTGAGTGACGCCACCACATCCACGTCATCCTCGCACACTGACGAAGCGGAAAGGGCGATGGCCCACCTGTCATGCCGACTGTGCTCCGAGGACGGAAGTGCGCCGGAGGAACCACTCTACCGGTGCCCGTGCCGCTGCACCGACACGTTCGTACACCGGTCTTGCCTGGAGCAGCTTTTGTACCAAGGGCCTGAGGGCGGCGTGTGCCCAGTGTGCGACACTCGTTACCCAGTGCGGCACCAGACCAAGCCGCTCTGGCTATGGTTCTGGGATCAGGGGTCGCGTGAGGATGCCAACGTGTTTTTGGCCTACCTGGTGTTCAATCTGGGTAACATCGGTGTGCTCACCATGGCTTGGATGTACGTCCTGTTCGAGTTCAGCACCAAATCATGGCTTCCGACAGCCTCACTAGGCTCAGTCCTCTTCGTTCTCTCTGTCTTCTGGATTGGGTTTGGCTGCCTGCGCCTCAGTGTCCGCTTCATGGCCCTTGTGCAATGGAGGCGAGATAATACGACCCTGAAAGTGTTGTTCACGGACAAAGTCACTTAGGCCTGACAGCCCCTGCCGCCTTCGAAGCTTGGTTGGGTGTGGAAAATCATGTGAGTCGTCTCTGAAGAGAGAACTGCGGGTCACGGGCAGTACGTGTGTGGGCGTGTGTTTTGTTTCTTTTTTTCTTTCTGTTTTACGGCACCTGAATTGGAAGTCATGGCTGCAAAAAAAGTGGGAGTTAAAGCAATAAAAAGGAAAAGCAAAAAGATCGGTTCTCGTTTATTTTGTATCTAATATCCTAAAAACTTCGTGTTTTAATGACTGTTATAGTTCGCGGTTGGCATTGGTGACCGCGTATTTTTTTAATGGAGTGAAAACGTTCGTGGCAGATCCGAAACATCATTGGAAACGACAAAATCTAGCTCAAGTTTCTGAATGAGGCCTGCCTAAGAATAGCCGATGGAAGGCAGATTTGCGGATGAGTTGCACGCTTGAAGTATCGCCTTAATAAATTTGGGTTGTTTAATGTCTCTGTAGTTATGAGGAAAGTTGAAGAGAAAACCTTGGAGGACGCTCAAGCATCTTCTTCAATTGTACAATGCGACAAGATAATCGGGGCCCCGGGCGTTTTGCCTTCTCATGCTCTAGCCTCTCTTAAGTTCTTGTTTCATGCCGAAAACGTGCCGTAGGAAACGAACGACTGTAACTGGCCGTTTCAAAGCATCATTGAGTGGCTACTGAAAGTGCAGTTAAGTGCCCACTACGCCACAATTATTCCTTTTTGCGAGTCAGCGAAGGGCCCACTACGTCCGCGTAAAGCCACACGTGAACGCACGCAGCTTCTCACCTGTCACTAAGAAAGGAAAGATTGAAGAAGGCATGCGCAGGCGGTGTGCTACGTGAAAAGTGTGGAGGGAATGACATCACGGCGGCCATATTCACTGGGAACAATGGCGGCGTTGCTATGGTTACGTGTAGCGCAGTGTAGTTCGTCTAGCAGTGAGCCGCCGCGGCTGGCGGATGCATGTTTGCCTTTGCAGATCTCGTCCTGAGCCATGACAGACAATATACGTGCTATGGACCGCGTTATTGGTTACGCAGTGTTCTCCTAGCAGTTACTGTAGTCTCAGCAACGTTTACCAAATCCTTTGTTTACCACGGGGCCTCAACGGCGCGTAGAACGAACGCTTATCTACGTGTCGGGCGGCGGATCACGCGCATGAAGCATTTGAAGTTTTTAACATAATTGCGTTGGGCATCATGACGACGTGGAACGTCGACAAACGCCTTACCGGTCAGTGACGGTTGCGCAGTGCTCCTGCTTGTGACAATGGACAAATATCTTGTGACCAGCAAGACGCAATGAGGACCTTGTGTACAAACGTAGTTTCGTGTTCGGTGTGTGTATAGTAACAACTTGCACGTGCGCATTAAAACACCGTTTCTGTTACGCTTGTTATACTCGCACCCAACATTAGGGAGTTTTAGAATAGCGCACCGCTGCGCACGGCCTCTGCGTACTGCCACTGCGCATGCGTCGTAACGCGAGTCAGCGTTTGCGGATCGCACGCAGAAAATCCGAAGTTGCGTGCGGCGGTCGCGCCCCGCATGTAGCCCGCAAGCGCGGGTTTAGAGGCTACGGCGTCACTGCGACCGTGCGTTGCGGTTTGCAGCAAGGAAAACGCTATTATAAAACTCACATAGCACCCCCTACGCCCACAACGTCCACAGCGCTTGCAAACGGTGCATAAAAACTCCCTATTGTAATCTCAGCGTTAAAGCAACCACGTTGAAGTGTCACTTATACCGGGCTCAAGATCATTGCGCTTGCACAATGCTGACGCCTGTGAGTTTAACGCGGAAAACGGGCACAGTGGCCTTGCGCCGCGTCAGTTGCGTGAGTGAATGCAACCATAAAAGGCGCATGACCGATCGTGTTGTCTGTACAGTTGCTGAATTAATGACGTGAAAACGCTCGCCATTGTCGGTGCGTGTAGCGCGCGTTCTCTTGTACTTGCTTCGTTTTCAGCAAGCTGTTGATGATTGATTTGTGAGGTTTAACGTCCCTAAACTCTATATGATTATGAGAGACACCGTAGTGGAGGGCTCCGGAAATTTCGACCAACTGGGGTTCTTTAACGTGCACCCAAAATCTGAGTACACGGGCCTACAACATATCCGCCTCAATCGGAAATGCAGCCGCCACAGCCGGGATTTCATCCCGCGACCTGCGGGTCATCAGCCGAGTGCCTTAGCCACAAGACCACCGCGGTGGGGCTGTCAGCAAGCTGTTACTCGCTACTTTACTCGGACGAAATGATTTCGGCAAAAGTGTTGCACTGGCACAGAGTGTGGAGCCCCGTTAAATTGGTTTCTGATCGTTATGACACGCGCACTGCGCTCTCACGTGCTTTTCGAGCCAGAGAGACAGTCGCGCCTTCTCCTTTACATTCGGGTGTAAACAAGAGAGGAGAATTCACCCAGTCAATATGGCCGACTTCCGGCTTCACAACGAGTGACGTCAGGGCCTCTCCTAAGTTTTTTCCTTCCTCCATGTAACCTGTTTTCTTGGTTTTGTCACCAAAAAAACATGGCTCATGCCAACAAAGTGTTTGGTGTTTTACAGCGAACGCTGTTGGGAAATCACAACTCGGGTCGCGTGCAGCGCCGTAGTTGTTCGCTGCCGCGGCCGCCACCACCATCGCCGGTGTCAGCTGCCGCACGAAATTAGAAAAAAAGAACCTAGTACCAATGACACAATTGGGCTCGAACCATGGTTCGCTGGGTGCCAGCCCAATATTTTACCACAGAGCCACGCCGGTGCTTGGGAGTGGCTGGCAAACTTGCCTTAGGCAAGCTTAATGTCGGGAAAGATATTGCTTTACGACTTATAAAGCGTTTTAAAACCACGAAAGAACAACTAGTCATCACACATGTCGAATAGCGTAACGTGTGGATCGTCCAATGCTCCAACCCATTACGAAAGCTTGTTCTTGTTCACCTATTAACTTTGGCGCATACCCACTTCAATCGAAAATTCTATTCATCAGCCACTGCATGGACAATTTGTACAGAATTCATTGCAATTGTTTAACGGATACCATGCTTCTCAGAAGAATGACAACAAATAGCATCGCAAATGCCGGCCAACTACGAAGAAATTGTTAATAATATAGCCGTAGTGAGTTCGCAGCAAGCGTGCTTGCAGAGTTACCTAATGAGTGTTCATAAGAGACTCTAAAAGGCCGCTCTTCTAGCTTTCGGTGTGACTGTGCTGCGTCTCACGCGCAGGCCTGGCGTTTGTAAAGACGATATCTTTTCTTGGGGACCTTCGACGCAAAACGTCTGGTCTGTCTGTCCAATTGTCTCTATGCCAACCCTTAATAATATATGCGTACTCGAAGCGGCACCAGCCGATACCCCAGACGGCCGACCCCATCCGCAGGGCCCACCAATGTTGCCCAAGAATAAGCGTTCATACTTGTGCAATTGTCACTTAAAAAGCAATTATTGCGCATACCTAAGGCACCAGAACAACGCGTATATATTCCTTAAGTGCGTCTTTTACTAGAAAAGGCATGCAAGGTCATTATAAGAACCATAGCATTTATCACGCTGCGCTTACCCTGCAACGCTATGACGAAAGGCAAGTGTTCTCAACGCTTTGCTAAGACGACACGGTGGTGGCGCCTACCCATGCCCTTGCGTTCTACAGCTTATCACCTTAAAGACGGGCGCGCACGCCTGTCTCAGAGCCGCACGCTTCCTTTTCCAAGATAACTACCAGATAGCGCTCATGTCTCACGTGTGACATGACTTGATACACTCGTTCGCCTCCGCTGCACGCGCGAGGTGCTCTAACGCAGCGCCTTAAGAATACCATTCACCAATTTTCTTCCCCAGGACATCAAATAAACGTTTTGTCCACTCTCTCCAGATGCAACATTATTGTCTCAGTTCGATGTCATTAGCAGATTAACATGCAGATACGGGGCCGATTTTTTTTCTTTTCTAACTTATTATTTGCTGAGTAGCCATCAGCGTTCTCTTTTTCATTTATAATGGGAGTGTTTCTATATGACCGGAACCAATAATTTAAAAGAAAAAGAAACTGGTGAGTGGCTGCCACTTGCTCCGGTACACAGTTCATTCGGAAGCCCACAGCTGTGCCGCGGGCGAAAGCTGCCTTTTTATGTAGTTTGGCGGCTTCAGAAACTCTATACATGTCCTTGTAACTTTAGCCAGAGTTTAAAACTATGCCGGCACACGCAATTACAACGCGACTAAACGCATGTTGCTCACCGTTGCTTTGAGTTAGTCAGACTATTATTTGTGTTCTCAAATATTGTTTATTTAGCTATGATTATTTAACTAACATTTTACGAAACGAAGATATATAAAAATTTAAATAGGAAAGTTGTAGATCAGTGTGCGGAACGTTCGATTAGACAGTTTTGAACTTAATATCTGTTAGGTATTACTGTTTTCATTTTGCTAATTGCAAATGCCCGCGAAATACCCAAATACCCTTTGACAAACCCGCTAATGCGCCTGTGCGCACAATTATTCTAGTGCTCCCCAATGTTCTGCGTACGAACGACCATAGCATTCACCCCATTGTACTGTCTCGGCAGGGTCGCAACGATGGTGGTGGCTTTACGAATAACACGTTTTGCTATCAGCCACCAAAAAATAACCGTGGCGACTCCTTATTGCTGGCATGAACCGTTGCGAGGGAGGCGTGTCGTTCATATGTGGAACGTTAGGAAGCTCTAAAATCATCGTGCGCACTGAAGCGCCAGCGGGTCTGTTACGTGGTATCTTTTTTTTTCTATTTCTCGGGCATTTGTAATTAGCAGAAAAACACAAATACTTTAAAGATATAAAGTTCAATATTGTCTATTTGGCCATTTTGCAAACGGATCTACAACTTTCTCATTGAAATTTTTTATACATCTTTGTTCCTTCAAAGGTTAGCTAACTAAACAGATCTAAATAAACTATATTTGAGAACACAAAAAATTTTCTAACTCCACGCAACGGTGAGCAACATGCATTCGGTCGCGTTGTTATTAAGTGTTCAGCATATTTTCAAACTCTGGCTAAAGTTACGTGGGACACCCTGTATATAGACGCGAGCTGCCATCGAAGTTTGCGTCTGCCTAGATGCTGCGAACGCCTTAATTGTTTAATAATGCAAGCGGAAGAGCCTCACCTCTAAAATATGTTTCATTCGTGTTGTGGGCATGCAGTGGTGGAAGTGCTTGGCCACGTTCATTGTTTTTTGAACCCAGCTGTAGTATTCGCGACAGGCGTAGTTTGTTAGGTACACTACATGCGCAGTATCACTAGCTTAGAAAACCGGCACCCCGACAGCTATCCCACGTTAATACACGCCTTGATGGGATTTAGCCGATTCATTAGCATTGGGCGTAATGGCAGCACGTAACGACATGTTTCATCTAGTGTAATTTCGTCCACACCACCACCAAATCTGGGAAGAGTGTGACACTGCCGTAGTGGTCGGCCATATTGTATGACGAAAAACGGTGACCTAGCATTTAAGGTAACCAGTAGATGTACTTTACTACTTGGTACTCAAGTGCTAATTTAAGCTTACCTTAAGTACACGATAGCTCTGTGAAACACGTTAAGTGCTGATCCGTTACTTGAGTGACACGCTAAGCATAAGTTTTCTTTGTGAATACGTACCTTACAGACAATGCCACATAAAGAACACCGAAAAGGATGAAACTCAATGTAAGTAAAAAGTTAAAAAGGCAGAAGGATGCGAAAAGCCAGAGACAAAATATAGAAAAAAGGGGAAAAACGAATTTTATCCATGTGCAACATAGCAGTTGTGTTTGTTCGTTGTAAGTTCTCCTTGAGGACTACCGAAGTCTTGTCAAGGCGATAATTATCGGCGTTGATGAAGCAGGAGGCAGGTTCGAGACATGGAAACTTGAAGATATATTGTAACAGAAAAGTTACAGTCAGGTATTTACAGCGTGCCGAAGCACACTGACAACAACACAGATGTAAACAACGTCTTACTTTTCTACTTAACTCTTTCAAGTTAGAGCCCGGAGCACTGTTTCTACATACAAAGAATGTCGTCTCACTGATAGACCTCTGAGTGGTAACAGCCCACACAAAAGTTGCATCATACGGAGTGCAGTACGGAGTGCATTAATGCCAACGATTTAGCGCATAAGGCTGGAAAGTTTGATTTAAATGTTACATTTACAAATCAAGTGCCTTTGTTTTAAAGCTATGGTCATTCTACTATCCAGGCGATGTGTTAGTCGATGACTGTGATGTCTTGCGTAATTTTTAGCGAATTTCTGTTTACGGTTTAAGGTATTAAGATGGCATGCGAGCCCTCCATGACGTGTTTCAATTTTTGAGTTTTATTGTGTATTTTCTTTACAGAATTGCGGAAAGAAAACGCAAGGTTGGGAGCAAAAAGCTGCTATTTTAGCAACGTGACGAGTCTCCTACCCCCTTGTACTTAGCATCAGAGGTACCGCAAAGCACAAATATGAGAACTATCGGACATCAATTTTCAAACTTCAGGAAATCATGAAATAAAACCAAACAGCGCATTGCATCAGAGTTTCAGATTTACATAATAAGCATCAGCGCACATACACACAAAAAATAAAACAATGAAACAGCATACCGTCAATCACTAAAACAATACGCGTGTTGCTAAGCGGCTGAGAAAACACTACAAAATGATAAAAAATGTGTACAACATTTAGGTATATGAAAAATATAAGTTCTGAAGAGGCACAATAGAAAACACAGATAAGTAAAATGTTGCATATTCTACTTGTAAATAAAAAAGAACATTTACATAAGCAACAACGTCAGAAGACATGAATACACACATGAGCACAATTATAGGGTGTTTATTTTTTGACACAGTGTTCCTGCCCAATCACTAGGCGAAATATAACCATGAACGCCGCTATTCTGTATGAGAAGCTTCTTAAATTGTTTTTTTACGTATATCAAAGATGGCAATGGTTTTATTTTCAAACATGTTAAAACAAGCGACAATGCAGTGTTCAAGCCTTTTTAAACCACAGTTAGTTCGAGAATATGGTGGAAACCAAGATGGCCTTTCCCTAATGCTGTAATGGGATTGTGTAGCTTTTTCTAAGGTTACTCTAATTTAAGAAAGCAAGTGGTGTTTGACAGCAAGCTTTGCTCGTAGTTCATTATATTATAAAAACTCAGTACTCTATCAATGAGGAAAATATATTCTTTGACTACAGCACTTATGTGCAACATTTTGTAAGTTTACAACACAAAGAATGGCTTTTTTTGCAACAAAAACATCTTATTTCAATTCTCTTTAGATTTATCTGCCCTCACAAAACTAAAATAGCTTATTTCATATGAAAATAATGCATTAGGTTGTATCTGCAAGCCTACCCATATCACTACCATGAAAGAATATACTGGTATCATCTGTATAATTTATAAAATCCAAGCTACTCCTCATCCTTGTTATGTCGGTTATATTGTTACGGGGAGTATATATATAGGGATCGTGAGTCCATAGGAAAGCGGGAACACAGTGCACAAGGTGCACAGAATTCCAGACAATAGGGCAACCCAGGCTAAGCCCCACAACACTTATGTGTAGTGTTTTAAGTTTAGGTTTTCATGTAGTTTATGTTGTTTTTACCTGCCACCAGGTGACTTCTGTATATATATGCATACCTCTGAATAAAACTGAGTTCTGGTTTGTGATCGTCGATGACAGTGGTCGCTTCGTCGTTCTTTTGCGGCTTCCGCCGCGATAGAACAATGGCGACTAGAGTGCGTCTTTTTCGAGGGGGGGGGGGCGTAACCACGCCTGCACCTTTTCGACGCCATGAGCTGCATCGGGCTTGCTCAGCCACCCCCGTTCCTTCCTGAACCCGGCCGCCCGGCTATTCCGTGGACGAAATGGCACCAAATCTTCGAAAACTACCTACTGACATTCGGAGCCTCCGACTTTCCGCCCGAACGTCGCAATGTCCTGCTGTTACGCAGCCTCGGCGTTGAGGGTCAACGTGTCTTCTCCAGTCTATCGCTTCCAACGGATGCCTCTCAGGTCGGTGAGTCAACCGCCGACTTACTTAAGCTAGCTACTTAAGCTTACTTAAGCTAGCAAGGCTGCCGCCGTTCAGCCTTCTGTTTACGACGAAGCTGTAGTGACTTTAACGCAACATTTCGCAAGCTCAAGCAATGTCGTCATAGAAAGACACCGCTTTCACCGTCGCATTCAGCACCCAGGGGAGTCTGTCCAGAAGTACGTTGCCGCACTACGTGCACTTGCCGCTGCATGTTCCTTTGCTTCCCCTGAAGACTCGCTTCGTGACCAATTCGTGAAAGGGATCTCGTCCCAGCACATTCGCGAACGCCTTCTTTTTGAGGGCTCCACCCTTTCGTTCTTTCAAGCAATACCATTAGCATCACAAATTGAACAGGCTAGTGAGGACCTTCGAGAATTTGCTTCAAGCACCGTGCAGCGTATATCAAGAAGCTCTCGCTCAACACTGCAATACCGCAGTCGAAATGAACACTGCCACCATCCTTCGCGTAGCGACGCGCCTCTGTCTGCCCCTTGTACCGAAACGCGCCCGCATTCTGACACCCACCAACCTGCTTCCTGTGCGCGCCCACCCACTTCATTCTCTTACTGCTACCATTGCGCTTCCCGCCAGCACCGTGCCGCGTCATCCCGCTGCTCAGCGAAAGGCTAGCGTTGCTATAATTGTGGGCTCATTGGGCACTTTAGTTCAGTATGCAGAAAGAAGTGACAGGGCGTTCGTGTTCACGAGCTTAGCGACCAGAATTTGCCCAACAAAGCTATGAGCATTCTGTCGGTGAGCGCATCCAGCCGTGCCGGAATTCATGTCGAGGTAATAGTTGGGCGTGCGCTGTGACCATTTCTTATCGACTCGGGCTCCTTGGTTTCCATTCTGGCAGGTGATCTTTTCGATAGGCATTTTGCCGGCCATACGCTGCTGCTTGCGCCCCGTGTGAAGCTGCTATATTACTCGAAACAGCCTATCCCTGTGAGACGATGCTTTCTATCGACGGTTTTATACAAGCGTCCATTCTGAACAGAACAGAAGCGTCCATTCTGTTCTACGTTGTTTCGCAAGGCACATCGCTGCTAGGTATTGACGCCATTAAGGCTCTTCAGCTACAGATTGACAGCCAGTTCCTCCGCTGCCTTGAGACTACCACGTCAACTACCAGTGCTACCAACGTACAAGCCCCAGGCTAGGAAACAGTTTTAACTGCATGCCTTCCAGCAGAGTTGCGCAATGAGTTTGCGTGCATTTTTGACTCCAGCCTCGGCCTAGCGAAGGGTTCTGTGCATCGTGGCAAAGTTCGGCTCTCGGTTCCATCTACTGTAGCAAAACTGCGCCGCCTTCCCCTTTCACTCCGAGCTCCGGTATCAGATGAACTTCGTCGGCCCGAGCAGTTAGATGTGAAAGAGCGAATCAATGCGTCAGAATGGGTCTCCCCGATTGTTGTTGTTCAAAAGAAGGATAGAGGCATTCGTATTTGTGTCGACTTACGGTATCCTAATAAGGCCGTAGTTACAGAAAGCTTTCCTATTCCACACACTGGAGAACTCCTCCTCAGTCTCGTTGGGGCAACTCATTTCTCCAAGCTTCACCTCACATCAGCCTACCACCAGGTTTTGCTCGATCTTGAAAGCCATGAATTGACCACTTTCATTACACATGATGGCCTCGTTCGCTTTAAACGAGTGTGCTTCGGGTTGGCGTCCGCCCCCACTGCATTTCAACAAATGATGTCCAAAATACTTCAAGGATTCTCTGGTGTTCTCTTCTATATAGATGACTTCTGTTTGGGAAAAATCAAAAGGAACACTTGACCAACCTGATTGCTGTACCACGGCGCATTAAAGAATCCGAGATCAAGTTAAGCAACAAGTGCGTATTTGGCGTACAGGAACTTCCCTTCTTTGGACACAAGATCAAAGCACAAGGCATTTCTCCACTGCCGGAAAAAATTACTTCCATTATAAATACTCCTGCGCCAACTGATGCTACTAGCCTCCGTTCCTTTCTTGGTCTCGTCGAGTATTACGCCAAGTTTGTTCCCAGTCTTGCTGATGTGGTAGAACCTATGCGAGCTCTTCTCCAAAAGAACCAAACATTCATTTGGACGGATGCGGTAGACGCCAGTTTCGTCAGAATAAAGTTTCTGCTCTCGTCCAGCCAAGTTCAGCAGATGTTCGATGCGACCCTTCCGGTCGTAGTGTCCACTGTTGCGTCCGACTGCGGACTGGGTACCATTCTCCAACAGGTAGATGGCCATAGGTTGCAAACTGTTTCCTTTGCTTCGCGAATGCTTTCACCTGCGGAGTGGAAATATGGAGTGGGAGAGCGTGAAGCGCTTGCGTGCGTTTGAACATGCGAGCATTGGCAAACTTACTTGTGGGGACGGCATTTCACGTTGCGCACAGACCACCAAGCCTTGGTCTCTCTCCTCTCTTCGCATGGCACTGGCCGCCGCCCTCTTCGCATCGCACGCTGGTCGGAACACCTGCTTCGATACAACTGTACTGTAGATTATCGGAAAGGGTCCGAAAACCAGGTGGCAGGTGCCCTTTCCCGCCTTCTAGTTTCGTGTCTGTCAGAAGATGCTTCATTCGAGGAGGTTTTGTCTTTTGTTGAATTACCTTGCCTCACCAAGGAGCTGTTTCAACAGACCCAGCGGGAAGACTGCAAGTTGGAGCAAGTCGCGACTTATGTCACCACGTCTTGGCCTGCACATAAGACGCTATCAAGTGAACTTCAGCCTTTATTCTTGTTGCGTGAAGAATTGTCGGTCGTTGACAACTTGCTCGTGCGCGGAGAACGAATCGTCGTTCTGTTGTCTCTCACGCTGCAAGTAATCGCTGCTGCCCACAATGCTCCCCTGGGTATAGCTCGCACAAAAGCTCGACTAAAAAAAAGGTTCCGGTGGCCAGGCAAGGATAGATAGGTGGAACTTTCCACCCAGAACTGCAGAATAAGTTAGATGGCTGACAAAAGTGCGAAAACTGCTGCTACTCCTTTGCAGCAAGCACCCCTGCCAGAACGCCCATGGGAGAAGCTGGCCATTGACATTGTCGGCCCTCTGCAGAGAGTGCCTCACAACTGCAGATATGCCATTACACTCATCGATAACTTTTCGAAATGGCCAGGAGTTCAATTCTGCAGTGAAGTGTCATCCCGCGCCGTCATAAACGTTTTGCTTTCAGTGTTCTCCCGTGAAGGTTACCCGCCATCATCTTTTAGACCAAGCACATTTGAAGTCATGTCCAATCACGTCACGTCAGAAAATCATGTCCTCATCTTGAACTACAAAAGTCGGAAGGGCCACAAGTAAGAGCGTGACCGACGTAATAGTATGCGACAATGGGCCCCAGTTCACCTCAGCGGAGTTCACAAAGTTCCTCAATGATCGCGCCATCCGCCTCGTGCACTCTTCCATTTACTATCCTCAAACGAACCGATTTGTATAGCAGTTCAACCGTGTCTTCAAGGATTTTGTGCAGGTTGCAATGTTAAAGCAGCATTCGCTTCGTCAAATGGTAACAGACTATTTGGCTATATATCGCTACACGCCACATGCCACTACGGATGTTGCACCATCCGTTCTCCTACACGGGCGGCTACTGAGAACACCTCTTGACGTTGTGGGCCACCCATCATCAACCTTCTTTACGGATCCTGCTTCCGAACTCTGTCGTCTACGCCAACGCGTGAAGAGCAAACAAGGATACAGCAAAGAGTTCACAAACCGTCGCAGGAAAGCCAAGAAGACAACAGGGTCAGTTGGTGATTTCGTGGGAGTTAAGAAACCCGGAATATCTGTTAAATGCCACCTCACGTTTAGCCACCCACACAAAGTTGTCCACCAACAAGGCCCATCCACGTTCCGGCTTGACGATGGACGAACTTGGAACGCTTCAAAATTATCGAAGGTACCTGCGCCATCAGCTGCGTGGAATCGGTATCAAAACGCTGCCTTCGAATCTGCAACCCCGCCTTCGGTGCCTGAGCGGCCCAAGGATCGCTCCTCAATAGCGCAGTCCAAAGCTTCACCAGATACGCTCAGGCTACAAGCAACAGCGCCAGTTGCATCGAAGCACCCGGTACCTCAACGTCGGGTCCAGCCACAGAGGAACAGAAGACCTCCGGATCGATACGGGCACAGTGTGTAGCTGGTGTTTGCGTGTAGACTGGTGCAGTGACAACTTGAGTGCTACGTAGACTTTGTGCAGACGTTTCAGTTGTTCTGCAAGCATTCTTGTTTTTGGTTCCTGAATTGGGTTGTTATTAAGCAGTCGACGAATATATGCTGCACAGTTATAAATCAGACATTATTTTGAAGCGCACATTCCATGCGTGGTTGTAAATACTGGTAAATATTGTATATTTTCATACTAATAGTAATCTACTAACAATTACTAACACTGTTCTTTTTAAGGAGGGGGTATAAGAAGTGTTTTCAGCTTTGGTTTTCATTTAGTTGGTCGTTTTTACTTGCCATCAGGTGACTTCTGTACATATATTCATACCTCTGAATAAAACTGAGTTCTGGTTTGTGGTGGTCGACGACAGTGGTCGCTTTGTCGTTTTTCCACTGCTTCCGCCGCGATACAACACTATGGCATCGTCTTCTTTCATTTGGTGCCATTTCAGGTGCTCCACTGGAGAGGTATTTCCACACCCGCGGCATTACCCCGGCCTGAAAAGCCACCGTATCGGTGCCAGCTATGACTAGAAGGGCGTGTCACCATTGCAGGCCCTCAGGCGAGAGACATGGACTATGTCGCTTATAAGAGTAGTAGTCGATGAGTTCGATGGTTTGGTTTCCGGAAAAAATTCATAGCTGACAGGTGTCACCTGGTGCATTACTTGGTAGGGCCCGACGTATCGCTATAGAAGCTTCTCGCTGAGGCCAACATGACGAGATGGGAGCCACAGTAGAACGAGAGGGCCCGGAGGAAAATCAGCGTCTTGGTGTCGACTATCATACAGGGTCTTTTGTGTAGCCTGGGACAGTGAGAGCCGATTGCGGGCTACCGTGCGTGCGATGAGAGCTCGGATGATGGCACCTTGAGTGTATGAAGTCGTTGATGTTGGATCACATGGAAGCAGAGTATCAAATGGTAACAAAGCAACACACCCAAAGAGAAAATAAAAAGCTGAGTGGCACGCAGTTTCGTGTTTCGTGGCGTGATGAATTATGGGCAAAGGTGATGAACGGGAGGGCATTGTCCCAATAGGTGTGGTCGTCGGAAACGTACATTGAAAGCATGTCTGTCCGGGTATGGTTGAGGCGCTCTGTCAGCCCGTTAGTCTGGTAATAATAATACGTGCTAAAGTTATGACGAGTAGCACAAGATCGCACTATATCGTCGACTACCCGAGAGAGGAAGAAGCGACCACGGTCTTTGAGTATGTGAGAAGGAGCACTATGCTGAAGACTGACGTCGTATTGGAGGATATCAGCAACATCAGTCGCAAACTGGTCGGTAGCGCTCGGGTGATTGCGTATTGAGTGGCATAATTCGTGAGTACTGCGATTCATTTGTTTCTATTTGCCGAAGTTGGAAAAGAACCAATAAAGTCCAATCCCAGTCGACAAAAAGGCTCAGCTGCAACTTTGATAGGCTGGAGGCGGCCGGCAGGGGGAGTCGTAGCTTTCTTTCGACGTTGGAAAAGATCGCAAGCAGCAACGTGCTGACGAACGGACCGATACAGGCCTTTCCAGAAAAACCGTCGTCCAACAGGGTCGTAGGTTCAGGTCACGACTATGTGTCCTGAAGTGAGGGCGTCGTGAAGCTCTTGAAGGACGTCTTTGCGAAGATGAAGTGGGACGACGAGTAATAGTTCTGCGCCCTCTGGGTGTAAATTACGGTGATAAAAATTGTTGTCTTGCAGCAAGAACATGCTGAGGAAAGGATCAGCACTGCCGGCTTGATTGCGGTCATTGATGAGGAGTAGTGATGGATATCGCAGTTCTTCATCTGCCACGAGCAGAAAATCTGTGATGGCGAAAAGACAGGTGTCAGCTTCCAATTCAGTGGAGTAGGCTGGTTCAACCGGATGGCGGGATAAGCAGTCGGCATTGCTGTGCATTATCCCAGATTTGTACAATACCGAGAACGTGTACTCCTGCAGTCGTAATGCCAAGCGGCCGAGTCTTCCAGTAGAGTCCTTCAGTGTTGACAGTCAGCACAACGCGTGATGATCTGTGATGACTGAAAACGGGTGTCCATACAGGTACGGGTGAAATTTAGCGACGGCACTGACGAGAGCTAAACATTCCCGCTCGGTAAAGGAATAATTTCTTTCCGACTTTGACAGAAGGTGACTGCCATATGCAATAACACGATTTGTGCCACTCTGTACCTGAGCGAGTACAGCCCCAATGCCATGGGCGCTTGCGTCAGTGCGAAGCTCTGTTTGTGCAGCTGGGTCGAAGTGGGCCAGCACTGGTGGTGAAGTGAGAGCGCAAATCGTTGATGCGAAGAAATGTGCTTGATTCGCACTCCAGGAAAGAGCTACGTACATTTTCAGGAGATATGAGAGGGGTCGAGCAATATCCGCAAAGTTGGCGACAATTCAGTGCAAGTATGTGCACAGCCCCACGAAGCTGCGGGCCTCTTTTGTAGCACGCGGAACGGGGAACTCACGAACAGTGCGGACACTTTGTCGGGGCCTGTTTGGACTCCAGTAGCATCGACAAGGTGGCCAAGTCGCTTAATTTGACGACACTCAAAAGTGCACTTAGGCGAATTCAGCCACAGGTCAGCATGCGAAATACGTCAAGAATGGCCGAGACATGCCAGAGATCACTCTCAAACGTGTGTGAGAACACGATGACATTGTCCAAATAGCAAGGGCAGGTTCACCTTTTGAAACCGCGTAAGAGAGAGTCCATCATGCGTTCGAAAGTTGCAGGAGCCGTTTGCCGTTTGGCAAACGGTCATGCCGTTTGGGTTGCACAACCCAAACGGCATGACCTTAAATTGGTAAAGGCCATCAGCTGTGATGAATGATGTCTTCTCGCGATCGTGGTCACCAACTGAAATTTGCCAATATCTGGATCGAAGATCGAGTGACGCAAAATAGTTGGCACCATAAGACAGTCGAGTGTGTCGTCAATTCGAGGCAAGGGATAAACGTTCTTTATGGTGATTTGATTTAGATGGCGATAGTTGGCACAAAAGCGCCAGCTGTTGTGTTTTTTTCTTGACTAGCACAACAGCTGATGCCCAAGCACTGAATGAAGACTCTATGACGTCTTTTTTGGGCATGTTCTTTTCCTCCTTCCGAATTACTTGGCGCTCAGCGTGTGACACACGGTAGGGGCGTTTGTGAAGGGGACTGGCGTCACCGGTGTTGATACGGTGTGCTACGACATTTGTGTGGCCTAGTGGACGGTCGTCAATGTTAAAATATTGATACAGAAAAGCAAAACACAGCGCAGGGCTTCAACTTGGGAAGAAAAGAAGTCTCTGGATATAATTTTGTCTACGAATGTCTGGTTGTGGGCTTCTATGACACCTTTGATCACAGTGTTTGCATCAGAAGTGAATGAAGAAGTTGTGCAAACTTCGACAGTTTAAAGCTTTGCTAGCTAGATGCCTTGGGGACGAACTTGGACTGGCGTGGACAAGTTTAGGACAGTAAACAGCGTCTTGTTGTTCGCGACAACCACAACACTATGTAGAAGGGCTATGTTGTGGGAAAGAGTGAGGTCAACGAGTGGAGCTACCAAGTAGTCACCATCAGGGACTGACGGAAAAGGCGACATAAGGACGTACACAGCCGCCTGATGTGGAAGTCATGGATTCTCAGTGGGCCATGGCCACGTGAAACTTGCAGGAGGGGCATCGTCATACAAAGGCAACTTGAGCCTTAAAACATCTGATGAACAATCGATGAGGACAGAGTGACTGCCCAAGAAATCGATGCCAAGAATATCATGGTGTGGGCAAGTGGCAAGAAGAGCAAACTGTACTGAAGTTTGGTGGCAGGCAACAGTAGCACAGGCAGTGCACATACCAAGGACTGGTGTTCGGCTTCCATTAGCAACGCGCACTGTTGGGAACAAAGAAGGTACTAGGACCTTCTTGAGATGGCATCGAAGCTTAAAACTCATCACAGATAAATGAGCACCAGTGTCGATCAGTGCTGTAAAGGCCAGGCCATCGACATAGAACAGCAAGTACATTTCGTTTTGGATCGGGAGTTGGTAGAGGATTTCGGGTGCTCGTCGTCAGTGCAGTGCCCCCTCCAGGAGCTGCACTTGTTAATTTTCAGCAAGGGGAACAGAATGAGCCAGCGACGGAGAGCTATTGTGCCGAGTAGAGCGCGATTGGCGACCCTAAGATGACGGCGACCAGCTGGAGAAGTTCCTCTGAGCGACGACATCCGCGTAGGTGGGCTGAGATCAAAGAAATGAGCGTTGTGGTGGATTGTTCTGAAGGTGGTCATCGGGGGAGTACGGTCTAGAATACTTTCCGCAATCCTGACTGTGGTCACTTGAATATATTTGTTGTGAATACTATTTGTTACGTAAATTATGGTAAGAGTGGCCTGCGCGAGAACAAGAAAAACAAATCGGTTGATAATCATTGGTTCGCCACTCAGATGGATTGCGTTATCGTGGGGGGGATCGTGGGACCGAAGAGGATGCGGCAACAAGTGGGGCAGCGTTGTGGCCATCATTTTGGTCGAGAGTCTATATGTACTTGGGCTCAAGGCGAGCGGATGGGGAAGGTAGCACACCCATGTTGGCAAACTCTTGCCGGACGACGGCTTGAATTAGTGAAACGGTTGCCAAGTGCTGTTGTGTAGGGAGCGTACAGGTAGCAGGGGCCATGGTTTCTAGCTCCTCGCGAACAATCCGTGTGATGGTACAATTCTTTTTTGGCGTGGCAGTGCAAGATATCCGCACGAGAAAGTCGCAGTAGTGTTTGAAAGGCGGTTGAAGCGCTGAGTAATCCGCCTGCTTTAAGCTTGCTCGAAGCGGCGCCATTCGGTGATGATGGAGTCAATCGTGGCACAATTCTTACACTAGAGGATGTTGAAGGCGTCGTTAGCTATGCCCTTCAACACATTGTTGACCTTGCCTGCCTCCGACATGTCTCTGTTGAACTTGTGGCACAGGGCGAGCTCGTCCTGCTTGTAGGCGACGTAAGAATCAGTGGATGATCGAACACGCGAAGCGAGTTCCTGTCTGGCTGCCATTTCTCGAGGAAGGACACCAGCCGAACAAATCGCAAAGCTTCTGTTTGCCACGTCCCAGCTGGTAAGGTCTTCCTTGTGGGTCTCATACCACGCGCGTGCCGTATTCCGTCGGTAGAAAAAGGAGCAAGCATAAGCGTGTCAACCCACCTGTAGTGCTTGCTCACGCGCTCGTATAAGGCGAGCCATTCCTCAACGTCAGTTTTGTCCGTTCCGGAAAATGAGCCGGGGCCTAGAAGATGGGAAGGAATCACAGGTGACGAATCAGGCGTGGACTGGATGGACGGTGCACTGCCTTCAGGCTGGACGAAGGCGATGTCCGCTACGGAGATCCAGATTCAAGATGTTACCCAGCACTCCCACCAAACTATGTTATGGGTAGTATTTATTAAGGGGTCGTGAGTCCGCTAGAGAGCGGAATCGCAGTGCACAGGGCACACATAATGCCACACAACAGGGCCACCCAAGTTGAGCCTCACAACACCAATGTCATCATCTTCATTCATTAGGTGCCATTTCAGCTGCTCCACTGAGACGGTATTTCCACACCCGTGACAATATGAATATTGAAAACTATGGGCCCTAATATGCTGTCTTGAGGTAAACCTGACGCTATGGTTCGTAAGGAAGGTTAGCTGTCATCTATATTTACCTATTGCTTTCTTTTTGATAGGTAAGGTTGAAGAAAGTCAAGTGGATTCCGCGAATACCATAAAGACGCGAATACCATACCAACGGTGTTGATGCGGTGGTGCGGCACAGTGTTTAAATCCTAATTGCATTATGGTGTATACTTATAAAGATATGGCTCATAATTTATATAATAATAATAATAATAATAATAATAATGATAATAATAATAATAATAATAATAATAATATAATAAACTTATATTATTATTATTATTATTATTATTATTATTATTATTATTATTATTATTATTATTATTATTATTATTATTATTATTATTATTATTATTATTATTATTATTATTATTATTGAAACTAGCCGGCGTGGCCGATGGAGGCGAAGTCGCTGGACGTACCGCTTTGCACACAAGTATGCCTCCATTAGTTCACATGCTTCACAACAAGGTTCATGTATTCATTGACGATGTTCCCACGATGGCTCTGGTAGACACCGGTGCAACAGTTTCTGTAATGAGTTTAGTTTTCAAGGAGAGACTTGGCCGCAAGGTTATGTTTTATTGGGATAAATCTTCTACTTTTCGAGCAGTCAGCGGCATGGCTTTTTGTCCAGTAGGTGCGTGCACTGTGTCTGTTTGTGTTGCTGGTAAAGCGTTCAAGGCAGAATTCGCAGTGCTCGCTCATTGCAGGCATGACGTTATCCTTGGAATTGACTTCTTGCAAGAGTGCCGTGCGACTGTCGACTGCAGGGCAGGCGAGGTTCTGTTGTCCGTCCTCGCCCAGCAGCCTCAGCGTAGCGGAGACGACAACCTCGTTGTAGTTAAAGACGCTATTCTACCGGCATGGTCTACTGCCAGCGCGCTCGTTGCTGCTTCGAATGCCGACTCGAGTTTCAGTTCTCCTGATATTGTGATTGAGCCGTTGCCTTTGCCTTGCATGAAGAAAAACATCTTTCTGCCGCGTGCGTTATGTCTATCACTGAGGGAAAAACTAAACTATGGGTAGTTAACTGCTCATCCGAGTCTGTTGTACTACCAGAGGGAATGCGCCTTGCCATGTTTGAAGGGCAGTGCAGTATCTGCATAGGAGCTCTTTGCAATGCGGCAAATTCGGACTATGCTGATGTATCCAGCACGGAATACGAATTTTATAAGATGGTTAGCAAGTCTATTCCCTCGCATAAGCGCAAAGCGTTGGTTGCACTGCTGGCCAGGCACGCTAAAGTATTTGATTTTGCACGGAAGTCGCATAGACCTCAGACGCCCAGCACACGCACTCGTCACAAGATCGACACCGGATCTGCGCACCCCCTCAGACAGAAACCTTATCGAGTTTCTGCGTCAGAATGCAAGGTAATTTCGAGCAAGTCAGCGAGATGCTAACCTCTGGCGTAATTCAAGAATCGTCAAGTCCCTGGGCCGCGCCTGTTATCTTGGTCAAGAAAAAAGATGGGTCCTGGAGGTTCTGCGTTGACTACCGACGTCTCAACTCTATAACTAAGAAGGACGTTACCCGCTTCCTCGCATCGATGATGTCATCTACTGCCTGCATTCAGCGTCCTATTTTTCATCGGTGGACTTGCGATCCGGGTATTGGCAGATCCCCATGGATCCGGCTGACAAAGAAAATACGGCCTTTGTTACACCCGACGGTCTGTTTGGTTTAATGTTATGCCATTCGGCTTGTGTAATGCCCCCGCCACGTTTGAAAGATATATGGACACCGTTTTACGGGGCCTCAAATGGGAAATTTGCCTGTGTTACCTTGACGATGTGGTGATTCTTGGCCGAACATTTGAAGAGCATGATCATCGCCTTGACCTCGTTCTAACATGTCTCGAGGAAGCTGCGCTTACACTGAACTAAAAAAATGTCGCTTTGGAGAGCGTGAAACCTTGGTTCTGGTACACCTAGTGAATAAAAATGGCGTGAAACCGGACCCGCAGAAAGTCGCCGCTGTCAGCAACTTCAAGCAGCCGCAGTCCCCCAGGGAGTTGCGTAGCTTCCTGGGCCTGTGTTCTTACTTTCGTTGATTTGTTCCGAATTTCGCGAATAAAGCACAATCACTGACTGACTTGCTGCAAAAGGATGTCCCTTTCCACTGGACACCGGATTGCGAAGCAGCCTTCAAGCAGCTTCGGTTCATACTGACTTCAGGACCGGTACTACGCCATTTCGATCCTTCTGCTGAAGCGGAAATTCACACAGATGCCAGTGAAATCGGCCTTGGTGCAGTGCTCGTTCCGCGCCATGACAATGCTGAACACGTGGTCGCTTACGCGAGTCGTTCGTTGAGCAAGGCAGAACGAATTCACACAGTCACAGAACAGGAGTGCCTCGCAGTCGTTTTCGCCCTGCACAAGTTTCGCCCATACATCTACGGCCGTCGCTTCTCGGTAATCACCGACCATCATTCTCTATGCTGGTTGGTAGGCCTCCGAGACCCATCTGGACGACTGCCGCGATGGGCTTTGCGCTTACAGGAGTTCGACTTCACAGTACGCTACAAGAGCGGTAACCGGCACGCAGACGCCGACTGCCTATTGCGCCTTCCTCTACCGACGACTGAGTGCGACGCTGAAAACTTCGACCAGTATATCGGCGCTATTGCCTCTGGGTTCCCTGATCTCGCGACTTTCCAGACAGCCCAACAAGAGGACCACTACTTAAATTCTCTGTTCGCCTCCGCAAATGAACACGCAAACCCAAGCTCTTTTGTGGTCCATGACGGCGTCCTTTACAAGAAGAATTATTCCGGACAAGGCGCCCGTCTGCTTCTAGTTGTTCCACGCACTTTACGGGCTCACGTCTTTCGGTCCTTACATGACGACGCAACCTGCGGCCACATGGGCTTCACCAGAATGCTTAAACGAATCCAGCAAAGGTTCTATTGGCTCAAGATGCGACACGACACAGAAAAATACGTTGCTGGATGCGAACAATGCCAACGACACAAACGTCCCACGGCTACGCCGCCAGGACTTCTCCGTCCTGTTCCACCTCCTAACTCTTCCTTCGAGACTGTTGGTGTCGATCTGCTTGGTCCATTTCCACAATCGAGCAGTAACAATCGATGGGTCGTCGTCTGTGTTGACCACCTAACGTGCTACGCAGAAACTGCTGCAATACCTGCTGCAACGGCCATGCACGTGTCGCAGTTTATGCTTCGCTGTATAATTTTCCGCCATGGTCCTCCACGCGTTGTCATTAGCGACCACGGACGTCAATTCGTTGCCGACGTCGTTGAAGAGATCCTGCGTCTGTCTGCCTGCCATTTCCGCCATGCCACACCATATCACCCGCAGACCAATGGTCTCGTAGAGCGCATGAACCGGACTCTTACGAACATGCTGTCTATTTATGTCGATTCTAAGCACAAAAACTGGGACGAAGTGCTACCTTACATCACGTACGCGTACAATACCGCGAAGCATGAGACTACAGGTTACTCTCCATTTTACCTGCTGTACACTCGCTCCCCACGATTTTGTCTCGACAATATACTACCTTTTACACTAGACGTAGAAACCTCGATAGCCGAGACGCTCTGCCGCGCAGAAGAAGCCCGTCGCATCAAACGCCTCCGAACCTTGGCATCCCAGCAGCGTTCTAAGAAACGTTACGACGCCTGCCATCGCTCCGTATCTTATAGTAAGGGCGATATTGCGTGGTGATGGACACCAGTCCGCAAACGTGGTTTGTGCCAGAAGTTCTTGGCCCACTATTCCGGTCCATTCGTCATTCTTGACCGCCTACGCGACGTCACGTACGTAATCTCGAGCGTGACAAGCAATGGTCGCCGCTCTAGCAAAACACAACTGACACACGTTGCGCGCCTTAAACCGTGTCACCATCAACAATCTGAGCGACTCGCCCAGAGGGCATCGTCTGCGAACCGGGAAGTGAAACGCGCTAGCAAAGATTCGACGAAGAGGAGGAAGAAACTCGACTGGATCGCGAGCGACGCTGTTGATCCTTCGCTGAGCTAGACCTCTGCATTACCCATCTTGTAAATAAACGCGTTCCATCGTCACAATCTGATAACGTTATGTAAAAAGCTCCACCCTATAGTCCAAGAGAATGGCGCGGAACTTTTCAAAGCGTTGGGCTTTAGGGACAGCGCAGGCAAAATTGACTTTACACGGGCAGAAATAACCGTGAGGAGGCTATCCGATTGATGGCTACAATCAAGGCGCGAGTGAAAATTAATCCTTCATTACATAGTGATGGTACTTAACATTCTTGCTAGGTGGCGTCAGCCGCCGCCCGATCTATAAGGCACAACCATATACATCCATTCATCCATTCGGTGACTGTGTGAGGATGATCCATAGAGTTGCCTATAGAGAGAGATAACGATGCAAGAGTTGCCTATAATTTGGAAACTCTATAGGATGATCAACCCGTGGACTCGCAGAGGAATAGATAGGACGCACGGATAAACGCGCCGTGCTTGACTAGATGAACTCCTGATCGTCAAATGAATGAATATTGGACCAAAGTACTTTCCCATAAGATAGGACCTGCTAAATGTTCGCGACCTCATTTCTTGCCGCAATGCGAAGTCTGGTAGTGTCATCTTATCGACCGCGTATGCATCAACGATGCCTTCCATAATCCTGCGCGTGAACTGAACGGCACACCGATACAATTTGTGCCGAGCATGCCTGAGAGATTCGCCGCAGTTGTGAGCCACTAGCGAGGAGCGCGCCGTTGGGCTAACGGGACCAAATGTTAACGTAACGATGGTTCGCAAACACAATATGCCGTCGTCGTTACTTGCGCTCTTAGCACCATTTAGTTATTTCCTGAACGAAACACAAGCATTTACCTTCTTATTCAGTAGCGCTTGTGTCACAGTCATGATTAGACTCTAACATTGCGCAATTCACTGCACTTGGATGTTGCAAGTTCTCTCAGCATGATCTCAACAAGAATAGCGAAACAAATACACGCGTACCCTTTTCGCAGCGACGTTGAAATTGGGAAGATTCGTCAAACGACGTCATTCAGACGGCGCTGGTGAAGTGCAGGAGAAGATAGCACGAAGGTGTGGACTGCGTACTCGTAACTACACGTTTCATATTATGCATGCTCAAACCATTTCGCTTCGCTTGTCGAGCTCGAGGATGTTGGCGGCATGCGGCACTCCGTAATATCCACTGTAATTGAGCTACATGCCATGCACAAGAAAAACTATGCTTTTTATTTTAAGAGCTCTTAACGATATTTAAAATAAGTACAATCCAATTGGCTCCGGAGCTTGGCAATGCATTAACGCACGATGGGACGTAAAGGGCCACTCGGTGCTCGTGAGTTAGAAGCTGATCGTTCATAGTCGCTGTCACTCTCGTTGCGTTCTACGTCCAGTTAAAAATCCTCGACGTGAGGAATGTTTCTTCGCCCCGCAGGGGCGCCTGCGCAAGTAGGCGTTTGGTGTGTAGCGACACCACGGACCCGAGCTAACGGGGGAGTTTCTACTCCCTCCCACGCCTAGCCGTGCGTGGCTTTGCCGTGTCCGGGGAAAAGGGGATTCTGGGGGTTGAGCCGACGCTGGGTGATTGGACCGTTAAGGCCCCCCGGAAGAGGCGACACACCCCTTTGACCCCGGCTTCACGTAGACGGCACCCCTGGGCTGACCCACCCAGGGGAAATCGGCAGTCGCCTTTTCCTATCTCCCTCTCCCTACATCTTCGTCTTTATGTCTTACTATTTATCTGTCCTGTCTTCTACTCTCTTCCGTTTACTTCCAAACTTCCTGGCGGCTAGGGTTAACCCTGTGCAAATAGCCTACCTTGGTCTAGGCGCATTGGGTTATAGTTGCGCTGTACGGCTGGCGTCTGCAGGTTTTAGCATCCACAAACTTGTAGCGTCCCCTCGTTGGGCTCCGTGGTGGGTGGCCGCCAACGCTTCTGAAGAAAATTAAACTGGCATGCATAGAGCATTTTCCTTATTAAGTGATCGTACCAACTTAAAGCGTGTACGCACCGAAGACTTAGGATTTTTCAACCGATCAAGTGAAAACTTCCCCCATTTTCATGTTATACATAGTGAGATAAGCAGCAAGCAAGCCAGAACTGTATCCCCCTTTGTAGTAGCCAGATGTCTCACAGAAACTCTTGGAGCCGGGTACAAAGTTATCAAAATGGCCAGCGGAGACCTCCTCCTTGAAGTTCGAGAAAAAGAACAGTTTGAAAAGCTACAGAATCTATCAACTTTTGGTGACACTCCCATCACTTTAACGCCACACAGATAGATGAACACTACCTGTGGAGTAGTATCTGATGCTGATTTGCTAGGCTTGACTGAAGAGGAACTTCTGGAGGGGTGGAAGAGTCAGAATGTGACCAATGTACAAAGGATCACCATTAGAAGAGACAACAAGGTAACACCAACGAAACACCTGATACTCACGTTCGCTTCCAGTAATCTGCCAGAAAGTATTCAAACAGGGTACACAAAGACGTCGATCAGACCATACATACCTAACCCGCGTCGTTGTTTTAAATGCCAGAAGTATGGCCACGGCTCACAAAGCTGTCGTGGTCACCAAACTTGTGCACAATGTGGAGTGTCAGGCCACAATTCTGACAATTGCGAAAAACCATCACACTGTGTGAACTGTGGTGGAAATCATGCCGCGTACTCACGTTCACGTTCTTTCTGGAAAAAAGAAAAAGAGATCATCACTTTAAAGATAAAAGAAAACATTACATTTAAAGAAGTAAGAAAAAGAGTCTCGTCATTTTATGGCCCCACATATGCTGATGCGGCGCGCCAGGAGGCAGTGTCGCACCAGCCCTCACCACTCCTTCGGCCTGCGCAGAGCGAGCCATTGGCTGTGGCGCCTGCCCCCAAGGCGGCAGTAGTTGTGTCTACTCCGCCTACTATTGAACAAAGACCAGGGACTCCAGGGTCCTCGGGTCTCAAGGCCTCACCTCGCCAGGCGAGGCCCAAGCTTCGAAAAACCAGCTCGCATGAGCGGGCATTCAGTGCCTCCGAGAAGGCAATGGATACGGTGGCACCCCTGGTGCCAAAAGAACGGCGCGGCTCTCTGGAGCGCGTCAAGAAAACTAAAAAGCTCATAACAGGGCCTGACAATGGCCCTGGTACTTGACCTCGACCTTTCAGCTTAAACAAGTCACTCCCTTAACGTACACACAGCACTACTTTACTTCCAATATGGACACACAAATTATACATTGGAACGTCAGAGGACTGCTTAAGAACCTCGACGACGTACAAGAGCTTTTATACAAATACTCACCTCAAGTGCTGTGTGTACAAGAAACACACCTAAAATCCTCCAATACAAATTTTTTACGTGCTTACGTCATATACCGAAAGGACCGAGATGATGCTGTGGCGTCATCCGGTGGCGTAGCCATTATTATTAACCAAGGAGTAGCGTGTACACATTTACCACTCCAGACATCTCTTGAGGCGGTGGCTGTTCGAGCGGTACTTTTAAACAAACTCGTCACCATCTGCTCTTTGTATGTACCTCCCCACCACCGTCTTGAAAGACGTGAATTTCAGTCTTTAATAGACGAACTGCCAGAACCTTATTTGCTTCTTGGGGACCTAAATGCACATAGTGGACTGTGGGGCGATTCTCGCTGTGATGCACGAGGTCGTCTCATTGAACAATTTCTCTTCTCTTCCGGTGCCTGTTGGTTGAATAGGAAAGAGCCAACATACTATAACGTTGCCAACAAAACTTACTCGTCTATCGACCTCAGTATCGTATCACCTTTACTCCTACCCCTACTCAAATGGAAAATCATAAATAATCTATATGGTAGTGACCATTTTCCTGTAGTGTTGAGTTCACAAACAACATATGAAGGTCTTCTACACGTACCTAAATGGCTGATAAACAAAGCAGACTGGGAACAGTTTCATAACACTACACGTTTGCGTTGGACAGACATATGTAGGTTAAACATAGATGAAGCTGTGCAGTATTTCACAGCTTTTCTAACTGACGCAGCAGCCAAGTGCATACCGCAAACATCTGGAATGCCCGGCAAACGACACGTCCCATGGTGGAACACAGAGTGTCGTAATGCGCGAAAGGAACAGAACAGGGCATGGAGGTTGCTGCGGAACTCACCAACAGCCGAAAATCTTGACACCTCCAAGAAAATAGAGTCTCAAGGAAGGAGAACGCGTCGGCAGGCCAGAAGAGAAAGTTGGCGCAAGTTTTTATCAGGGATAAATTCGTATACACAAGAGGCCAAAGTCTGGAACATGGTTCGTAGGGTAGCAGTAAGAAAAGTACACTCACTCCCACTCGTAAACACTCAAGGTGATACCTTGGAAGATCAGGCAAACTTCCTCGGTGCACACTTTGAACGGGTATCCGGCTCATCTCACTATACTGACACTTTCCAAAAATACAGAACAAGAATAGAAAAGCAGAAACTCGAACACAAATCCACTAGATACGAAGCATATAACCAAGCTTTCAGTCTAGCTGAGCTCCGAACATCTCTAAACTCCTGCAGCACTTCTGCCCCAGGTTCTGACCGTGTGGTGTATGAAATGTTAAAAAACCTACCAGCAGAAACACGAAAAACCTTACTCTGTTTGTACAACGCCATCTGGTTTGCTGGCACTATCCCTACCTCCTGGAAAGAGGCTATTATTATTCCCATTTTGAAAGAGGGCAAAAACCCTTCTTTAGCTTCAAGTTATAGGTCTATTGCACTTACAAGCTGCTTGTGCAAAGTCTTCGAAAAAATGATAAACTGCCGACTTGTACATATCCTTGAAACAAACAATTTTCTCGACCCATTTCAGTGCTGTTTTCGAGAAAGTAGATTCACCACAGACCACCTTGTTCGTATCGAGGCACAGATCAGAGACGCCTTCGTCCATAAACAATATTTTCTTTCTGTGTTCCTCGATATCGAAATGGCTTATGATACAACATGGCGTTTTGGAATTCTAAGAGACCTGTCCCACCTTGGTGTGCGTGGAAGAATGTTTCACATAATCGAAAGTTACCTGTCAAACCGGACATTCCGTGTCCGAGTGGGCACGGTTCTTTCCCAGACATTTGTCCAGGAAACAGGCGTGCCACAAGGTGGTGTACTTAGCTGCACACTTTTTCTCATCAAAATGAGTTCTTTGCACTTGTCCATTCCCCGCAATATGTTCTATTGTACATATGTCGACGACGTTCAGCTTGGCTTCAAGTCATGCAACTTGGCCATGTGTGAGCGGCAGGTTCAGCTGGGTTTAAATAAGGTCTCCAAATGGGCAGATGAAAACGGATTTCGACTTAACCCACAAAAAAGCACGTGTGTCTTGTTCTCTCGAAAGAGAGGCATGCACTCGGAACCTGACATTCGAGTGAACGGGCAACGTCTGTCCGTCAAAGGCGAGCATAAATTCTTAGGCTTGATCTTGGACAACAAGTTGACCTTCGTACCATACATCAAGTATTTAAAAACAAAATGTTTAAAAGCCGTGAGTGTTATAAAAGTGTTGTCACGTACTTCGTGGAGTAGTGATAGGCAATGCCTCATGAACCTCTATAGAAGCCTCATTCGCACCCGCTTAGATTATGGGGCCGTTGTCTATCAGTCTGCCACTCAAAGTGCCTTGAAGATGCTGGACCCCGTGCACCATTTGGGCATCCGCCTTTCTACGGGTGCTTTTCGCACCAGCCCCGTAGAAAGCCTTTATGTTGAGTCAAATGAGTGGTCGCTTCATCTGCAGAGAACTTACATGTCCTTTGTTTATTTCCTTAAGGCGAAAGCAGACAAAAAGCACCCCTCATACTCTACAATTAATGATTTCTCGAGCTCAACTCTGTTTCAAAACAGGCCTTCGATGAGGCAGCCCTTCTCAGTTCGCCTGAAGTGTCTAGCTGAAGAAACTGCAGTGTCACTTGAACACAGTTTAATGGCTCCTGTAGCATACCCACCACCGTGGCAGTGGCAGACTATAGACTGCGATGTGTCTTTCCTAGAAGTTACAAAACATGCACCTATTGCCCATATCCGAACATACTTTTTGGAACTTCAACACAAATACACACGTCCTGAGTTCTTCACAGATGCCTCCAAGACTAACTCCTCTGTGTCCTACGCTGCTGTCGGCCCATTCTTTTCGGATGCTGGCCCTCTACATCCACGCACAAATATCTTCACAGCGGAAGCTTACGCGATACTTGTGGCAGCTAAACACATCAAACAATTACAAATACAAAAAGCACTAATTTATACAGACTCCCTCAGTGTGGTAACGGCTCTGCACAGTCTTAAAAAACAAAAAACCCGGTCCTTGTCTCACTTTACTCCATTTTGTGCACACTCTACACACTCAAACAACATGTTGTAGTGTACTGGGTGCCAGGGTACCGTGAGATCCAAGGCAACGTGAGGGCAGATCAGCTCGCTGCATCCGTCCACGAGAGCACCGCCATTACATCCATATCTATCCCGGCCCTTGATCTTAAGCCGTCTCTCAAACGAAAACTCAGGGACTTCTGGCAGAGCAAGTGGGATACACACACACAAAACAAACTACACGTTATCAAGCCACACCTTGGCCATTGGCCACCAGTATCAAAATCCCGTCTAACAGAGGTAACACTAACAAGACTCAGGATAGGACACACATACACGATACACACACATCTTTTGTCCGGTGGTGATCCACCATTGTGTGATAAATGTGGTGAGGCATTAACAGTTCTTCACGTTTTAATTCAGTGCCAACAATTGGACACTATAAGAAGACAACACTTTCCATTACCCTTCCGACAACATATACCTTTACACCCTTCAATGTTCGTCGGTAGGGAACCGTTTTTTAGTCATAAATCGTTATTAGCGTTTTTAAAGGTAATTCATAACTTTCATATCATATACCCGGGCATACCGTAGCACGACCTCTCTAGAGAGGTTTTTGCTGCGGTGGCTACACAGGAAAGCACTTGCCTCACGGCCCTTGGACGCAAGGGTATGAACGAGTGAGGTACTTGTGCTAATGCCATGCATGTCCACCATCGTTTTTTATTATCACTAAATTTTGTCACCTATTCACATCACACACACCTTTCACGACATGGTCATGATTTTATTACTTGTATGTTTTTACCCGCTTTATTGCGAGGAATTTTATGGCCCTTATACAGCCGCTAATCACAATCATTGTCCATATTTCTAGTAAGATTAACTGGCGCTCATCGGCCGTGAAATAGCCCTTGGGCCACAAAACATCAAACATAAAATGAGTGTATTAGAATTGTTGTTTTATAGCCGTTCATTATAATATTTACACATCAATGTATGATTGTTAGTACGTAGGTATTTATGTATGTATATATATTTACTGAAAAATCAATTTATATTTTAGAGTTACTTTATTATTGATTTGGCTGAATTTATGTCTAAATATATTTGTTCCTGACCATTATATTTTCCTATTTTTTTCCCACTGCGTGAAAATAAATGTAACTTAAAAGAGCGCCATGAACTGGCGCTCTTTGGCCATCAAATGGCCCTTGCGCCAAAAAACTCCATATATCATAATCAATGTTTCTTCGAACATGACTGCTCAATGTAATATGAGGAAATATCTCTGCCAAAAGACTTCTATAACACCTACAAGGCGTCATTTAACCCCCCCCCCCCAACACCCACACGGCGTCGTTCACAACGTTTGTTTGGTCGCGGAAAACAATTGGCTCTGACACCCGGCAAGAACTGAATCGCTTGCAATGTGCTGCCATCTATCAACAAATGTAAAAATCAAGCAGCGCAGCGTTAGCCAAGATTTGGAAGAGCAAATTACGAGCCTGCGTTCCTTTCCGCCTATAATGAATGTTATTTACGGGATTCATGCACTACAAAAGCACTGAAGAGTGTCATACGCACGTAAACCACGGGGAGTTTAAAGTGCAATCGCCAGACGATAATAATAAATTATCCAACGTGGCTGCAGAAAATCTTGCCAAAAATATATGTGCACTCTACGGGCTACATTCGAAGGCAGGAGTTTCCACGCATTTTTACGATAGCTTCCCGTCTCAGTAGAAGGAATAATATTTATTGCGTAACGAATGGTCGGGTATATTCACTTATGCACAAAACTTACAAAGTGGTTCGTGTTCCTTTCTTGTTAACGCATTATCACAAAAGCTAGCACCGCCGAACAAGGGAGGGTTGGTCTACTGATGATGATCTAGAGGATGCTCTTGAATTCCACTAGGCAGCGTGACAGCCTTAACTGAATCAGAGCAGGAATGTGTGATGTGCGTGCTACTTTATCATTCTCTTTTTTTCAAGAGCCTACAGTGAATGTAAGTAGTGTGTAGGCTCATTCTTCAGTATCGGCATGAAATTTGGTCTGTGGCAGGCGAAATTTCGTACCGATACTAATTGTGTGGCAGATATGAATTTTAGCGTTGTCTTCAAAGGGACCTTTTTTTTGTAACTCTTGTACTGGGTAACCAGCGTAGACATTTTCATTGGCATTGAGAAAACGTGAGGGAAGTGGTGAACATAGGCTGTCCACCATTCTGTACTATCTCCTTTTCTGTCCTTATTCAACGAAAAGTATATCTCCATCCCTGCTTTGAAAATTTAAATGTTCTTGGCTATCCCACTGTCGGCGTGTTCGCGGGTAACACCACCGTGGGCCGTAAATTCCCCGCTCCAGCCACCGGTTAATTTTGCTATCTTTTCTCTGTTGCAAATGTAAGTCTGTACCAATATAATGTAGAAATGTCGATATGTATACGACGTCAGATTCTCTGCGACAAGCATCACACGACAGTTACATGGACAGCACAATCATCTTGAACTTTTAATACGCAACACTGGGTCACATTAGCCCCGCCTCAGTGGTCTAATTGATTGATATGTGGGGTTTAACGTCCCAAAACCACCATATAATTATGAGAGACGCCGTAGTGGAGGGCTCCGCAGATTTTGACCACCGGGGGTTCTTTAACGTGCACCCAAATCTGAGTACACGGGCCTACAACATTTCCGCCTCCATCGGAAATGCAGCCGCCGCAGCCGGGATTCGAACCCGCGACGTGCGGGTCAGCAGCCGAGTAGCCTCAGTGGTCTAGTCACTAAGGCACCCGGCTGTTGACCCGCAGGTCGCGGGTTCCAATCCGGGCTTCAGTGGCTGCATTTTCGATGGAGGCGGAAATGTTGTAGGCCCGTGGGCTCAAATTAGGGTGAACGTTAAAGAACCCCAGGTGGTCGAAATTTCCGGAGCCCTCCACTACGGCGTCTCTAATAATCATATGGTACGTTTGGGACGTTCAACTTCACATTACAATTAAAAAACAGAGTCGCATTGAAGTAGTCCTCTAACTGCCTCAGCCCACAAAATTGAAAAACATTGTGCCAAGTTACGTTCAAAATTTTGCTTTAAATAATTGGTCTCGCACACGATTACTCTACGAATACTGTCTATCACAGGTACTTGTGATGTAGTGGTAATCACATCCACTTTACACGTGGAAGGTCCCATGTTCGATCCCTGGCAGGCAGAAATTCTTTTTCAGGGCGCATCTATACACATAATCAGGTTACTTCATAATCTTTCGCCATTATTCTCTTACGAGTGTAAGAACCTAGTCTCAGGACCTCTAGAATAATCAAACCAAGTAATGACGTAAACGTCAAGAATGTCTTCGAAAAGAGTCCAATACTTATTCGGTTTTATTACGCAAAATAGGGGGCCATTTTAAATGGCCAACTAGCTCTTCCAGTCCGTGCGAATAAAGAAACTTTTCAACACATATGACCGAATATCTCATTCTCTTAAGAGTTTTCAGTAACCGCGGTCTAGCTCACGGTGACTGTGTCTTCACTCATGCTTGTGGTTGTTCTGTTTTCCGCATCCGTGCTCGACGGATCGCATGCGCGGTCATGGGCTCCAATGGAGTGGCTATAGCGGCCAGTCTTACCCGCGAATCAGAAGCAGTGATAATAAATACCGGTTTCTTTTGCCGCAACTGCCAAAAGAACTACTTGCTATCAACACCGTGTTTTTACGCGGTGATGTATACGTGCAAGGCCGTACAAGTGCGAAGATTTCAAGGGCGCATTGACGCCAACTTATGGAACGTATTGACGCTTCCGGGTATATACCTGTAAGCCTCGGTGCGTACAAGGCTAACCACGTGTAGACGGTGACATTCAATGATGCCGCACCCACGCAACGCCTGCTCGCCTTGAAGGAGCTGCAGGCGAAGGGGCGGTGCTGCGTCGTCGTTGACCCACAGTATCAGCAGGTGCGGCATCGAATACACTGTCTGTTGCATGGCGTGAGCGACGAAGTACAGACGGTACTCGCTGCTTTCGGCAAAATGGTGGAGGTGAGCCACGAAAGATGGCGTGTCCCGGGCATTTCTGACACGTTCAACCACAAGGACAGCGCTCCTGAAGCAGAAACTTGGCGTCAAGGTTGAAGAACTTCTGTACCAGATCAGCATCGAATGAGAACTGACCATGCTGCTTATACACCTGGTCGGCTGATGCAATGCTTGCGCTGCCAAGGCACAGGGCACGTCCACCGAGAGTGCAAGGTACCCTGTTGCTCACGCTGCAAACGCTTCGTACGTGTCGAAGCCTTTACAATAGAACGTATGCCAAAGCAAAGAGCCAGCGATGAATGAGGCAATAGCAGAGCACTTCAGGAAAGCGGGCGAGGCAGAGGACGCCGCATAAGGGGTCGGAAGCCCATTGGGCCCTCTGACTACTGGATGGGCGGCGCCGGCAGACACGCCAAAAGTAACGGAGGCTCTTCAGCAGTTGACTACAGCGGCCAGCACGCCGTCCGCGGTTGAGCCTGAGTGGGTCGAGATGTACGTGGTTCCCGTCAGGGCAACTGACACTACGGAGGGCCAGGGAAAGACGGCGCTGGACAGCGAGTGCCACGAGGACCAGTGCTACGCTAAAGCGTTCTCTCCATGACTCGGTGCTGCAGGACAGGGCATCGTCCACCAACAGCGAGGAGCCACCTGCCAAGACACCGCAAGGTAGGTGACTTAGTCTCCAACCTAAGCCGAAAATACCTACAGACACGAGACTGGCGGACAAAGCGAACGACAACAGCACCGGGAAGCAGGATGGTCTGGGAGGTGGCTAGCCGAGGGCTGGTTGTGAAAATTAAGCATCAGGCTCTGGGCCTACTCTTAATAACGAATAATTCACCATGACACTGACCCTGTCTTTCAGCATAGCTACGCTTAAAGGGACAGTAAAGGCACTTTATATGTCGACGTTTATTGTTGAAATAGCGGCCCAGAAACTTTCGAAGTAATACTTTTGTGCCAATAAAGGGCTTGTTTTGAAATAAAATCCCGTCTTATTGGTCCGCTCTGGGTAAGCCCACTTGCAAGTTACCCGCCTCAAAAAGTGGAACGTCTCGCGTCACTGTTGGAGTGCACAACGTTGCGCGGATTTACTGCGCGGCCGCTGACAGCAGAAAAAAAGCAGCGGGAGCCACAGCAGCCTTAACGGCCATTGACCAATTTCCTGCCATAGGCTCTGAGATGGCAGACGTGTTTTGATTCAACTGGGCTCCACTAGATGGCACAACCTGTCCACTTTAAACTGACCGGTCCGGTTGGAAGAAGGCCGCAGAAAAAATTCCTAAGTGCTCCGGGCTTAGTTGGCTTCCCGTCTGCCTCAATAATAAACTAGAACTAGGAATAGTACTGAAGAAGCACTGCTGAAAATTGTAGAAAAGTGCTTAGCAGAAAGCAAATACCAGACACTTGGCGGGAAAGTAGAATTAACTTCATCTACAAAAGCAAGGGAGAAAAGGTTAACATTCACTCATATAAACCGCTAACCATTGCATCTGTGCTATACAGGTTGGTGATGTAGGAAGTTCAGAATCGATCACTATCGACAGGTGGTTAGACGATAAACTGTTTGTTCTTACTCTGTGTATAGAAATATCAAAAGAGGAAAGCATGGCATTATACGTATCTTATCTAGACATCCCTGGTGCGTATGAAAACGTTAATCAGGAAATTTTGTGAGAAGTATTGAAGGAAGTGGGCATATGGATTGATTGATATGTGAGATTTAACGTCCCAAAACCACCATATGATTATGAGAGACGCTCTAGTGAAGACCGCTCCGAATATTTCGACCACCAGGGGTTCTTTAACGTGTACCAAAATCTGAACACACTGGCCTACAGCATTTTTGCCTCTATAAAAAATGCAGCCTGTGCAGCCGGGATTCGATCCCGCGACCTGCGGGTCAGCAGCCGAGTACCCTAGCCACCAGACTTCTGCAGTGGGGCAGAATCGGGCATAGGTGACTAAAGCCCCTATAACTCGCGCCACTTCATCGACTCGTCTTAATTCGCCAGGCCTGGATTACGGGCGATGGAAGCGACGACAGGGAGATGAGGCCACCAGCAGAGACACCGCTCGTCTGCTTGCGCTGGGATTGGCTGGCCAAGTGGCGGTGCGATGCGGCGATGAAAATATCTGGCTGGTTTGATACACGCTGGAGCGGCGACACAGTGGCCCAATGCGATGATAAACAACGAAACTTCACGTAACGTGATCACTCCGGCTGCCGCGTTGTTGCACCGCATGCTGAGTGTTTCGCCTCGGGTGCTGTAGTCCTTTCAATTGCCGCTGACGCAGTTGAAGTGTCGCGAAGAGGCTTTCGGCTGCACGCGCGCGTAGTCCGTTAACATCTTAGGTCAACTTTGTAAAGGGCCGTTCACGACCCCACCTGTCGTAATTCGCAGCGCTACGCACCGCGGCAACTGGTCAAATTTCAAGATGAACGCTGCTCTTTCTTCCTTTCGGAGGCGCGCGCCCAGAGAATGAGGAGATAATGTTCACGTCAGAATTTCTCTGTATGTCGACGGCAGTGCTGTGATGTTAGTCCTCTATGTAAACGACTGTGCTCTTACATTACCAACAGTAGCACGCGACATGGTGAAAATTATTTAACACAACATGTGTAGTTCATGTAACTTGTTGCTTGAATCGATGAAGGAACCTAATATAATAATTAGACACCATAGAAGAACGTGCGCGTATTTTTCGTTTTTTCCCCATGAATTGCAACGAGATGCGAGGCTAATGCGCTCATAGAGGTAATATACATTCTGTATATGAACTCTATGCATCCGTTTGTGTCCCCGTGGTTAGCCCATCAAGAAGACACCTGTTCTGGAAAAGAAAGTAATAGCCTTGAGTGTTTGAGAACTCATTATGCTCATCTATTTTACCACGTCTAAGCGTCTAAATCATCTTTCAAAAAACAGGCAGTGGTATGGTCCCTAGGAACCATATTAGTAGACCTCAAGATAACGCTGGTAAAAAAACAACGCCGGTCGTGTGCTCAGGGGTTGAACTTGTTCGGGCACGTCATGCGCATGTTAACTCTTGGTCGGATACTGGAGAGGGTAGGGAAAAGATTTGGCTTGCGAAGGCTATGTGGGGTGAGAGGCAAAAGTTTCAAGCTCGCCAACTCACATCTTCCCTTCGCTCCGCTTCAAAAAAGAAAAAAAAATATCATCAGCGCGTAATTAACTGATTCAAAAAAAATTGTGGCATAATGCTGTTCTTCGGACACTCCACAGCTTCCATGGTCTAACTAAAACTTGTTAGTGGGTCCGGTGAGTGGTTCTTTTTACTGAAGGTCTTTTGAAGAGACACTAAAGTCAAAGATCAATTTATGTCTGTGTGAAATGACAATGTATGAAATATGAAATGACAATATTATCAACAGCAGTGACCTACTTGTACAGAAATTAAAGTAAATGCACAATAATACATGTGCCGCAGTACGGCATTCTCAAAATGATCTCGATGACGTCTGACGAACTACCTACAAATAATCACTAGTAATTGATCTAGCTGCACTAAATAAGTAACCTTCCATGCACAAAGAAACGCAATAAAATGCTCCTTCTTCGTTTATGTTTCATTCATGAAAAAAATAGCCATCGGACGTTACTATGTGGAATGGTGCGAGTGGTTCAAAAAATTAATTTTTGCGTGGTCGGATGGATGAATGAAAGCTATGAGCGTCCCTGCATGGGGGCCACCATGACTCACAAGAAAAAAAAAACTGAAAAGAAAGTTTTCCTTCCATGTTAGCCTAATGCCTCATCTACTATGACTAAATCGATCTTATTATAACAAAAAATATAAATTTTTGCTTCGTTTCTCTGCCTCGTCAGGCAGAATGACTTCATTTTTTCACTATTTCTGCTCTTTATCTCTACTTCTCTGCTCCCTACGCTCGAATCATCTCTTCCTTGCTTCTATCAGGGACATGTTCAGCTTTTCATGTTTGTACCTGAAGCCCATAGCCTCGTGTAGGCTTGTACCTACACGCATACCTCGCTGTATATCACCACATTCAATCCGAACAAGTTCCATTCTTTCCCGAGCTCCTCACAACATGTACATATAATATTCTTCTTCTTTTTTGAACCTTGCTTCATGACTACGCGTTTTAAGGCAGCCCGACCCAGCTTCATACAGTAAAGCGCTTCACCTTGAACTATAATAAAACCTCTCCCGCCTTATTTCGTTCTTGCTCTTTTCCTTTTTCTTCGCTATGGTCCAATAAATCCTCTCCGCCCTTCTTATTTTTCACTTAATACTTCTTGTTATCGTATCACCCACACTGCCAGCCGTTTAGTAACTGGTGAGCCTCCTAGTTCTTTTTCTCCACTTTGTCTTCACGCTCTTCTTATACAAATATCTGAACACTTTCCCAGCCCATCTACTCTCCTTGATTTTCTTAAACCTCTCTTCAAATCTCATTTTGCTCTGAGCGTCCCTAACTTCAAAGCCTGTCCATCCCATATCCCCCGTTACAGCCTCATTCGTCGTCTTCTCGTTAGCGCCCTCACGAGGCGTCCCATAGTCTTTTGATTTGCATTCATTCCTGATTTCACCTGTCACTTTATCCACACCACTCAGATTCCAAATCCAAGCCCTGGAACCATTATACATTTTCACAGACCTCGAAAACATTAGCACCCATTGTATCGTCATCTGTGCTTAATAACTGCAGCATTTCTCTTTCTCTTTTCTGCTGTTTTTTCTGTACCTCCATACACACACATACACACACACACACACACACACACGTATATATATATATATATATATATATATATATATATATATATATATATATATATATATATATATATATATATATATATATATATATATATATATATATATATATATTAAACTTCGAAAATAGTGCAGCATAGGAAACAAAACAGTAAAATATTTATTTATTCCTAACAGTTTCGGCTGGTGAACCAGCCTTCTTCGCAGGATGTAAGTGAAATGGTACAAGTTCCCGTAGAAGAGGGTCACCCTCACAGTTTGAAGAGCCTCCAAAAAAAAAAAACGAGACAAACGGGCGAACGAGGTAGCAACAGACAACAAGAAGCAGAAGGAGGGGAACTAGACAGGAGCGACGGAGAGCCGCCGGAAACGAGCGGGTAATTCATATATATATATATATATATATATATATATATATATATATATATATATATATATATATATATATATATATATATATATATATATATATATATATATATATATATATATATATATATATATATATATATATATAGTCTAGTAGATCCTCCGTGAGCGGTCACAACGTGGTTTATTTCGACGTTTCGGCCTAGAGTCTGGCCTTCATCAGGAATAAAGATACAGTTTGTCGGTGCTCAGCTTTATACAATCTCAAATCAGAGGGCAAGGTAAGAGGGAAAGAAAAAAAAAGAAAAGAAAAAAAAGAAAAGAAAAGGAAAGAAAAAAAAAGGAGAAAAATAATATACGGTGAACGCCCCTCGGGTGCCCCCCTTCCACTTTTCCCTCCACTCCCCCCCATCTCTCTCCCCCCCCTTCACCTTTCTGATGTCAGCGGTCTGTGTATGTTTCCGTTCACTAGCGCATTCCTCCCGATCAGACGGTCCCTCCTGGCACTGGCGGTTCGGTGTGGGGCAAAAAAGAGCTTTTCAGGAAGTCCTAAGCCTTTAACTGCTCGGGGTCCCGTAAACCATTCGTCGTAGAAGGACGGGGGCCGCGTATTGTGGCAGAGGCTGGTCAGCGGGCATTTTAGGAAGTTCTAAGCCTTTAACTACTCCGCGCCCTGTCAACATTTCGTCGTAAAAATAGGGGTGCCCCGTATTGCGGTAGGCTGTGCAAGCGCGTGCAATGCGAATTCCTGGCCCGCTTCTAAATTACGCGTGTCGTGGGGGCCTCCCGGCTGTGCACATGGTTGCTGTTGGGCATGTCGTGCATGGCGCAATTGATTGGGTAGTAAAATAAAACAGAAAACAGACGACAGCTGCACTTAGGAAGAGTAGTTACACTTGGAATTGTTTTAGGTTGTCCAGTGCCCTTCGCAGCTGCAGTGCCGTGAACTCAGTTACTATTTTCATCGTTGCCGTTATTGTTTTCTAATGCTTTAATTGCTGCAAGTCTACCAGGATTCTCATTTATTCCTCTATCGAGGGTGTTAAATCGGTGGATAAGGTATGACTCTCGTTGTTCACGTTCTCGATTTGATTTAAATCCCGTCTCTAAGAGCGTTACTGATAGTTTGTCGAATGCATGGTCGGGAAGATTGAGATGTTTTGATAGAGGTAGACTTGGGGCTGATTTCGCATGGGCTCTGTGATTATTGAAGCGAATCCTAAATGGTGTTTCTGTTTGTCCGATGTACTGCATACCACACACGTTGCATTCGAGTAGGTACACCACATTAGAAGAATCGCATGTTAGGTTTCCTCGTATGTTAATCGAAAACTTGGATTGCGTGCTGGTTGCTTTGTCTGTTTCTCGCATCGCCTTACATACAAGACATCGTGGCTTTAAGCAAGGGCGGCATGAATTATTGGGGGGTGATGTGTTAATTTGGGAGTGGACAAGGGTGTCTTTGAGGTTACGTGGTCGTCGGTAAACGACGCCTGGAGCGGATGGGAATGCGCGTTTCAGACGTTCACTTTCTTCCAGAATGTTGTAATGTCGTTTAAGGATTTTGTTTACATTGGGGAAGTTTGTGCTGTAAGTCAAGCAGAGGTTTGTTCGTTGTGGGTCTTCTCGTGGTGGTCGCTTCATAAGTAAGTCTTCACGCTTTAGTTTTCTCGCTTTTTGAACAGCGTCATTAATTACATGTGGGGGGTATTTTTGTTGCTCGAGCATAAGTTTTAGCCTCTGTGAGCTCGTGTCAAAGTCAGCGTCTCTAGAGCAGATTCGCTTAAACCGGTGAGCCTGGCTGTATGGAATACTGTTTTTACAGTGGCGTGGGTGATCGCTTTGGTAATGAAGGTATTGTTGTCGATCCGTTGGTTTGCGATATAGGGTTGTAGAGAGCTTCTCTTCTTCTATCGTTATGGTAACATCAAGAAAATTTACGGTAACTTGCGAGTATGTGTGTGTGAAGTGTATGTTCGGGTGTACAGCATTGTAAGTGTCTATAAAGCTGAGAAGTTCGTCCTCGCTGTGGGTCCAAATAAGAAAGATGTCGTCTATGTATCTTCTGTATAACATTGGTTTCAAGGAACTTTGTGCAAGAAATTCAGATTCTAGCTTTCCCATAAATATGTTGGCATAATTAGGTGCCAATTTGGTGCCCATAGCGGTCCCGCTGATTTGTCGAAAATACTCTTGGTTAAACTCGAATGAATTTAATTCGAGGACCATCCTCGTCAATGTTGCAATGGCAGAGAAATCTGGGGTGTTAGATTGTCTATGGTTTGTGTACATGTTTCTTAGTGCAGCTATGCCGTCATCGTGAGGAATATTTGTATATAATGAAGAGACATCAAGGGTAACCAAGTACGAGTTTTTCGGCACACAGATACCCGCAATGTCTCGAAGAAAATGTGTGGTGTCTTTTATGTACGACGCGAGGGTGCATGGAATGTGGCTTATTAGTTTGTCCACGTACCCTGATATGGGTTCAGTTATTGTACCGATGCCTGATATGATTGGTCGACCTGGGTTACCGGGTTTATGAATTTTTGGGAGGATGTAGAAGCGACCTGGACGAGGGTATGCTGCTTGCATCAGTTTGTGGTCAGTGTTGGTTATCTTTTCTGCGTCCAATAGTTTCTTTAGTTCTGTTGATACGATACGTTTGTATTCGTCTGTCGGATCACCTGGGAGGCGTTCGTAAAATCTTGAGTCGTCTAGTTGGCGGTATGCTTCTTGTAGGTAGTTGGTTGTATTAAGGACTACAATTGCTCCTCCTTTGTCAGCGAGTTTTATTGTTATGTCTGTCCTAGACGCCAAATTTTTCATGCTTATTTTTTCAGATTTGGTCAAGTTTTCTCGGTTTCCTTTCTGTCTGTGGTATTCATGTACTATATCTTTCTGTACTGCGGTGATATAAAGGTCCAAGCACTTGTCTCGATTACTGTTCGGTGTCCAATCATTTGATTTACGACGGTGAATTGTTTTGTGGTTAGAAGGCCTATCTAAGAAATATTCGCGCAACCTTAAGCTTCGAGCGAAGTTGTCGAGGTCTCGGAGTAAGTGGAATTCATCGAAAAATTTTGTGGTCGGGCAGAAGCTTAGTCCCTTAGATAGCAGTTTTACTTCGTCAGGTGACAAGCTCGTGTCCGATAAGTTTACAACCACAGTGTCACACGGTGTTTTCCTAGATGGGTGCTCGTTTGTACCATTAGTGTTTTCCTGGGTGGTGGTGTTGTAATGATAAGGCACTGTATCAGGGAAAGCGGGTTTGGGCACATGGTCTCTTTCGAGTTTATGAAGTTTTGTGGCCCTGATGGCTTGGTATTTATTCTGCTCAAATTCTGTTAATCGCGTGATTTCTTCGTTCGATAAAGTGTTGTGGCGGAGAATGGTGTTGGTCATAACGACCAGTTTCTTTACCTGCTTGTCACTATGATTAAGAGCGATTTCTGTTAATTTAAGGAATGCCTCAAGGAGGACGTTTTTCCATGTTATTTGGTCGTGTTTATCTAGATTTGTAGCGGCTGGTGTGAGGGAGAGTGTCATACCCTTGGGGGCTATTCTAGCACGAAGGTACACTTGCAATGTTGATTTATGCATTTCATGTCTAATTCGTTTGTCAGCAAGTTTTCGTACTTTAAGGAAAGTGGCACTGCAACTGGGAAGTGATGAGCTGGACTTACATTTCAGAAGTCAATCTTCTTTTGGGTGCGGGGATGGCACTGATGAGGTGCGCAGGTTGTAGTTATGTCCGGCAGGCCTTCGTCGTTGTGGGGAGAATTTCGGCGTTGGGCTCCCGGCGAACGTGTTCGTTGGCAGTTCCGGGGTCCGTAATAGGGGGACGCGGTTCCGTAGTTCGGCAGACTTCCCTTTGAGGAGTGGTGTAGTGGTGCTGTCGTGTAGTGCTTCTGGTCTCGACATCCGCAATGGAGGGACGCGTGTTGGCTGTTCTGCAGACTTCCCCCCTAGTAGTGGTGCGCTGTTGATGATGGTGAGGGGGTGCTTGAGGCTCGCGGGAGTCACAGTTTCGTTGATCGTCGGGAACTCATCTGTGGTGTTGGGTGGGTGTGGGGCTCCTGGTGTATGTTGATATGCAGAAGTCTTCTCGTGGGTGTCTTGTTGTGTTGAACGTATATTCACGGGAGCTGCTGGTTGAGTCGACCACCCCGTTGTAGATTCAAGATCTCCACGACCGAGTGCTTTCTTGAGGGTTTCGGCAATCAAAGCGACACCCATAAAACTCGGATGAAGCCCATCCGCAGCAAGAAAGCGTCTTGGTGGCAACTGCTCGAATTGGTAGTCGATGTATGACACCTTGCTGGGTCTCCGGCAGTAGGCCTTGACTGTCTCGTTGAATTGACGAGCGTCCCGGTTGAAGCGGTGCACGAATTGTTCGTTCGATCGTTGCAGGTGTAGGTTGAGGTACCGGGGCAACACGCATGAAACAACGAGCCTTTCGAGTTCCTGGCGTGTCCTAAGCGTGTTGTTCACTAGGCGGCGAAGGCGGCGTAGTGATTCGTCTAGTCCGTACGACGCCAGCTCACTCGTACCGACGTGAAAAACGAGCGTGGTCACAGATCGTGGTATGCCAGCAAGCTCTTTCTCGATGTCGAATGTAGAGGCTCCGCGGATGGAAATGATTGCAGGTGTCGTCTTCTCATGTGGGTTGAAATGCCGATGTAAATACCTTGTTTGCGAGTTTCCGATGATGGCTGTAGTTGGTGCATGTTTAGGGAAATTCCGTGAGACCTGCTCGACGGGAGGTGCGCCTGTGGCCGGTCTTGTGTAGGCAGGCATGGTGGTTGAGTGGCCGTAGCGTTGCATATAGTCTAGTAGATCCTCCGTGAGCGGTCACAACGTGGTTTATTTCGACGTTTCGGCCTAGAGTCTGGCCTTCATCAGGCCAGACTCTAGGCCGAAACGTCGAAATAAACCACGTTGTGACCGCTCACGGAGGATCTACTAGACTATATGCAACGCTACGGCCACTCAACCACCATGCCTGCCTACACAAGACCGGCCACAGGCGCACCTCCCGTCGAGCAGGTCTCACGGAATTTCCCTAAACATGCACCAACTACAGCCATTATCGGAAACTCGCAAACAAGGTATTTACATCGGCATTTCAACCCACATGAGAAGACGACACCTGCAATCATTTCCATCCGCGGAGCCTCTACATTCGACATCGAGAAAGAGCTTGCTGGCATACCACGATCTGTGACCACGCTCGTTTTTCACGTCGGTACGAGTGAGCTGGCGTCGTACGGACTAGACGAATCACTACGCCGCCTTCGCCGCCTAGTGAACAACACGCTTAGGACACGCCAGGAACTCGAAAGGCTCGTTGTTTCATGCGTGTTGCCCCGGTACCTCAACCTACACCTGCAACGATCGAACGAACAATTCGTGCACCGCTTCAACCGGGACGCTCGTCAATTCAACGAGACAGTCAAGGCCTACTGCCGGAGACCCAGCAAGGTGTCATACATCGACTACCAATTCGAGCAGTTGCCACCAAGACGCTTTCTTGCTGCGGATGGGCTTCATCCGAGTTTTATGGGTGTCGCTTTGATTGCCGAAACCCTCAAGAAAGCACTCGGTCGTGGAGATCTTGAATCTACAACGGGGTGGTCGACTCAACCAGCAGCTCCCGTGAATATACGTTCAACACAACAAGACACCCACGAGAAGACTTCTGCATATCAACATACACCAGGAGCCCCACACCCACCCAAAACCACAGATGAGTTCCCGACGATCAACGAAACTGTGACTCCCGCGAGCCTCAAGCACCCCCTCACCATCATCAACAGCGCACCACTACTAGGGGGGAAGTCTGCAGAACAGCCAACACGCGTCCCTCCATTGCGGATGTCGAGACCAGAAGCACTACACGACAACACCACTACACCACTCCTCAAAGGGAAGTCTGCCGAACTACGGAACCGCGTCCCCCTATTACGGACCCCGGAACTGCCAACGAACACGTTCGCCGGGAGCCCAACGCCGAAATTCTCCCCACAACGACGAAGGCCTGCCGGACATAACTACAACCTGCGCACCTCATCAGTGCCATCCCCGCACCCAAAAGAAGATTGACTTCTGAAATGTAAGTCCAGCTCATCACTTCCCAGTTGCAGTGCCACTTTCTTTAAAGTACGAAAACTTGCTGACAAACGAATTAGACATGAAATGCATAAATCAACATTGCAAGTGTACCTTCGTGCTAGAATAGCCCCCAAGGGTATGACACTCTCCCTCACACCAGCCGCTACAAATCTAGATAAACACGACCAAATAACATGGAAAAACGTCCTCCTTGAGGCATTCCTTAAATTAACAGAAATTGCTCTTAATCATAGTGACAAGCAGGTAAAGAAACTGGTCGTTATGACCAACACCATTCTCCGCCACAACACTTTATCGAACGAAGAAATCACGCGATTAACAGAATTTGAGCAGAATAAATACCAAGCCATCAGGGCCACAAAACTTCATAAACTCGAAAGAGACCATGTGCCCAAACCCGCTTTCCCTGATACAGTGCCTTATCATTACAACACCACCACCCAGGAAAACACTAATGGTACAAACGAGCACCCATCTAGGAACACACCGTGTGACACTGTGGTTGTAAACTTATCGGACACGAGCTTGTCACCTGACGAAGTAAAACTGCTATCTAAGGGACTAAGCTTCTGCCCGACCACAAAATTTTTCGATGAATTCCACTTACTCCGAGACCTCGACAACTTCGCTCGAAGCTTAAGGTTGCGCGAATATTTCTTAGATAGGCCTTCTAACCACAAAACAATTCACCGTCGTAAATCAAATGATTGGACACCGAACAGTAATCGAGACAAGTGCTTGGACCTTTATATCACCGCAGTACAGAAAGATATAGTACACGAATACCACAGACAGAAAGGAAACCGAGAAAACTTGACCAAATCTGAAAAAATAAGCATGAAAAATTTGGCGTCTAGGACAGACATAACAATAAAACTCGCTGACAAAGGAGGAGCAATTGTAGTCCTTAATACAACCAACTACCTACAAGAAGCATACCGCCAACTAGACGACTCAAGATTTTACGAACGCCTCCCAGGTGATCCGACAGACGAATACAAACGTATCGTATCAACAGAACTAAAGAAACTATTGGACGCAGAAAAGATAACCAACACTGACCACAAACTGATGCAAGCAGCATACCCTCGTCCAGGTCGCTTCTACATCCTCCCAAAAATTCATAAACCCGGTAACCCAGGTCGACCAATCATATCAGGCATCGGTACAATAACTGAACCCATATCAGGGTACGTGGACAAACTAATAAGCCACATTCCATGCACCCTCGCGCCGTACATAAAAGACACCACACATTTTCTTCGAGACATTGCGGGTATCTGTGTGCCGAAAAACTCGTACTTGGTTACCCTTGATGTCTCTTCATTATATACAAATATTCCTCACGATGACGGCATAGCTGCACTAAGAAACATGTACACAAACCATAGACAATCTAACACCCCAGATTTCTCTGCCATTGCAACATTGACGAGGATGGTCCTCGAATTAAATTCATTCGAGTTTAACCAAGAGTATTTTCGACAAATCAGCGGGACCGCTATGGGCACCAAAATGGCACCTAATTATGCCAACATATTTATGGGAAAGCTAGAATCTGAATTTCTTGCACAAAGTTCCTTGAAACCAATGTTATACAGAAGATACATAGACGACATCTTTCTTATTTGGACCCACAGCGAGGACGAACTTCTCAGCTTTATAGACACTTACAATGCTGTACACCCGAACATACACTTCACACACACATACTCGCAAGTTACCGTAAATTTTCTTGATGTTACCATAACGATAGAAGAAGAGAAGCTCTCTACAACCCTATATCGCAAACCAACGGATCGACAACAATACCTTCATTACCAAAGCGATCACCCACGCCACTGTAAAAACAGTATTCCATACAGCCAGGCTCACCGGTTTAAGCGAATCTGCTCTAGAGACGCTGACTTTGACACGAGCTCACAGAGGCTAAAACTTATGCTCGAGCAACAAAAATACCCCCCACATGTAATTAATGACGCTGTTCAAAAAGCGAGAAAACTAAAGCGTGAAGACTTACTTATGAAGCGACCACCACGAGAAGACCCACAACGAACAAACCTCTGCTTGACTTACAGCACAAACTTCCCCAATGTAAACAAAATCCTTAAACGACATTACAACATTCTGGAAGAAAGTGAACGTCTGAAACGCGCATTCCCATCCGCTCCAGGCGTCGTTTACCGACGACCACGTAACCTCAAAGACACCCTTGTCCACTCCCAAATTAACACATCACCCCCCAATAATTCATGCCGCCCTTGCTTAAAGCCACGATGTCTTGTATGTAAGGCGATGCGAGAAACAGACAAAGCAACCAGCACGCAATCCAAGTTTTCGATTAACATACGAGGAAACCTAACATGCGATTCTTCTAATGTGGTGTACCTACTCGAATGCAACGTGTGTGGTATGCAGTACATCGGACAAACAGAAACACCATTTAGGATTCGCTTCAATAATCACAGAGCCCATGCGAAATCAGCCCCAAGTCTACCTCTATCAAAACATCTCAATCTTCCCGACCATGCATTCGACAAACTATCAGTAACGCTCTTAGAGACGGGATTTAAATCAAATCGAGAACGTGAACAACGAGAGTCATACCTTATCCACCGATTTAACACCCTCGATAGAGGAATAAATGAGAATCCTGGTAGACTTGCAGCAATTAAAGCATTAGAAAACAATAACGGCAACGATGAAAATAGTAACTGAGTTCACGGCACTGCAGCTGCGAAGGGCACTGGACAACCTAAAACAATTGCAAGTGTAACTACTCTTCCTAAGTGCAGCTGTCGTCTGTTTTCTGTTTTATTTTACTACCCAATCAATTGTGCCATGCACGACATGCCCAACAGCAACCATGTGCACAGCCGGGAGGCCCCCACGACACGCGTAATTTAGAAGCGGGCCAGGAATTCGCATTGCACGCGCTTGCACAGCCTACCGCAATACGGGGCACCCCTATTTTTACGACGAAATGTTGACAGGGCGCGGAGTATTTAAAGGCTTAGAACTTCCTAAAATGCCCGCTGACCAGCCTCTGCCACAATACGCGGCCCCCGTCCTTCTACGACGAATTGTTTACGGGACCCCGAGCAGTTAAAGGCTTAGGACTTCCTGAAAAGCTCTTTTTTGCCCCACACCGAACCGCCAGTGCCAGGAGGGACCGTCTGATCGGGAGGAATGCGCTAGTGAACGGAAACATACACAGACCGCTGACATCAGAAAGGTGAAGGGGGGGGGGGGAGAGAGATGGGGGGGAGTGGAGGGAAAAGTGGAAGGGGGGCACCCGAGGGGCGTTCACCGTATATTATTTTTCTCCTTTTTTTTCTTTCCTTTTCTTTTCTTTTTTTTCTTTTCTTTTTTTTTCTTTCCCTCTTACCTTGCCCTCTGATTTGAGATTGTATAAAGCTGAGCACCGACAAACTGTATCTTTATTCCTGATGAAGGCCAGACTCTAGGCCGAAACGTCGAAATAAACCACGTTGTGACCGCTCACGGAGGATCTACTAGACTATATGCAACGCTACGGCCACTCAACCACCATGCCTGCCTATATATATATATATATATATATATATATATATATATATATATATATATATATATATATATATATATATGTACCACCTTCTTTGAACGTCATTCACGCTGGACCCGACGTATTGTATGCAAGAAAGAGACGACGAAACTTTCCCGGAAGCGTCTTTACTAATCGTTTTCAGCTGGTCCACCAGCTGAAAACGTTTAGTAAAGACGCTTCCGGGAAAGTTTCGTCGTCTCTTTCTTGCATATATATATATATATATATCCCTTGTTTATCTATACTGTGAGGTACTTGTACTGGCTCATCCTCGGTATTTCTTGGGCCTGTATTGAAGCCGCCTGTTCTTCGTCATTATTAAATTATATATATCCTGATTTCGCTGTCCGAGAGACTCACCTTCCCTTCCGCATATATCTTGCAGCGGCTGTATATCATCTTGACTGATCGCAAATAGGTCAATATCGTCTGCAGCAATTACACCTAGAAGCTTCGGCTCAACTATCGCGCCAGCCTGTTTGTTACAGATTACACACAATCTTGCTTCCTTCTAGCGCTTTTTTCATCCTCACTATGTACAGCATGAATAATAGCAGGGACAAAATACTTTCCTGTCTCACCTCCTTGTTAGTTTCAATGCTGTCATTGCTACTTATTCTTTCCCATACTTTGCCAACTGTATTTTCTTGGTACATTTCTCTCAAAAGCTGTATAAAGTTGTCACTTATAAAGCCAATAAAACATCGCAAAGTAGCGACGTATGTGGTTATTCACGCGCCTCCTGTCCTTTTATCCTCCTCATGCCTCTTCAAGGCCGGTGCCGCGTCGGTTTTGGCCAGATGCCATCACGTGAGATAACTCGCAGTGTTCGTTTGTTTACAGTCACTCCCGACAACCATCTTTGCTCGCGAGGCGCAGACTTCTTATGGCACAGCGCTTCTGTTTTGAAGAATACGAACTCGTTCTTTCTTGCGTGCTGTGCTTTGAAATGCTTTTCACCGTCACTGTTCGTTGCCGTGAGTGCTTGCTGCGTCTTCGTATGCGAGAACAGGTCTAGTGACGGCCTTCTTTCATGAGCGCAGCTAAGTCAGTGAAGCGGAAACCGGATTTGGTTTTACGTTTAGTGCGCGTTCACACTTGGCCTCGAATAGTATGAAACCGATGAAACACTCCTGAAAATGGCTCGTTTCGCCACCCAAGTTACCAGAAAACCACGCCATGCGGCTGGCGCAAAACAATCACTCCAAGACCATTTTTCCGCAATGTGATATCGGATCTGCTTTCCGGTCACAGCCTTGGCATGCGCTACATCAAACCAAGGGATCCTACTGCAGATTCAACATGGTGGCACAGGCGTCGGCGATGGCTCGCATTGGCCCAAATTGCAAGCTACCCGTGTTGATTATTGTGTAGAAGACGCCGAATGACACTATAATCATTAGGCTAAGACCTAGATCAGAGCAAAGAATAAAGAAAAGGTCGACGGTGGGCTTCAACGGGGGAACGGCGGCTCGTTCTTTGTGCATCAATTTGGCGCCAAAACTCGGGCACCGAAAACGAGATAATTGATTGTTAGACTGAAAAACCATTTCGATATAACAACCCATTAACTCGTGAATCAACGGAAGCTATTCACTTAAGAAAAAGAGGAGAACAATGCATCAGCCAGTCTTTGGTTTTGCTGCACGATGAAGAGTTCGCTTTTCTAGGTTATGTTTCTGGATAATCTTTCTGCTTTTATTCTGTGGTCTCGAGTGGCAACGGGTGTACTTTTTGCCTGCACACACATGCGTTGTCTTTTAATGCCTGCCTATATTTTCTTCTCTCACAAATAAATCGTTTAGTTGCGAGAAAGCACTTGTCCTCTCTTCGTTTGTGTTTATTCTGCGCTTGAACGACAGTTTTACCATTGATATCCAACTAGCCAAACTTTCGATTTTTTTTTTGCATTTACCACGTGCACACACATGTTCTTGCATCAGTGAAAATCTTATATAATAGTTCAGCAGAAAGCTTTCATCGATGAATTACGTGCATCATGCTGCTACAACAAAGGCCTGGGTAATGGGGCAAGCTTGTTTAACTTTTTTCAGAGAAAAAATTACCACTTAAATCAGACCCTAACAATGCCCCAGAAATGCTAAAAACAATGTAAAAAATAAAATTTTGAGTGAAATTATACGACATTATATATAAGGCATGCCGTCTTAACTATTTTCAACATTTGGACTCTTTGAAGCGTTCTTAAATCTAAGCACATGCTTGCGCATGGTAACTCTGTTTCAAGTACATTGTAAGTACCGAAGTCTCAAAGTTCATGCGATTGTAATATTTCTATGTAGTAGAACCATGGCCAGATAAACACAAATACGGCTCTTCGCATGATTGATAAACTATTGCCGTAGTTGTACACCTACCAATAGTGCGTTAGTGCATGACCCAGAGCAAGTTTTTTTTTTGCAACCGAGTCACTATAAAACGCTGCATTCACACAGCATTTAATTAGTACTCATGTTTGGGAGGAAGCCAAGAGCATTTTGCGATGTACTTGAAACAGAAAGTGCCTTTCACTTTCAAATGGTTCTGGTCATTGGAGGGCATGAGCACTCTGGAAAGTTGCACTCGCCGATCGTAATACATGCATTAGCAGCGGAGCAAGAGCAAATGCTTTCGTACGTCGTTTCAGGCACACGTAGAAACAGTTACACTCGAGCTGCCATGACCGGACAAACCACACTTTGAGAACATGCGTGACGTACGCACTTGTAGAAACAAGACGTGGCTAGCAGACGACACGAGAAACAATCAACACTTGAGCGCTTCAGCCAGTTGCCGCCAGGTGGCGACTCTGCTCGATCTCGTGGCCAATCGGCGGCATGCGTATAGGGCATCGTAATGGCGGACGCCGTAGCAGTCAATGCTGTTGTATAGTCATTAGAATAACCATAGGTGTTGTCTAAACAACAGTATGGTTATTCTGTTTGGTTATGGTTATTCACTTTGAGGGGTAGAGGAGGGCGCGCGCATCGAAGAACCCTAAGGGGAATTAGAGTGTTCCCCCGAATGCAGAGATGTTACTGGGCTCGTGCCTTCGAGTTGACTTGAGTAAGTCGGCATGAAGCAAGCAGCGGACTTCGAAACGCCCAAGTCGTACTTCGCAATTCATAGATGCTCAGGCTGTCTTGCTCTGTCTTGTCAAGAACGAGCTTTAAACAGAAAGACGTTGCTCGCCAGGTAACAAGGTTAATAATGAAGTTGTTCGCGTAAGGCACGTGTTGCAACAAAAAATATTACATTTCTGAATGACTATAAAAATGAAGTGCAACAAGCATATTTTTGCCATTTTACGGCTAACGAGCAGCACGTGGTATCCGCCATAGCAGCGATGCGCAGTGTTCTGTGAGGCGTCAATTGCCCACTGGTTTTAGTGGCCACCCAAATGTGGCGCGTTTCTCCACGCTTGCTTCAGTTCAGACTGGCATGGCGGATGGACGTGTTTTTTGAGCGCCCGATCGACTGCAAAGGTAAGTGGATTTACATGTTTCGAGCTTGCTTTTATAATTAATAAGGTAGCAGTTTAAACATTTGTAGCACCCATTACATTGTACGGCTTTTTCGGGGGTCAGTCAGCAGGTATTTATGTGTGTGTGTTTTGTCTGTTTGTGTTTTTTTCTCTTGCCACCCTAGTGGGAGAGGTGCCCATGCACCGAACACGCAAAGTTTTGTTGTAGAGCCTAGACTTTCTTTTTTCTTAGGGCAGGATTCGTCATACGCCGTGTTTTGTAATTTTCGAGTGGGAAAATCTATAAGGACAATTCGTGTCAAAAAGACATGATTAAAAACCTGTAAGATGTTCAGGATGCGGGGTGGGTTTGAAAGTGGACCTAAGTGCCGACGCGAATCAAGTGGAGGCTGACGCGGAGTGTAGGAACTGTGAAGTCGAGGAAAAACTGGAGAAAATTATGATTGCTCCGAGGGAACTGCTGATGAGAGTCGCCGAACTGGAGACTGGATCGTGACAGACAAGAAAAAACGAGGACTATGGAAGAAATGCTCAGGTCCACTGAGGAAGCACAAGCGAAGATGAACAAAGGAGCGGCCGACTGAGAGAACGGTGGGCACCGGCCACCAGAGTGGCAGAAAAGAAAGAGCAAGCAAGCTCAGAAAAAAAGGTTCAGCCAGTTGAATGGTCCCAACACCTAGCTTCAGCGAAATATTGGTGCGGTTGGGAGGGTACAAAGCCGCTGGCTTCACAGGTGCAAGAAACCCTCAGGTGCAGCATGCTCCAGCTAAAAAGTGACAGAAGGGCTAATCGCCGGGGACTCGAATTTAAATCGATGCGCAGAAGCAATCAAAAAGAGAGTAAGAGGTAACAAGATGATTGCTGTAGGGATGTTCCCAGGGCGCAAGCTGGAAGCAGTCATTAGGCAAGCGATTGCATAACTCAAAACTACAGCTGATGGACGAAACCTCGTGATAATTGCAGGTGGTTCGAAAGATGTCTTAAATTAAGATACGGCAGGACTAGTGGCCACACTGGCGAGGGGCTCGATGACATGCGCTCCTCATCTCCTCGGGTACAGGTAGTGATATGCACGATACTGGAGATACCGGTGCGTGACAGCAACCTGCAAAGAGCGGTTGTCAACGCAAACCAAGAGATGTAGCGGATGAGTTGAGAGAAAGGCTTTGAGGTGATAGAAATAAACAGAGAGGGGCATAGGTGGGGTGGTCTTCAACGAGACAGAAGTCACTTTGATGGGAGGCTAGGTCATGAGGTGGGTTGGCCACTTTCAGGACGCGCTGTAGCTTTTTTGGGGGCACGTGGGCCCTTGGGGGTCCAGGATAGCTAATAATGAGCAAAACAACCAGGGGGACTTTTTGACAAGTGGTATATACATATACGATTCCAAAGTGGCACTAATATTTCAGACACGTAGAGTGTGGGGCAGAAATCGGCGTGGCCACGACGGCCGAGCCAATTCAGTACGTAGGGTATATTAACATGCAGGTTGGCAAGAATAGACTGAAGTGGGAAGAGATAGAAGAACAGCGAAGGAAGGAAAGGCCGATGCTATATGGTTTTGTAGAAGCACATCTTAGGGACATGCAACAACCTTCTAACAATTCAGACTACGCGTGGAAATATTGTAATTCAACAGAAGGCAGCAGAAAGGGGTGGTGGTATGGAGGCATTCATTCATGAATGTACAGACAAGCAAAGGTTCAAGCAGGAGTGCAAGAAACATTTAAGGCTAAAAGGAAAAGTGGCAGGGGAAATGACGCTCCTGGCTTATGTATACTTGTGGACAGGAGTAAAAGACAGAAAGTAAAACCAACAAATAGTGCAGTGCATAGAAAATGACATACGAACTAGGAGAAGGGTGCGAGGTAATTATATTAGGAGATATGAATGCGCTCATAGAAGATATGGATGCATATACTGACCCAAAGGGCAGAATCACAGTAATATAATAATCACAATAGTGGCAGCTGCATCTGTAGTCTCTTTAGGAGAAACTCGTATTACATGAAAAAATCGACTGTAGCATATTAGGAGAATTCACATTATTTACATCGTCATATGACACTTTGGCGATTTCAACTAGAGGCACTTCTATTAGAGTGTACTAGAAACGCCTGTAGTACGCACTACCTATATATATAAAAAATATCTCGGCTGGTAACATAGTCACAGTGCGTTCCAACGATGTGACCCGTAGGGCGAACACTGCCGCTTTCCCGCAAACACCGCACACCACAGACGGTGCGCGAGTCGCCCTGACCGAACCTAGTTCATCGTCAGACGTTTCAATAGTCACCTTCAAGTGAAAGAGTATTGTTCTTTCTTGAAGGAGCAGGTGCGCTGAGCCTGGCACACAGTCGAGGTGGCGGAGTACAGCTATCACCTCACTTTTTTGTTTATCGGGCTGAAACGCGAGAAATACACGTTTTACACTGCTTATACAAGCCTAGACAGAATTTTTTCCTTCCTTATCGTCTTGTTTCAATAGTGCACTCTTAAAAATGGAGTGACGTTCTCTCCATTTAGGGAGGAACAGCGATGTCCCCGATGTTCGTCTTTAAATAGAGAAACATTGCTCCCTCATCCACGGAGAAACACGTTCCTCCTTATGAAAATCAAAATGGCTGCCCCCCGGTGAAGCGAGTAGGCTAAGCAAATGCAACGATTCTCGACTGGTAAGAAGTACACGGCACTGAGGTTACAAAAAACGGTCCCGCTGAGCTTGATATTGCACGAAATGATTATAAAAACAAGCAGACGAACCTGTGGCGGTGAACACATCGCGAAAGAGAACGGCGGAGCAAGTACGTTTCGTTCGGTCAGCGAAGCCACGTTCACTCCGAAAGACACGGTTTCTGCAGAGCCCTCACCTGAAGAGTGCATGCTAGGCTTGCTGTATTTATTTCTCGCAGATTCACATAGTGTAGCAACGTTATCCATGCGTTTACGGGTCCGCAGGTCACGAGATGTGCCTCAACTGTACACTTGTTCACAGCGAAACCATTCCGAATCCGTAGTGCAGCTTTGATAGATAGATGTTCAACGTTATATAAGTAGCTGGAGGTGTGCGAGCGTCATAGCAATGAAGTGGGTGGTAGCTGGCGCCATCTAGAGAGATTAAACGAAACTAAAAAAAGTTGCCTGCCGCGACGTGCGGTGTTATTACCCACTATCACGGCTCTCTTGCAAATTGTTTACGCCTCAACCCTTTCGGGATTATTCACGGACACCGGAAGCCTAACTTGTGCTGAGGTGATTCATACAGCTACACATGCACACATGGTCACATAGTACACATAAAGTACGCAACAAATACACTAACATATACGCTAACAAGTACGCAACAAGAGCGCAATCAACCATTCGCATCAACGGCCCACACCTCGACGTCTTTACTCCCACCGTACTATGAGAGCGCACCACCTTATATAGCGATGAATTTCGACTGACCAGAGTGGCACAGCTTACAAGTAGGTTTTTTTACACTTTCTTTACGTTTTGTATAAATACCACAACATGCGCACAAGTAAATATATTGTATCTGATGCTTAGACAAACTTTAGTTTATCAATGGTTGCGCAATAATGAACGGAATCATTACTAAAGCTTATCAGGTTTTATCCCCAAGCCATGCATAGAATTCCAACGGCATTCTGATTGCTGCGCCATCTCTCGACGACTGCCACAGTTACTGTTTTTCTTGAAGCCTCTGAGAGGGCAAACACTTGCCGCGCGTTAGCCGTTTCGGAGGTCACGTTTTTTTTTCTTCTTGTTACTTGATTGATTGATTTGTGGGGTTTAACGTCCCAAAACCACGATATGATTATGAGAGACGCCGTAGTGGAGGGCTCCGGAAATTTAGACCACCTGAGGTTCTTTAACGTGCGCCCAAATCTGAGCACACGGGCCTACAACATTTCCGCCTCCATCGGAAATGCAGCCGCCGCAGCCCTTCTTGTTACTTGGAGAAGGCGCAGCATGCAGACCAAATTTTGTCTCCGTCGTGGTAGGTGTTCTGTGGTCACGTCGACCACGTTTAGTTGTTTCGTCTTGACGTTTGCTTATATTTTTTTTACGTGCGTACCACAAGTGTGACCGTTAGCCAGGGATATAGTACACCACTAGCCCTTCAATGACAATGTTTTTGATGCGGTAACGACCGTCCTAGCAGTGTATACGTACTTTACAACGCGGGTCTTGCGAGAGAAATAAGCGATGACCTCCCATCCGACGGTATTTTTTCATGAGCTATGGCAAAGGCTGTTGGCGTCGCGGCAGCTCTAATACTTGAGTGGAGGAACTATCGCTGCAGTGCGCAAGTTTACTATAACTTTATAGAATGTTGTGCCTGCATACTTTTCTGCTTCAGATGCCTCTCGCGATTCGCCTCGCGTGTCAACTTGCAATCATAGCGCGTGCCACAGTTTTGTTGTTAGCGCTGTGGCTGTGGTGGTTATTACTCTGAATTCGGAATACTCTATTCACAAAGGTGAGTCAGCGTTAGTACTTACTTGCTATGCACAACTGTTACTAGAAGTGCATTTTGTGTTGAGTTTCTCACGACAAAGGAGAATCATGGACGAGAAAGGCATACTCTCGCGTGCATAATTCCTCCCTGCTTCTCAGTGCTGGCATGGGCCATTGAAAACGAATGCGATTGAGAATTTGGTTTAACCCACAGAAGTCATTGGTTCACTTTTCACAAAAGTTTAGTTATGATGATGTTTAAAAAGTTTCTGATGGTTGTAATTTAGTCTGGCGAATAAACGCTCGGTGAAACTTCGCAACCTGTTTCCCTTTGTGCTTTCACCCGCCGTGGCAGCATAGCCTTATTGGGTGTCGTGTGACTGTGCTGGAGGACGCAGGTTCGACTTCCAGCCACGGCGGCCGTATTTGAATGAGGGTCAACTGCAAAGAACATCCATATGGCGGTAGTGGCACGTATAACCCTATCAATTGTATATGATCGTACTTTCACGCATAGACTGTAGAGTGGTATCAGGTCTCCTAGAATGTTGAAAAATTAAGTGTGATGCTTTTTTACGCGCCTCGTTAGATTCATGAGTGCTGTTATGTGAAACTAAAAATGCGTGGGCTTACCTAGTATGTCGACACCGAAAAAATTCATTTTTTTTACACTTTAAGATAATCGATAAAGCAAGACTGCTTCGGAAGCAGAGCTCCTTGTATTTGTGACAAATCAGTAGTATGAAACAACACGAGACACACGTGGAAGTGTGCGGAGCATCGTGCGAGTGCCTGACGATAAAAAAAGAGGCTTTTACTCTACACTAATAAAAGAAAAGAAAACGTCACTCCTGCATTGCTTACAACAATCTTAGGTAAAAGCAATCGCTCGCGGCCGGCTATAGGCTTGGCGTGCGCATGCGCGCAAGCAAGACCCCCGTGACTGAGGAGAAACTTGAACGCTGAAGGAGGAACGTTGCTCCTTTGGCCCTTGTCGCGAGAGGGTGCGACGGGTAAAGCGCCCGGAAGGGAGGAAGTCACTGCGCCGAAGGAGGAACGGAGCCCATTTCTCCATTCTCGCTCCCTTTTTTTAGAGTGTGGGCAAGCGAATTTGGCCCTAAACAACAAAACAGGCCCACCTGAACAGCTAAACACTGCCTTGAGCGTGTTAGTTTGCAAAGAAGTTTTTCGACCAGAAGCACGAGAGAAGCTTTCCAATTTACACAAAAAGGGGCGCTCCCTCTTCCGCAAATGGACAAATGTGCACAAGGCCCGATTTCGCCAGAGGCCGCGGTTGTCTTTAAAGCAAATGCAAAAAAAATGTATTCTTTGAAGACACGGCATAAGGACGTACTATATGGTTCCCGGCTCACACGTCCCCCCCCCCTCACACACACACCCGTGCCCAACCTCAAATGGGAGATCCATAGCGTAGCGTGATGTCTCGCGTTCTGCGCCCACGTAGAGATGTCTTCTTCAGGAGGTGGGCGTCCCGTAGAGGGCTGCACAGAGAGGAAACGATTGGCCTAATACTGTGAAATCATAAATTTTACAAAAAAATGTAGCTGTACTTATCCACTACCAAGCTCCAAACTCAACAGATCCGAAGTGGCAGATTCGAGGCAATTACAAACCCATACCTTCTAAACCCAATTCATTTTAAAATGATATACCCACATGTCTTTCCAGATGATACTTGCAAATAGTGCGGCTGGACTCAATCATCACTTAGGCACATTCGCTGGAATGTGCTGCTTTACCGGAAGAAAATTCACTCTCATCAGATGAGGCTATGCACGGTAAACGGCTGCGCAGCTCCAACCTCCAGAATCAACTTTGGGCCACCCAGCAAGCCCACGAAGTGGCGAAAAAACAGGGTTTCCCGTTATCAACGCCGTTGTTACAGCCACCATCATTTATTTATTGGATGCTATTTTTGGGATGTTCACAGAATGGTTCAATATATTATTCAGGATAATCGATCTCGCACACAACGACTGCGCGAATACCCCTTCGTCATGGGTGTCTGTGGTGTGGTGGTTATCTCGCCCGCTCTACACGCGGAAAGTCCCACGTTCGATCCTTGGCAGGCTCAAAGTTTTTTTCAGGACGCGTCTGGAAACATAAACAGCTTACTCCCTAACTTTTAGTCATTATTCTCTTACGAGTGTAAGAACATAATCTCAGGACCTCTAGAGTAATCACATCAAGTAATTATATAGATATAAGTCATGTCTCCGAAACAGCCGAACGTTTCTTAGCTTTTCCTACGCAAAACAGGCGCCCATTAAAAAGCCCCTCCCGCTGTTAGAGCTCCCACGGATAAAAAAACTTTGCGGCACATATGACGCTATATTTCATTCGTTTAAGTGTTCACAGTAACCACGGTCCAGCTCACAGGGACTGTGCAACGACTCCGTCTGCACTCGTGCTTCTTGCGTGTTTGCGGTATCATTCTTCTTCTGGAAGCGCAAGCGGACGGTCGTGTACTCATGTGCTATAATGGAGTGATAATAGCGGCCTGGGGAAGCCACGGAAATAGGATGGCTGCCGATGGCGACGGTGAATAAGAGATTGTGCTGCCTACTTTGCCGGTTGGCCGTGTTGTTCACAACACGTCATTGTTGCACAGTGTTGTGTGTGAGTGACCGTTCAAGGTCGAGGATTTCAGAGCCGCCCTTGCGATGGCTGGTGTGCTGCCCAATGTCGTCACTTTAGGAGCGTACCACATGACCACGTCTGGACCGCCACCCTCACCAGCAGAGAAGCAATGAAGCAACTGGCTGTGGTGAAAGAGCTGCAGGTCAAGGGCCGCTGGTATCTTGTGCTCGACCTCGAAAACAAGCAGGTGAAACTTCGTCTGCACTGGATGCTTCATGGTGTCCAAGATGAGGACACCTGGACCACTTTCACAGCCTTCTCGACCATGACTGAGATGATGCGGGAGCACTGGCGAATGCACGACATGTGTTAAAAAGGTTCAACCACAAGGACCGTGCTGCTGAAATTGAAGCCCCCAGTCAAGGTGAATGACCTGCCCCACCATGTTCGGGTCGTCGGTGAACTGGTCCTCTTGGTGACGCCCAAGCGGGTGATGCAGTGCCTGCTGCTATGGCCCGGGTCAGGTGCGCAGAGACTGCGGTTTAGACTGTTCAAGGAAAAAAATTAAAAAAATACGCGCGGAGCTGATACTGTCTTTTACAAGGAAGTCACCTACACGGCTACGTGCAGGGGATGGGAGAGCGGTAATGAAAAATTGATTGATATGTGGGGTTTAGCAACCCGAAACCACCATATGACTATGAGAGAGACGCCGTAGTGGAGGGCTCTGGAAATTTCGACCACGCGGGGTTTTTTATCGTGCACCCAAATCTGAGCACATGGGCCTACAACATTTCGGCCTCCATCCGAAAAGCAGCCGCCGCAGCCGGGATTCAATCCCCCGACCTGCGGGTCAGCAGCCGAGTACCTTAGCCACCGAAACACCACGACGGGGTGGTAATAAAAAAAGCAGGAGGAAAGAATGGGAAAAAGTATTGCATTCAAACTGTTGCACGCATGCGGGCCCACGCTGCCGCCGGAAAAAAGTATGCCATCAGGCAAGCCAGCAGGGGGATGTGACTGGGAGTACCACGCGACGGGAGTCAGGGGGAGCGGGCAGGGCTATAGATGTAAACGAACCCGAACACGAGGGTACGAGCGTTTCTGAATTTCGTGCCAATCGGTCACTGGATTTCGTGTCCCGCGATCATCGACTGGCTCGCCCTACGCCATATTCTGACGCCGACAAGAGCTCTCGCTGAGTTGTGCCTCGTCTTCCGACTCCTGCAACCGTGACTGCATTTCCTATTTTCTCCTTATTTCCGTATGTGGTCTCTCTGTCCCTGCGCCTCTTTCTACCCTATACACTTAATTCCTCTCTATCTTTTTATACCTCCTTACCCCCCTTCCTCGTAAGCTACTGTTGAGGTGTCCTCCCCTTGAGAGACAGTTGCTCACGTTTTTTAGGAATCACTGTCCGCTCCCACGCTAGAAACGCGTGATGAGTTTGGCATCGCCGAAAAAGTTGAGCAGGGCGTAGAAGGCCTGCACAAGCTTTGAGCGGTGGGCCTGGGGAAACCGTAGGTGGCCGAGACTCTCGTGTGGCAGTCCGAGATGACAGTAGGCGTGGAATAGTCGCCAGCGTTGATCAGCGTTGCCAGGGCAGTGCAAGAGTATGTGCTCGTCCGTCTCCAACGCCGGACAATCGGCACACGAAAGGGTTCAGCTGTTGGTGATGCGAAATCTTCTCAGTGGTGCGAGAACAGTAGGTGCAGAGCTGAAGCAGGAAGGCCCGGGTGTGCCTGCCGATGCCGGTCCTTGGAAGCGCTCTTTGGGGGGGGGGGGGGGGTATCCCGCCACAAGTGAGTCGGGATGTAATGGGCACATATGGCTCGCAATACGGAGATGCGCGACGTCAGCCGCGTGGATCAACGCCGAGATGGGTGTGCTGTGGTGGTGAGCCTCCTTGACGAGGGCGCCCACTGATTCATTGCCGTGAATTACCACGTGAGACGGTACCCATTGAAAGACAACATCACACCCACTCCACACGATCACCGCGAACTTCCGCGTGAGCCGTTGCGTAACGGGGTCGCTGCCCTCTCCCCGTGCAAGTTTGAGAAGGGCGATGCGCGAGCCATACGACAATGTCGCCGACCGCGGCAGGAAATTGGTGAGTTGATTCACCACGAGGTCGATCTCAGCAAGTTCAGCTGCAGTGGAGGAAGCACTGATAGGGAGCTGGCACTTCCCACGGAGGCTGGGAGATGGAACGAAGCTAGTGGCTGCCGCCGACCGATCCGCTGTCCGAGCCATCGGTGTACACGAGGACTTGATCGGCGAGCCGCTCCTTCTTGATGATCGCGGCCGTTTGTTGTTGCAAGACAAATTGGGAGTGCTCCTTTTTGTTCGAATGCCGGGAACTGTGGTTGTGATCAAGAGTCCACGATCCTGGTGCGCAGGAGGGAAAGCCAGCCGCAGTAGGGTGGTTCGGGCACGAGCACAGCGTACTTCAAGGCACGCTGGCTCATGCCCGAGTGCAGATGATCAAGGAGTCGAGTGGTCAGGCATCGTCCCTCGGGCATGAGGTGCATTCGATGAACGTGACGCAGCGCGCCACCTCTAGTACGAAGCGATAGGAACGTCTGGCCGGCCTCCACCAGGGTGGGGCCAATCGGGGATGAGCGCGGCACACCGTAAAGGTGGCGAACGACACCATGGCGATGGGCATCCAGCGTGTCCCAATGCGAGGGTTTTAGCGCAACGAGCGGGACCATCTAGAGAACCCTGGCAGAAGCTACCGCTTTAAATAACCGGAGCGCGGTTAGCGGGGAGCATCCCCTGCCACCGGAGAAAATGCAGGAGGCCATGCCACCAATCCTGCGCGAGTCTTTGCGAATAGACGTAATCGCGGGCTTTCAGCTGAGCCGGTGGTCGATGGTGAGACCAAAGTAGCGCACTCTGTGCTTCCACGGCAGCTAGTGTCCGCGAAAGACGAGGTTCGGGACTTCGAGTCACCCCGAGGCTTCAGATGGACGAGCAGAGCATCTGTCTTGGCGACGGAAAGCTCGAGCCCGATGCCCCAGATGAAGCCGTTCACTGCATTAATGAAAGCCAAGAGCCCCTCGCCACCTGGAGGCCCCGAAGGGTGGAACTACTTGTGAAGAGCGCAGTGTCATCGGCGTAGACAGCAGCACGTACCCCGTAGGATGTGGTGCACGGGATTTGTTCGATGATGCGTGCGAGGGCTGCGTTCAACAAGAAAGGGCCCCACACAGTGCCCTGCGGCACACCTGCTGACAGGCGCACACGGAGCGATCAGCCGCTGAGGAATGCCTCAACGTATCCGAGCGTGTTCCCGCACAAACAAGTCTCACGGAAGGCGTCCATGATTGTGTGGTGTGGGAGCGAGAGAAAGGCACTCCTCAAGTTGAAGATGACAGAATATTCCATCTCATCGCGGTGCTTGGCCTCCTCAAGAAGGCTTACGACGCTAGAAATTGACTGCGCCGTCGCTCCATGGGCTCTGAAGCCGGACTGTTCTGCTGCCAGGATATCTAGTGCAGCAGTGATCTACTGGAGGCATCAGACCACCATATCCTCGAACGTTTTCCCCGCGGCCGAAGTAAGCGAAACATGCCGATAAGATGCCAGCTCGGATTCTGGCTTCACCTTCTTGTGGGCGGGAATCATCAACGCTTCACTCCTTGACGATGGCAGCGCCCCTGTGTGCCAGGTGGTTTTTAAGCCATCGAGGAGTTTGGAAGCTGGCTGGCATCCAAGTTTCGGAGCATCTGGTAGGTGAAGCCATCACCCCCCCCCCCCCGGGATCTGAGCGACGCTTGCGTGATTCACCATGCACAGCTCGCCGACCGCCTCCACGATGGCTGGTGTGGAGAAATAGTGAAAGGGCGCGAAAGCGCCGAAATTAAAGGGTGCCCCGGTGTACGCAGTGCCCGCGTTATGGACACACGGACTGCGCGTAACTACGCGTCGGCGACCGGGCTTCCAAGGGTGGACGAACATGACGAACTGATTAACGTCATCGAGATGGAGGAACCAGCTATGGGGACCGACGAAACAAAAGCTATCGAGCACTTCCCCGAAACGAATTCTAATGGGATGCAAAAAGCAGTGGTGCGAATGGCGTGCACCCGATGGAAACAGGCATCGACACGGGTGGTTGATGAGCAGTTTTAAGCCAAACTCGGTGTAGCGTTTACTCGACTAAACATTTGTTTGAAACGCAGAGACACTGGAAACAGGACACGTATAAGACACTTGTGCTGTGCTTGCTTGCCTCGTGTCTCGTCGTGGTTCTTTCGCGAGTGGGGGAGCAAACCTACCTCACTCGCTATTTATATATATATATATATATATATATATATATATATATATATATATATATATATATATATATATATATATATTTGTGTGTGTTTGTGTGAGTGCACCGGGACAAGGTGGTGACACGGGAGGAGGCGTTTGCTGAGAGACGTCGTGAGACATGATAGATGGCAGGGTACGTGATCGTAGTTCGAAGGGCATCGAAGGGGATCGTAGCACTCTCCACCATTTTGTTAGGGCGTTTATTAGCTGGCACACAGCGAGCACACACAATGGTGACAGTAACGGCCAAGCACGGACCCTCAGCGTGAGCGGCGTCCTTTTTTGTGGTAGACCCACTAAAAAGTACTTGAGAGTCAACTTATTTCAGTGTTTGCAGGCTTCTCTACAATTACCCCAGGGTCGAAAAGGGGGACGCCTGGTGACCTAACAGCTTGTCAGTAAAAGCGGGTCATAGTAAGCCTTCAGGCACTCCATGTTGACTATGTCGCGCCCGCGACGGCGCATGTCCGAGGATGGTTCAATTGGTTCGATGAGATAGTTAACCGGAGATGGTGGTAAGCAGTAGTTTTGCGGTGAACAGAGCGGCGCTCCATGAGAATGGCTTCGACCACTTCTGACAAGAAGACACGGCCTCAATCGCTGAGAAGCTCCTGAGGTGGACCGTGGCGCAGTATGAAACGATGCAGTACGAAGGACGCAACTTCACGTGCAGTAGCCGCCGGTAGAGCGGTGGTTTCGGCGTATCGCGTTTATTGATCTACAATGACGATGATCCAGTGGCTACCAGCCGACGTCAAAAGAAGTGGTCCATATGAAACGATACCTATGCGCCCAAAGGGACGGTCAGGGCAAGGTAACGGTTGCAGACCGGCTGGCAGCGTTGGCGAGCGAGACAGGAGTGAACGAAGTGCTGCACGTAGCGGTACATCCCGCGCCAGAAGTAGCGTTGTCGAATGCAATGGTAGGTTTTGAATACCCCATTGTGTGAATTCTTCCAGAATAGAAGGATTCACATATCTCTGACCGCAGACTGCAGGGTATCACGAGTAACCACTGCCGGCCATCGGCGTCGTAATTGCATCGGTGTAGGAGGCCGTTACGAATGGCGAAATAGTGAGCTCGACGACGCAAGGTACGCGTTGATGGCGTCGCGGACGGATCAGAGAGCAAGTCGATTAGCGGGGCGATCCAATTATCATTTCGCTGTTTGGTAGCGATTATGTCAACATCAATGGCAGAAACAGCAACTGAGGATACTGAGCAGAGCCCGTCATCTTCAGGCAGAGGGAAGCGCAAGAAAGCATCGGCGTCAGCATGCTATCGTCCATTGCGGTACAGCACGCGGATATTGTAGTCTTGTAAGTGAAGAGCCTAACGGGCGAGACAGCCTGAGACATCCTTCAATGAGGACAGCCCACATAGTGCATGACGGTCGGTGACGACATCGAATAGGTGACCATGCAAATAAGGTCAAAACTTTGTAAGGGCCCAGACGATCGCCAGGCACTCTTTCTCCGTGACGGTGTAGTTTGTCTCGGCTCTCGTGAGTGTACGGCTTGCGTATGCTACAACATATTCAGAGAATCCAGGTTTGCGCTGCGCCAGGACAGCGCCGAGGCCTACACCGCTGGCGTCCGCGTGCACATCCGTTGGGGCCGTAGAGTCGTAGTGGCGTAGAATGGGAGGAGACATCAACAAATGGCGGAGCTTTTCGAACGCGTCGTCGCACTCGGATGACCAAGAATTAAGGGGCCCGTTACTTTCAAGGAGCTTCGTCAGCGGTGATATAGTCGTGGCAACGTTTCGTATCAAGCGTCGGAAGTTTGAGCACAGGCCCACGAAACTACGCGGTTCTTTGACGGACGCAGGTTTGGAGTACTCGGACACGGCCCGAAGCTTGGCTGGGTCATGATAAATGCCATCCTTAGACACAACGTACCCTAGGACGGTGAGTTGCTATGCTGCAAAGCGGCACTTCTTCAGAATTATTTGCAAACAGGCATCGCTCACACGTGCAAAAACTTCTTTCAAACGTTGGAGATGCGTGGAGAAATCTGGAGCAAAAACAAACACGTCATCGAGGTAACACAAGCGCGTGTGTCATTTCAAGTTGCGCAGAACGGTATCCATCATGTCCTCAAATGTGGCAGGTTCATTACATAGACCAAACAGCATGACGTTGAATTCGTACATGCCGTCGGGTGTGATGAAGAGAGTGTTCGGTCTAGCGTCATCAGCCATGGGTACTTGCCAGTACCCCGAGCGCAGATCGAGAGGAGAAAAAAAGTCGGCTTCGTGAAGGCTGTCAGTTGCGTCATCGATGCACGGAAGTGGGTAAACATCCTTGCGAGTGACCTCATTGAGCCTTCTGAAGTCCACACAGAACCATCTTTCTTCGCAACAACAACAACAACAGGAGACGCCCATGGACTGTCCGAGGGCCGAATAACGTCGCGTCGGAACATATCGTTAACTGCTCATTAATTTCCCGACGTTCAGCAGGCGACACGCGGTATAGACGTTGCAGTAATGGTGGATGGGCACCAGTGTCGATACGATGCGTAACAGCTCACGCACGACCGAGAGAACTTCGCCCGAGATCGAACGAAGAGCGATATTCTTGCAACAGGTCCAGAAGCTGGGAACGCTGTACCGACGTAAGGTTGTCTTCAATGTAGGGGCCAAATACATCAAGACAAGATGGATCAGAAGTGTAAACAGTACTGATGGTAGGCGAATCGGGACAACGCGAGTCATGGGGTACGTCCAGGACTTGTGCGTCATCGACTGGTTCCACTCTGCCGAGACATTCCCCTCGAACCAAGGTAACGGTGTACGGAGTTGGGTTGGTGACAAAAATAGCGGCGTTGCCCTGGGTGATTTGAATGGTCGCGAAAGGTATTAGCGACCCTTTCTTTCTGCAAGCACGGTCGGATGGCGAAACAAGTGCAATTGTCTCGGAGAGACCGGCGCAGTAGACCGATACACCCGTCGTCGAGCTTCGAGGCACTATGGTGTTGTCTTTAACGAGAATCATACTCAGCTTCAAGGGACTGTCTTCTGGCGTCAAAGCGAGTAGGGTGAGAGTTCAATTTCAGCGGAGGCACAATGGATGACGGCGTCGTGATGAGATAGAAAATCGCATCTCAGGATAACGTCATGAGAGCATGCCGGAATGATGATGAACTGGGCGACATACAGAATGTTCTGAGTGACAACGCGAGCTGTGCACCCTGCTGTAGGATGAATACCATGTGAGCTAACAATATGGAGGGACAACTCAGAAAGTGGTGTCATCACTTTTCCAAGTAAGCAGCAAAGTTTTTCGTCCATAACTGATATAGCAGCTTCAGTGTCAATAACAGCTGATGCACGAACACCGTCCACAAACACGTCAATAACATTCGAGGGGCTGTTCTGAGGGCTTTCACTTTGCAATAGCGTCGCAGTACTTGCCTCGGGGACTGCAACGACTAGTTTTCTCGCTCATTAGCAGCCGAACTTGGCCGCATGGGGGACAAGGAACACGTCGGGGAGACGGCGACATTGGAGGAGATGAACGTGGGCGAGACGGCGGTGGCATAGACGGTGGTTCGTCGTGATAAGGATGGCTGAGCTGACCAGCAGCAGGCGAAGAAATGGGAGCCGGCTGTACGCGAGAGCAATAACATGCTACATGGCCGGCGTAACCGCAGGCAAAGCAGATTGGCCGGTTGTCGGGTGTGCGCCATCGGTTCGCCGGGGTAGGTTTTGTCCATGTCGCAAGAGCCGACAGATGGAACGGTGGCTGGAAATGCTGCAGGTTGGGCTGGAGCTGAGTCTGAGGGGTCACATCAACATATGTAGCCGGCATACCCGCTGAAAAGGACGGAGGTCGTGCGGCAGCTTCGGCGTAAGTCAGTGGGGCGGGCGCTTGAACAACTGGAGGCGGCCTGGCGATCACTTAGGCATAACTTGCGGCCGCAGGGGCCGAAAGTTGTTGTGGGTGGCATGCAGGCATGACCTCCGCTATTTATTTATTTATTTACAGGATTTCTGTTGGCTTCAAAGTGAAGCCATAAGCAGGAGTGGGTAACATATAATTATAGCACACTGAACATTTTCACAATATATTACGCACAGAGAATGCCGCGGACACACAGGTAAAAAGAAAAATATACAGTGCAAGACATGCAATTGCGCATAGCATAATACCTATATAGGTGCGTACTAACATCACTTGTGTATTAACAATGCAACGTCACAAAACAAAGAGTAGAAATATGACAGGAAGACATGCTGTAAGTTTTTTAGCTCCGATAAGAATGACGCCACTGTCGCTGCCTCCACAATCCCACCAGGGAGGCGATTCCACTCGCGTACAGTTCGTGGGAAAAAAGAGCCCATGTACAAGTTCGTTCTGCAAGAAAATTCCTGTAACTTTTTTGAGTGATCCGCACGCATGGGTCGTCGCACGACTTTTTCTATATACGCACTTGCATCAATGCCAAGCTTATCGTGGTAGAGCAGATACATATATTTTAGTTATTCGCGATATCGCCGCAATTGTAAAGCTTCCAAGTTCGCTGTCTGAAGCAAAGCAGTGACTGACGTAAGGTGATAGTATGAGCGAAAGATAAATCGAGCAGATTTTCTTTGCAGGTTTTCTAGTTTATCAATATTTTTCTTTGTGTATGGGTCCCAGACCACGCCGGCATATTCCAAAAGGGGACGAATGTAGGTTTTATATGCTCATAGTTTTATTTCTTGCGTTGACTGTCGTAACAATCTTCTAATATATCCAAGCTTTTTCATGGCTTTCTTTTCTAGAAAAGTGATATGCTCATTCCACCGGAGGTCTGAAGTGATTATTAAACCTGAGTATTTATAACGATTTACAGCACTAAGCTAGCGACCATTTATTGAATACTAGAAAGTAAGTGGTGCCTTCTTTCTTGAAATTGTCATTGAGACGGTTTTTGTTGTTTTGATGCTCATCTGCCATTTTTCACAACAAATATGTAGTTTGTCCAGGGCACTACTTAATAATGCCTGGTCGGCAGGTGTGTTTACTTCCTGATAAAGGGTGCAATCGTCCGCGGACAGTTTGATTTTGACAGGTATATTGTTTACAATATCATTTATATAAACTAAACAGAATAGTGGCCCGAGAACCGACCCTTGGGGAATGCCTAATTGCACGGGCGTCGGGCGTGAACACGAGCCGCCAACTGATACGCATTGACTCCAAGACGATAAGTATGACTCTATCCATGAGAGAAGTGAGATATGTTGTAGTATTAGTTTTAATTTTAACAAAAGCTTATGGTGCGAGACGCGATCAAATGCCTTCTGGAAAACAAAAAAATTTATATCGATTTGACTCTGTTTATCTAAGGCTGAGGCAAACTCGTGCATTTTCTCAAGGAGTTGGGTAACCGTCGACATTCCCTAATGGAAACCTTGTTGGCGGCACTGAATCAATTTATTTTGTTTCAGAAAATTGAACAAGTGCGTGAAAATAATATGTTATAACAATTTTGAGCAGGTACACAGTAAAGATATTGGTCTGTATGACGTAATTAGTGAAGGATTTTCCACCTTAGGGATCCGAACAACCTTCGCATGCTTCCAATCTCTCGTGAGTTCTGCAGTGGACAATGTTTTTTGAATATAATAGATAAATACTGTAAACACTATTCTGCATACCTTACTAGAAATGCGCTCGGTATGCATTCAATTCCTGGTGATTTCTTTATATTGATTTTAAGCAGCAGTAATAAGACATCCTCTTCAGTTATCATTAGGTCAGAAATTTAGGGTACGACCTGAGAAATCGCAAAATTTGGTTGTTTCCCATCGTCATTTGTGTAGACTGAACAGAAGAACTTGTTAAACGATGACGCAAGGAGTGATTCATCAGTTACCAATTCTCCATTAATGAGGTCTTTATATGCCTGTTGCTTCCTAGGTGACAAGTGTCGCCAGAACTTTGCAGGAGCAGAGCGCAAGAAGTTTTTCAAAGATATGTTGAAAAAGTAGTCTTTTGCCTTCTTCATGGTTTCAGCATTTCCGATGGAGGCGGAAACGTTGTAGGCCCGTGTGCTCAGATTTGAGTGCACGTTAAAGAACCTCAGGTGGTCTAAATTTCCGGAGCCCTCCACTACGGCGTCTCTCATAATCATATAGTGGTTTTGGGACGTTAAACCCCACATATCAATCAATCTTCATGGTTTCATTTACTGCAAACGCATATTAGAAAATTTTGATACATGAGAAGATGACGGGTTCTGGCGCAGTTTTTTGCGCATCTTCTTTAGTTTGCGTCCCGCTCGCACTACTTCCCTCGTCGTCCAAGGGCGAGCAGATTGCGTTCTGATAATCTTTGAGGGGACATGACTTGAGACGCATTTCATAGCAAGATTCTTGAAGAAACACCACAAAGCTTCGAGAGAAACTACTTGATTCATACATATCACCGAAATCGGAAAACGATATATCTAACAGGTCAAGAACGGCGACGTCATTAGCACGAAAGAAATTTGGCACTACGCGTTTTTACTTCACTTCTTTTCTTTTGTGGATTGGAATGCTTAAGGATAACAATCGATAGTCGGATACACCGTTATAGACGCACAAAGCAGGATTTCGACGAAGTATTCTGTCACTCACAAGAAAAAGATCCAAAATACATTGTGCGTTACTTTGAACACGGCTGGGTTGTTTTACTAACTGTGTTAAGTCATGAAAAAGAACAATGTCGACCAAGGGCTCAGCAGCACTAGAAAGTGGTTCCGGGAAGTCCGCGTCCCAATTAACTTGAGGAATATGAAAATCACCAGCTAACAATATATTACAATATATTTCCTGCTCAATCGCTCGTCGGATGGGTGGAAGAATGGTAGCGGCTGATTGTTGAACAGCCAGTGGGTGGGCAAAGGGCAGGAGAGGGAAGTGGCGCGGGATTTCCTTACGTATGAAAAACTTGAGGTATGCCAGCAGCGCCACCTCATCACAGCTCGCCTCCAAGCCAGCAAGCCCTGCATCTTGTGGTGAAGAGCAACGGGTCATCGAACGCTGTCGGCGGAGCTCCTCGTAGTTCTGGCACAGCCTGATGACCTCGGCCACTGTGCCTGGGTTTTCGGCAAGCAGCATCGTGAAGGCATCATTGTCAATGCCTTTCATGACGTTCTGAATCTTGTCAGATTCGGACATGCTGTCATTGGACATGCGGTAATTGGTGAATGATTCACCAGCCTGCTGAGCGCGTTCGCGTAAGCGCTGCTCGGCTTGCAGCTTACAAACAGCAGGGCGGCCAAAAACGTTGCTGATAGCAGTTTTAAAGTCGGATGAGATTGCGAAATCGGCCACGTGGTTATTGTACGACAAACTTGAAACGCCCGCAAGGTAGAACACCAAGACACCAAGTTTGTTAACTTCCCGTCCTCGTCCCATTTGTTGGGGACGCTCACGCGCTCGTAAATGGCGAGCCAGTCCTCCACGTCACTGCCATCGGCGCCCGTGGAGATGGGTGGATCACGGATCCTGGGCACACTGGGACAAGGGGGTGACACGGGAGGAGGCGTTTCCGGAGAGACGTCCTGGGACATGGTAGATGGCAGGGTACGTGATCGTAGTTGCAAGGGCATCGAAGGGGATCGTAGCTCTCTCAACCAATTTGTTAGGGCGTTTATTAGCTGGCACACAAAAAACATACACAATGGCGACAGTAACAGCCGAGCACGGACCCTCAGTGTGAGCGGCGTTCATTTTTGGTAGACCCACTAGAAAGCACTTGAGAGTTCGACGCATTTCAGTGTTCAGAAGCTTCTCTACAATATATATATATATATATATATATATATATATATATATATATATATATATATATATATATATATATATATATATATATATATATATATATATATATATATATATATATATGAAGTTGAGCTCCACTACTTGGTGTCCGCCAAATCCTCTTATCGTTGTTTTTGTCCAGCGGACATAAGGCTTCATGCGCTCTATGTGAACAAGTTCAGGACGATGCTGGTGACGCCTCGTATATACTACACGAACTGCCGGGAACGACCTTGTAAGTAGCCTTGCTATGGTGGTCTAGTGGCTAAGGTACTCGGCTGCTGACCCGTAGGTCGTGGGATCGGATCCCGGCTGCGGCGGCTGCATATCCGATTGAGGCGGAAAGGTTCTAGGCCCGTGTGCTCAGATTTTGTGCACATAAAAGTAGTACTTACACGGAATTTTTCGGTTATTGTTTTTCGCGTTAAATCGTAGGCCAAGGCCCCAAGAGCCTGGAATTGTACCTGTTAGCAGTGCGCCCGGAAAAATAATTACAAGCTGTTTTTAAAAGGTAGTTTTATTCTAAGCTGTACCATGACGTCATGACGTGGTGTGAGCAGCGCCCCGATGCGTTGATATGTGCGTGCGCAAGTTATCGTGATGAATCCCCGGGCACCCGTGACTCATGAAGTTGTCGTCTGCTGTGCGCCGCACGTGCAGCATCGAGACAGGTGAACACAAGTACGTGTGCCACGTACAACGCGGCCAGCAATCGATGCGAACTTTGGGATCTCTTCGAGAACAATTGGTGCTTGAGGCCTCCGTTTTGTGCAGTTCCGCATCGCGCCATGTGGTTGTGGCAGGGATCTCCGTTGGAGCACGCACCTCGGTTTCGCACACACGCTTCAAGTTGTTGCCCTTGCACTCCCTTTTAGGACAGCCTGCCAAAGCATCGTGACGCGCTGTTGCGGCAGGGTGACACGTTCGGACGGCATCACATATGAGGCGCAGATTCTTTTTTCACAATCCGAAATTGGTCATCAACTGCATGCTGTACGTGTACGCGTCTGCAGTGAAGTGGAGTGAACAGAGCAAACTCCCCTTCGTCGGCTTCAAGCTAGTCTACACCTCGGACGCGGCGCACGAAGTCGACCCATGCTTGTCTCAGTGCCGGGTCGGACGGGAATCAGTGGAACTCTCACCTATCGCCCGTTTAACTAGCGCTGGACTTTACAGGGCAAAATATCGATGCCATGGCGACCGACTCAGATGAAATCGCTCCCTTAATTTCTGAACAGAGTATATTCTGTACGCATGAGGACGCACAATACTCTAGGCTCCACTCGCTTCCCTCACAGGTTCGCTGCAATATAGCGACCGCACGCAGCAAGCAGACGACCGAGAAAGCGACGCGCAGCCAAGCTTCCATCTGTTGTTTTTTGGTGCCTGACGACACCTATCTTGCCACACTGCTGCGTGAAGTCATCAAAATTAGTACTGTAGCCTAACGTCAAGCTAGTGTTGATGTCAATAGGATTGCTGAGAAAAATTTCACTTAAAGATCAAAATAGAATATCCGCATTTGCTGAGCTTCCGACTTCCTCAGAGTGATCTCTGTATACAGGAGATTTTTATGGCAGAACGAACTCGCCTTCGAAAAAAGTGTCAGTACTCCTTCAAGCAATCCTAGATGGTCGAAATTTCTGGAGCCAGAAAGGCTCTGGAGCCGCCCCGCCGCGGTGGTCTAGTGGCTAAGGTACTCGGCTGCTGACCCGCAGGTCGCGGGTTTGAATCCCGGCTGCGCGGCTGCATTTCTGATGGAGGCGGAAATGTTGTAGGCCCGTGTGCTCAGATTTGGGTGCACGTTAATGAACCCCAGGTGGTCGAAATTTCCGGAGCCCTCCACTAGGGCGTCTGTCATAATCATATAGTGGTTTTGGGACGTTAAACCCCACATACCTATCCATCTATCTATCTATCTATCTATCTATCGAAATTTCTGGAGCCCTCAACTACGGCCTCTCTCATAATCATATGGTGGTTTTGGAACCTATAATGCCACATATGAATTGATCAACCTCGTACGTAACATAAATCAGTCGTCGCAGTACTAGGCATGGCCAAAAGTATCTCCTTACCAACTTTTAGGAGAGTCCTTGTTTCCGTATGGGCGTCCACACTCATACTCTGTCGCTGGTCTGGTAAATGACTGTTTTGCGGCGAGCATTGTAATTTATTTATTTTTATTTATTTATACAATACTGCAGACCAATTTAATGGTCCAAGCAGGACGGGCAGAAAAAAAGAATGCTCACGCACATACAATGCAATGCAATGTAACAAAAACAATGAAGCAACAAAACGCAGAATTCACTTGAAACTACAAGTAATGGCCTGCGTCAAACTGTTTCTGCTGGTGGATTCTCAAGCATGCTAGTTGTCTCGCTTTTTCCGTTCGTTCTGTAAACATCTCGGCGTCGGGGTCAATGTCACTACATTCATGCACTAGCATTGCATCTAACATGGTTCGTACTTCTCGTCTGTGAATTAGGATGAACGGGGTCATCCGGGCTGTTCCTTGCCTGGTTGTGTTGTACGCAAACGTGATATATAACAAGATTTCGTCCCAATTTTTGTGTTAGACATCTACGTACATTTAAAGGTTGTCTTCAAATGTTTTGTTCAGACGCCCTGTAAGCCCGCTCGTTTGCGGGTGGTAGATTGTATTTTACGGTGGGTTCTTTCACTCAGCATCAGGACTCGATCCGAAAGAGCTGCCGTAAATGTGGTTCCTCTGTCTGTGATTATGATGCTTGGTGCATCATGCCTCAGTAAAACATTCTCGATGAAAAAGTGTGCTGCCTCCGCTGCTGTACCTTGCTGGATAGCCTTTGTTTCAGCATAACGGCTAAGGCATTCAGTTGGGACGACAAGCCAGTGGTTCCCGGCAGAGGAAGTAGGAAGTGAGCCCAAAATATCCATGCCAATCCGGTCGAATGGTGTTGTTTGGACCTGCACGGGCTACAGGAGGCCAGCTGGTTTAGTCGGCAGTGACTTCCGTCGCCTTGCAGTCGAGCTAAGTACGAACTTGGTGCTTTGTATCTATGGTCAGTCTTGGCCAATAGTACCAATGGCGTACTCTGGCCAACGTTCTCGTGTAACCTAAGTCGCTTGAAGTCACCTCATTGTGACATGCTTCGGGTACTTCGGAGTGAAGGGCTCCGGGGATTACGAGTAAATAGGCGGATCCCGTCGAAGAAAAGTTTGTTTCGTATAGCACTCCGCCCCGTAAGCAAAATGATGACAGCGCTTTTACGAAAACAGTTCGTGCTCTCTAAGATCTGCCGTGAAGGTAATTGATCAGGGTAAGTAACTCAGGGTCGCAACGTTGGTGCTGCGCAATGGCGGTCGTGTCGAGCACACCGAGGAATGCTGTTTCCTACTCATCTGGAAGAGTCGCCGATTTAATGGGTGAGTGGGATAGACAGTCAGCGTCCATATGGTGGTTTCTGACTTGTCTACGACCGTCTTGTATTTTTGCAGTCTGAGACTGCAACGCTCTCATCGCCCGATAGGATCGTTAAGATTTGTCAATCAACACAGTGAATAGTGGTCGCTGATGACTTTGAAAGGGCAGCCGTAAAATACGGGCGAAATTTTGTGACCACCCATATCACGGCGAGGCATTCTTTCTCAGTGGTGGAGTAATTAGCCACACCGTGTGTTAGTGTTCGGCTTGCATGTGCGACTACTCTTTCTGTGTCTTCTTGCAGCTGTACAAGCGCAGCTTCCCCATCAACACTGCTGGCATCAGTGTGTAGCATCGTTGGGGCTTTCTCATCAAAGTGGGCAAGCACTGGAGGCGTCTGTAGTCGCTGGCACAGGTTCTTGAAAACAGCTTCCTCTTCGTTGTACCATTGGAAGGCAACGTCTTCTCTCGTGAGGCGGGTCGACGGTGATGCGATGCATGTGAAGTCCACGATAAATCGCCTATAATACGCATGTAGGTCGAGGAAGCGTCGCACAGCCTTTTTATCAGACGGCTCGGGGAACTGTGCAATGGGTGCAATTTTTTCAGGATCAGGACGAACGCCTGCGTCACTGACGAAGTGGCCAAGAAATTGCAGTTCTTCATAGCAAAAGCAGCACTTTTCAGGCTTCAACATCAAGCCCGCGGATCGTATGGCTTGTGAAACCACCTTAAACCGTCTAAGGTGCTCGTCAAATGTTGCGGCGAAAACTAACATCATCAAGGTAGACCAAGCAGGTTTGCCACTTCAACCCAGAAATCGCGGTATCCATAAGACTTTGAAAGGTAGCAGGCGCTGAGCATAAACAAAAGGGCAATTCATATGAGCCATCTGGGGTCATAAAAGCAGTCTTCTCGCGTTCTCTTGCGTCTACTTTGATTTGCCAATATCCACTCCTCAAGTACATCGATGCAAAGTAACCAGCATTTAAAACTCTGTCGAGTGATTCATCTATACGAGGAAGTGGATACACATTTCTCTTTGTCACCGGATTGAGCTTTCTGTAATCTACACAGAAGCGCAGGGTGACGTCTTTTTAATGAAGACTGCAGGTGACCTCCAGGGGCTCTTTAAGAGGTGCATGACGTCATCTTATAGCATTTTGTCGACTTGCTCTTGTATCACTTCACGTTTCTTTGGAGCCATGCGATAAGGGTTTCGGTGAATTGGCCTCGCCATGTCCTCGGTAATTATTCGATGCTTGGTTACAGGCATGCGGCCAACTCTTGATGTTGTCTAAAAGCAGTCTTTGAATTCGGCCTGCAGCTCAAGAAGCCTCTTTCGCTCGTCCTTAGGCAAAGTAGTCCTAACGTCGAGAACTGGTGTTGAATCAAGTTTTGGCGCCTCGTCAACTACTGCCAAGGAGCCTTCTGCGTCTATGATATCGTCGAAGTAAGCGACGGTAATGCCTTTTGGAAGGTTTGGAAGGTGGAGGCGCTCAGCACTAAAGTGTGCGTCCAGCGGCAACACTGACGATAGCTCTTGCGATGGAAATGCCGTGTGTAAGGAGGAGCGAGCTTATTCGGTCTGCAACTCCTTCGCCGTCAAACTGAACAACGGCTGTCAGAGAAACAAGCGTGCATGACCAAGGAGGGGGAACTACATCGTCATCAGTTGGACGCAATTGGTTTCGTCGCGTCTGTGGTCAATTAGTTGCGTCCGGACTGCTTCAGAACGTGCTGAAACTATCTGCGATAATAATGACGGTACCGTATTTTCGTAAGGAATTTATTACCAGTGATTTTATCCTTAGCCCATACGGCGAGAACGACGAACGACGCAACGAAAAAAGAACCTTCGATGTCAATTCTCGCTGTGCGTCTTCCAGAAGGCATCAATAACTGTCCACTAGCCGTCGTTATTTGAAGGCCTGTCCAAGGTGTCTTCACTTTCTTGAAGCGGATGGCGACGTCCTGACTGAAAATAGAAAAGTCAGCACCACTGTCGACTAAGGCTGTCACTTTCTGGCTGTCAAGAAAAACACTCAGGTCGGTAGTCACAATGTCGTCGCTCTCACGTCTTGTTGGCTTTACAGCGTCGTTAACATGGAGGCTTTTCATCATCATCTTCATGGCATGCAACCTTACCACCGGAAGTGACCACCCTCAGTTTCACCGGCATGGTCTGGGTGACCTTCTTGCGTTAATGTCCGCGGAGGTACGTCGGTGTGACGAAGGCGAATGCACGGGAGAAAGAGAGCGGGATCGAAGTCCCAAACCTGGCTGGTGAGTAGGTACTGCCTCCTCGTCAGAAGTACGGTGGTCGTAAAAGTGAGAACAGGCTGCTTGGAAAGAAGCGTCCTCCTGGCGTGTTATCTATTCGTCTTACATGTGTACTGTCAGACCATAGTCGAAGAGAGCGGAACGAATCACTGCAGTGCCAGCAATGACGGGGAATATGACCTGCACCTGCGCTAAAGCATAGTGGATGTCCATCGATTCTTCGCCACGTAACTGTTATTTGGAGCGGTGGACGTCTGAGCCTCCCATCTTGCGACGATGTCTATGGTGCTGCTGTGGACGGCTGGTGGTACGTCGGTAGGCTTCACGGTCGGCTCAGGGTCTGCTCTTGTGGCGGTGACCAAGGGGCCATTGTCACTGGGTGGTATGGCGGCGATATAGCAGACAATGGACGTCGGAGAGCGTCGACTTAGCTCATGGGATGGTGCTCTTCAGCAGGACCAGTGGTAGAAATTGCGTGGCGGATTTCGTCGCGTGACAGTTCAGCGACGGACGCAATGGGAGTTTGAGCAAGCGGACCCTGGAACTTTTGTAGTTCTTCGCGAACTTTTTCCCTAATGAGGTCTTACAGGGGGCATTGGTTCTCAGGTATGGCGGCAGCATTGATTGGGGCGCCGCTAGGCATTCGATCATACTGCCTGCATTGTTGATGGAGGGCCCACTCAATAGCCGTACCCATCTTGATAAAGTCAATTGCGGTACTTGGTGGGTGGCGCACTAGCGCGGCGAAAAGTTGCTCTTTAACGCCGTGCACCAGGTAGGTAAGCTTCCTATTTTCAGTCATGATCGGGTCAGCTCGATGAAAAACACGAGTCATACCTCAGTGAGCATCGCAACGGTTTCATGGGGTTTTTGAACCCATAGCTCCAACAGCTGCTGCGCACGGTCCCGCCGATTGACATTTGCGAACGTGTTAACAAGCTGTTGTCGGAAGTCGCCCCAAGTCGACAGACTTGCTTCTCTGTTTTCATACTAAATAGACGCACCGCCTTCAAGGTAGAATCAGGCATGTAAGAGCTATTCTTGTTCAGACCACAGTTGGATCTTGTAAACACGCTCATAGTACTCAAGCCAGCCGTCAACGTCTTCATGGGCGGCACCACTAAAGTGATCAGGAAACAGCGGTTGAAAGATGGTTACTGGTGAAGGGTGTGTCGGCGGGGGGCCTTGGGACACCTGTTGCGGACTAGCGTTGGCCTTTTAGGGAGGCAAGCTGCGCCTGGGAGGTTCCGGGGAAGGAGATAACTCTAGCGCGACGCCTAGCAGCCGCCAACTGAATCGGTGCACGGGAGTTGCAATAGGTAGCAATGCGTCCGGGCTTGATGAACGGCTCCCAGTGGGAGTGTGGAGCATCGTGCAGGGTCGCGGTCCAGCACATTCACAAGTGTCACGGTACAACGCGAACAAAATGCAGATAGACGTTGACAGAGCGATTCTCAGCAGCCGAACAGCAAGATCACCTTTTTTATCTTCGACCAGCCAGAGCTCCAGCACCGGGTGTCTGCTGAATCTTCTTATCCTCGTTTCTGTCCACCAGTACACACGCGTCAATATATATATATATATACATATATATATATATATATATATATATATATATATATATATATATATATAGCAAGAGAGACAACTTTACCGACGCACTCGCACTTTGGTATAAATTTGCATATAAAGGGGTGACACGACGCTCATTCCTACATATCACGAACTTCAATCATAACTGGTCGAGGAATGGAGCCCCTTGCCCAAATTCAGCGTCCAATATGCGACGCTCATTCTGGTATCACGCCTCTTTCTCAAACTATGCTTTGGCGATTTACATCTACAGATACCACAAAAGTTTATTTAACTTTTATGAATGGTAATTGTCGGCATAGAGTTGTACTAGGCGTCAACGAGGACACATCTGCCTTGAATGGGGCTATAGCTGCCAAACACCGAAACATACATTCCGCAAACCGGTGCTCCCTAATCAATGTACAGTAAACATTTGATTACCCCTGTAAAGGCGCGTTTTACTTTCGTGTTATATGCCGATGCCTCTGACGGAGGCGATAACCATGTTTTTCAAGGAATAACTGTTGTTATATTTTGTCATGAGCAATACTCGTTCTTGCATATATTCAGGCATGCGCGTATGATAATTTGGCCTAACTTCTCAACCCTTTTCTTTCAAAATGTATCATTTATGGTGTTAGAGGTGTAGTGCATTGTTTACATTTATTGTATTTGTGTCAAAATTTCTAAACTGGCCCCCAGGTGGCCGCGTAAGTACACTTAACAAACGGCGTGAACAAAGTTTTTCTTTGAAAGAACAAAATGAGGCTGATTATAACGTTAAAGTATCCCTCGTTGCTTCCTTCCGAAATGGTCGTTAGCTGTATATTGCATTCAATTAAGTTTATTGTGCAACAAGGTTACGCGGAGACCAGGCGAAAAAGCTTCACTGGGCTGCTTGAAGGGAACCTTAAGAGATAGATATTTGTGTAAACAATCTTTGTCATGCACACTGCACCAGCTTGTTACTTGAGGCAACGAATGATGCGAAAATGACCCATCGCGTCATTCACTTATGCAGGACCAAATCAAAAATGAGAATAAACTATTTTCAATACGGCACACCATGTTTCATTGGTTCGTCGGCTTTTCAAAATTTTTGGTGTGCAACAAAATTGTCTGCTTGTTATAAGACATCACGAAGCCGGAGAGCATCTCTTTCAAAATATATTTCAAGTAGGCTAGCTGCCGATCACAAGAGCATCGGCTACATGTAGCAGCTGGCGAGATGGACTACGAGTTTAACGAAATATTTCCACATGCATCATAATGGTTGTTAGTAGTTTGTACTCGTATACATCTTGTAAGGTCGGGCGTCGCAGTCCAGTGGAGTGAGTCTTCTTTGTTGCAAAAGGGTGCGCTTCCCAAGGTGCCGATTCTCGGGAGACGATAATCTCGGCGTAAGCACGCCCGTTCTGGCAAGAAGACCGCTGTCGGTCGCCGCTTTTGACAACCAGCTAGATGGTCCCCGGCCAGCGAAGTGCCTGCGGGCGACGTGAGGACAGCCCGGTATGTAGACACCCATCTGTCAGCGTTAGAGCCCGTGGGACGGCTGCCACGCTGGATAGCGTAGTCATCTCGCGGTAATAAGAGGAGGCCTGCAGCCGAATGGCACCACCATTGTGTGCGTTCGTACAGTTCGCGAAACGTAGTGTGCAGGCCGGTCCTGACATCTGTCTCACTCCGACCGAGCGGTCGAGTGCTTGAATAGGAGAGCGGGAGGAGTGGACGGCAACAAGTGCTTAGTCTGTCCAATAAATGGACTGAATTGTTTTGCTTGGCCGTGAGGAGAATCGGGAGGGGCAACGAAGGCGTTAAAACCTGGCTCGCAACTCCTCGTGGTGGTTTTCGTCGCAGCTAAAAGTGCGCTGCACTATCGGCTATGCCGAGGCAACATGCGACGGTTTCAACGGTGAAAGAGTCTTGTGAATATGTACATAATTTCTTGTACATAAAGTCGAGTTCTTGCACCGTATCGAAAGGCGCTTGTCTCCATCCTTTACAAGCAGCAGCAGCTACAACAAGACGAGATGGACACCAAGCAACGAATCTTCCACTTCGTCCTACAGCAACAGCTGCTACGAAGCTGAGAGAGCTCTGCTCAAGGGAACAGAGGGAGTGGGTAGAAGGTGGAGTTTTACTGGCGCTGTCAGACAGGATTGAAACGACGACGACAGGGAACGCTCTGCGAACCAAGGAGTTCGTCGGGTTGCGCAGGACACGCAAAACGAAAGCCAAGACATCGGCTTGTCCAACGAAGAAGCAAGCCACCGAGCTGAGGATGTTGCGGTGCGGCAGCCATCGACCCGAGGATGTCAACGGTTTGGCAGCTGCCATCCCAATCAATCGATTCGGTGACAACCCAGGTGACTTCGGGCATTGTCGAGGATCTGACGGCGGGCAAGACAAGAGAACAGTGAGCAGCAACTTCAAAAGTCGTGAGTCCTCTGGCGTTCTTTCATCTCAGGGGTGCTGCTGCCTTTCTTGAGTCTTTAGGTGTCCTATGGACAGGAGGTTTGCCCACTTAAACCGGGACAGGCCAGCGCAGGCCATGAGTCGTGAGTCAGGAGGCGAGAGCGATGTGGTGATCCCGGAAGAGGGTAGTGCGAGGAAGAGCGAGAGAGATAACCGTTTCGGAAGTCTCACGCCGGAGCATAGACTGCAGGAGTTGCGGTTGGAGATGAAGAGACTATCGCAGATGATGGGTGGAAGCTCTCGGTGGAGTGGACCTAAGTTCGGCAGGCGGGATTCGTGTAGCGAACTAACCATTGCCCCGCCTGCAACTTCCAAGCCCTAGGAAAGCGCGAGGGGCAGTGGTCATGTGACTGTAGCTTCCATATCGGTCCTGTTTACTAATATCAGAAGTGTTCTTAACAAGTATAACTCTCTATCATCAGCGATCGACACATGCTCCGCTAAAATTATCGCGTTAACTGAAACTTGGCTCTGCGGGCAAGTGTGCGGCTCCGAGATATTTTTAAACGCTCATCGCTTCTCACTTTTTCGTCGCGACCGTGGCACACAGAGAGGCGGTGGCGTACTTCTGGCTATTTCCAGCGATATCCCATCATCATCTGTACACGTTCATACTAATCTAGAAATGATATGGGCTGTGGTAACGCTTAGTCACCAGAATGTAGTCATCGGGGTATGCTACCGCCCACCCTCACCCTCGCCTACATTCAGTAGCGAACTTCAAGATGCCATAAACGTTGTTAGTACGCGTTTCCCTACATCGCCGTTGCTCTTGCTGGGTGATTTCAATTTTCCCAACATAACCTGGAATTCCCATTCCCCTTTAATATTTCCGCTTTCGTCCCAAGCTCGCGAATTTTTAGACGTTTGCTCGGTATTTTCCTTACAGCAAATGTGTACACAAGCAACCAGAATAGTAGCTCACGCTGCAAACACATTAGACTTAATTCTAACAAACAGTTCCGATATAATATCGCCCATAACGTACCTTCCGGGTCTTAGCAATCATTTGCTTCTACATTTTTCCATTAACTTAGCCCACCCGAAAACAAAGAAAAAGAAGAAAATCATTCGTGACTATAACAGAGGTGACTTTGAGGCAATCAACAATGACCTTTCTACCTTCACTGATCTTTTTCTCGACGGTTTTGACGATCGCAGTGTACAAACTAATTGGAATATGTTTTCAGATAAAATAATTCAACTCACTGAACAGTACATCCCACACCGCAGTGTAACCAACAACTCAAATGCACCCTGGTACAACAGCCATATCCGGCGTTTGTCAAACAGGAAAAAGCGTTTCTTTCGCGCCGCAAAACTTTCGCCTTCTAATGAACGTTGGGCTTTATATGCAACAGCGTCTACGTTGTACATTCAAGCCCTTCGAGATGCAAAAAAACATTTTCATTCCCATGTACTACCTTCCATGTTAACCACAAATGTTAAGAAATTCTGGCGAACTTTTAATCCCTCAACCGATGACGCTATCACACTGACCGATTCCTCTGGCGACCCCATTTCATCTGATATTTGTGCCTCAGTTTTTAACCGTACATTTGCTGAGAACTTTTCTGCCCATTCTGCTGTTAATAACCCCACAACAAACAGCCATACCTTTGAAAGTATGCCACCTATACTAATCAGTACACTTGGTGTTCTTGAGCTCATTGGTGGACTTAGCCTTCATTCAGCTCCCGGCTGTGATAATATTAGTAACAAGTTCTTGAAAAACACTTCGGCCTACGCTGCGTTAATCTTAACTAAACTTTTTCAACAGTCTCTTGATCAGTCCATTCTTCCAAATGAGTGGAAAATTGGGAAGGTCATTCCAATTCACAAGTCTGGAAGCAAGACATCTCCACTTAACTATCGCCCCATTTCCTTAACCAGCACATGTTGTAAAATGTTTGAGCATATTATTTTCACTAACCTTGTCGGTTTTCTAGAATCCAACTCTTTTTTCTGTTCAGCACAACACGGTTTTAGAAAACATTACTCATGTGAAACTCAGCTAATAACCTTTACTCATGCGCTACATCAAGTACTAGATCGATCATCGATCATTGACTGCATATTTTTAGATTTTTCTAAGGCATTCGACAAGGTTTGTCATAAATTGCTACTGCTTAAACTAAACACGCTTAATATTGGTATTAATTTACTGAAATGGATTGAGTGCTTCCTTTTAAACCGCTCACAATTTGTTTCTTTTAATGGCTTTAACTCAGAGTTTACAGATGTCTATTCGGGAGTTCCTCAAGGTTCAGTCCTTGGGCCTTTATTATTCCTAATTTATATTAATGATCTTCCTTCCATTGTTAACTCTAATATTCTCCTATTCGCGGATGACTGTGTTGTTTTTAGAGAGATAACGAACTCTAATGATGTTGCCTCACTTCAGTCTGATCTTGGCGCAATCGCAGACTGGTGCAGTGAATGGCTAATGCAACTAAATATTAATAAATGTAAAGTCATGCGTGTTTCCAGAAAATCTTCCCGTCCACCACCATACCACATTGATAACATTCATTTAGAATCAGTAACTTCATATAAATACCTCGGTGTTTACATTACTGCAAACCTAAACTGGTCTGCTCATATCGAGCACTTAATTAACAAAGCTAACCGCATGTTAGGCTATCTTCGTCGAAATTTTTATCACGTTCCTTCCTCCTTGAAACTCCTGCTCTATAAAACACTAATCCGATCGAAATTAGAGTATGCTACATCGGTGTGGGATCCCACCCATATCAACTTAATTACTGCTCTAGAGATGGTTCAGAACAACTCTGTACGTTTCATTCGCGCTAATTACAGTCGCACCGCCAGCATAACTTCTATGAAATCAGACCTTTCCCTCCCATCATTATCACTGCGCAGAAAAGTGTCACGCATTGCCTTGTTTCATAAAATGTATCATCATCCTGATCTGCGCGATCGACTCATCCCTCACCCATCTTATGTATCCCATCGCACTGATCATCGTCACAAAGTTGGATTCGCTTCATGTAATACTGAGTACTTTTATCAATCATTTCTACCACGAACCTTTCGCGATTGGAATGGCCTTCCCGCTGACATTGTAAACATTAATAACTGTAAACATTTTCGCAATTCTGTAGCTAATATTGTATACTCAGGCTCTTTCTAACTTATAGTGCGTCTCTATTGTACTTGCATATTTTGTTCCTTTTATTTTGTTACCTTTTTGTGCTTTTACCACTCCCCCTCTGTAATGCCTCTGGCCCTGAGGGGTATAATAAAATGAAATGAAATGAAATGAAATGAAGACGCTACTCAAAATTCTTCACAGGGGCGTTACCCAAATACCCTGTCGAGGCTGAAGCGCCGGTGTTGTTTGAGTCCGTGGAGAGCGCCCTAGAAGCGTACGAGGTACCAGGGGAGTTTTGGGGATGGTTGGTTTTTTCGTTGGTAGCAGAGAGAGTCCCATTTTGTCCACGCGACTAAGCCCAACAAAGCATAGAGATTACCAGGTAGTCAAGCAAATGGTGCTTGACGAGCTCAAACTTTTGGAAGGGGAGTATCTAAGACGATTCTTGGGGTCAGGGAAGCGTGCCAATGAAAAGTGGAGACCTTTTTCGACACATTTAGAGAACTACCTCCACTTTTGCCTTGAGGCCAGGGGGTGTCGACATTCGAAGGCCTGGTTAAGCTTCTGGTTGCCGACTAATTAAAGAAAAATTTCTCAGAGGAGGCCATGCGGTATGTGACACTCAAGGAAGGGAGAACGTGGATGAGCGCACCGGAGATATCCGCGTTGCTGCGAAAGTTTGAGGAAGCGCAGGGTGCGAACAGCGTTGCGAGACAGGCGAATCAAAAGCCATCGAAATTGCAGGGCGCGAGCAAATCTGGAGCTCAGAATGAGACTGCGAAGAGAAGCGGTGCGAAGAAAGCCTAGGCGCAGAATGAAATCGTAAGTCCAGGGCATGCTACAGTTGCGGTAGCGCAGGGAACCAAAAATGGAATTGCCCTTAGCGCCAGAAACAGCCGACTGAGGGGTTCCAAGCGCTGAGAGCGAGCGCTTCGCGGCACGCATTTCAATGAGAGAACCGGTTGTAGCACGCAGTGACCTTATCGGCATGTCACTAGATTGTGGGAATGAGCATATAGGAGTGGTTTTGGAAACGGAGGCGGAGATCACTTTGTTGCGGGAGAGCGCGATTCCACTGAAGATAGTTAAGCTGCAAGGCACTATTTCCTTAACGTCTGCGTTCGGTGGTACATTGAAGGCAAACTCGCGGTAGTCCAGTTGACGATGTTAAGCGAAATCGGCGTTAGCGCTGACCTAAAGGGAACGGTTCCCATGCTTTGCCCGTTAACTGACCGACTGACAGGACGAGCGGATTGCCTGCTGTCATAAAAAATGCCGCCATATCCACGAAGTGAATGATGATGAGTGGGTGAAGCTCCGGAGGTAAACCTGGTAAATCATGAATCCTCCGTACATGTTGCCCACTCGATGTTATTGCAACGGTCCCCTAGCGTACGTCGCCGCACTATATCGAACGATGACACGCGCCATATGTGGCATCATTCCTATTTTATAACACCTCGCATCTTTCATAATCAACTACACGTACCGCCGTCTAGTTTATAACATCTTGCATCTTTTGGACGGACGGACGGACGGACGGATGGACGGATGGACGGATGGACGGATGGATGGATGGATGGATGGATGGATGGATGGATGGATGGATGGATGGATGGATGGATGGACGGACGGACGGACGGACGGACGGACGGACGGGCGGGCGGACGGGCGGACGGATGGATGGATGGACGGACGGACGGACGGATGGACGGATGGATGGATGGACGGACGGACGGACGGACGGATGGACGGATGGATGGACGGACGGACGGACGGACGGACGGACGGATGGATGGATGGATGGATGGATGGATGGATGGATGGATGGATGGATGGATGGATGGATGGACGGACGGATGGACGGATGGACGGATGGATATGGCTGTACCCTTTAGATCGGGCGGTGGCTAGCGTAATACTTAGAACTGAACGAGAGGTGGCTACATACAGGGGACGCACAGCCCACGCCTTAAGGAGCTTCGCTCCTAAAAGCGTGGAAATTGCTTAAAGATTAGTGCGCTTCCGAGAGCATGTCGAAAGGCGCAGAGGAGACAGGCGGCCCACAGCTGACGCCAAAGAGTGGCCCGGTGAACGCGGGCAAAGTGCGTAAATTAGAGGCCAAGAGCCCTGAAAGTCAGGGGAAAACCACGACTATAAAGGGTATGATCACCCATGTTGTCATAGAGAGTGAGCATGACGACAAACTTTTGGGCAGCTGCGCGTCGCCCGATGTATCGCAAGCGGCGGGCTGGAAAGATACATGCGCACCCTAGGGGTTCCGCGCAAAGGAGCATACCGAAGTAAAGCCGCAGATAGCCGGGGAGGGCGCGGAAGCGGAAGGCATTGTTGAGCGACAACGCGAGCGTTTGTGCGTGGCACAAAGGCCGGCGTAGCCTCAAGAGCTAGCGGACGCGAGTGAATTGCGGCTTTGTTGCCCAAAAGTTAGGCCTGTTGGCGTATCGTTTGAGCAAGGCGTGGAATTTAGCGATGCTGATTATGAACCGTGGCCGGCAGCAGCATGTGCCGCAGGTACTTGCCCAGGTTCCGATCGCTTGGCCGATGCCGGAAAACGAGACCTTGACAATTTTAGTAAGCACAGGGTGCCGTTCAGCAGCCAACCTAATGCGACTTCGGTGCGACAACTAGAAGCCCTTGAAGAGGAGAAGTTAACCCGAAAGAACTCGCATCTACATAGAAGCGTAAAAAGGAATGTGGGAAGACTTTTCGAGTGGGGACAGTCTTGCGAGAGTCATTTGGAGAGCTACTTGGGGCGTGTTGCAGGTTCCCTTTATAAGGTGCCTGATGGTGAGGAACTTGCGGTCGATCAGGGGTTGATCGGGCATCGATCGCGTTTGCATGGCACGGGTTTTCTACAACTCAATGCCGCGATTCTTTGTCAGTCAGCTGGAGTTCGGGAGCGTTCGATTTCCGGCCCTTCAGCGCACTGGTGACCATGGTCTGTGGCCGCCAGCCACTATTGTTGGCAACGCATGCACACTGTCGAAGGCACCTAATAGTTTCTCGGGAAATGGCAGCGGCGCATCAGGGGCCGTTGAGACAATAGAGGACTAGGCACGTGGTGGGACACTCCTTTAGTTAAGAGTGACGAGCGCGAACCTGGAGACACTTGAACAGCGCCATGTGTAGAAATTTGTGTGGATCTCAGTGAAGTGCATTTTATGTGTGTCTGTAAGCACGCATGAGTTAAGGTATTCTTTGTTTGACTTGAACGGCGCCATGCGTGAAAGGGTGTGTGTGTTTCAGTGAAATGCCTTGTGTATATGTACTACTGTAGGCATGCAGGAGTTTTGTTGTTTGATTTGCCTGCTTTATAGATTGTACTTGAGTACACAGTGACCTCATGTAGGTTTTCTCATTTCGGTTGCTTTGTGGCAGCGCCCATTTGGTGGGGCCCCAAGGTTTAAGCAGAAAGAATATTGCACGCGTTGCAGAAACGCCTCTGTCGTTCAAGGAACTGCGAAGTGCGGCCGCAAGGCTGGGGACGTTCGGCGCCATTCCTTTATATTGTTGTTATTCGCGTAGCTGCATTTGAGCGCTTGCGCGAATCTTGGGAAGTGCGTGTAAGGTCTTACGTGGCAGGCCAGGGCAGTGAGTCTTCTTTGTTGCAAAAGGGCGCGCTTCCCAAAGTGCCGATTTTCGGGAGACGATAATTTCGGCGTAAGCACGCCCATTCTGGCAAGAAGACCGCGGTCGGTCGCCGCTTTCGACAACCAGCTAGGTAGTCCCCGGCCAGCGAACTGCCGGTGGGCGACGTGAGGACAGCCGGTATGTCGGCACCCATCCATCAGGGATAGAGTTCGCGGGACGGTTGTCACGCTGGCCAGCGTAGTCATCTCGCAGTAATAGCAGGAGGCTTGCAGCTGAACGGCGCCACCATTGTGTGCTTTCGCACAGCTCGCGGAACGTAGTGTGCAGGCCGGTCCTGTAATCTCTCTCTCTCCAACCGAGCGGTCGAGTGCTTGAATAGGAGAGCGAGAGGAGAGGACGGCAACAAATGTTTAGTCTGTCGAATAAACGGACTGAATCGTTTTGGTTGGTCGTGAGGAGAATTGGGAGGGGCAATATGGGGGGGGGGGGGTAAAAAACTGGCTCCCGACACCTCGTGGTGGTTCTGGTCGCCGCAAAAAGTGCTTTGCACTATCGCCTCTGCCGAGGCAACATGCGACGGTTCCAACAGTGAAAGAGTCTTGTAAATATGCACATAAGTTCCTATACATAAAGTCGAGTTGTTGCAACCTATCGAAAGGTGCTGGTCTCGATCCTTTACAAGCAGCAGCAGCTACGACAAGACAAGATGGACACAAAGCAACCAACCTTCCACTCCCTTCTACAGCAACAGCGGCTACGCAGCTGAGAGAGCTCTGCTCAAGGGAACAGAGGGAGTGGGTGGAAGGTCGAGTTTTACTCATCTCTGTGAGCTCATACTTGCTGAGAAAAAGAGAAGTAGAGAGAAATAAGCAGCACTGCACCAGTGTGCTTGTTTGGTCTCCGAGATGTATTTTGAGCTGTAAAGGACAATTCAAATTCAGTAAAAACCAACTAGCCCGATTCCTATTGAAGCCTCTATAGTGCTAAAAAATGCCACGCCTGCGCGGATGGCGCAGCACAGTGACAGCGGAAGCTAGAAGAGTGGTCTTTCAAAGCCTCTTCTAAACACTCATTGCGTAGCTGCTGCAAGCACAGACGCTTGATATGCAATAAGGCATTAATAATAAATCTTTTTGGGTAGTAGGCTGGCATTCACTTTGCTATTTATGTCTGAAGTGGGTATCCGCCACAGTTTTTAGGAGAACAATACCCACTTTTTGCAATGAATTGGAGCATTTCATGACCCACTCTTTACGCAATCCGCATTGTGCGAAAACTGGTCTTTATTTCGATGTTCTAAAACGTCTTATAAATCATATTAACCTGACTGCTTTCCCGACGTCAAGCCTACCCAAGGCAAGATTTCCAACAAATCCCAAGCACCAACGTGTCTCAGGGGTAGCATATTGGGCAGGCACCCAGCGAACTCGGGTTCGATCCCCACTGTGTCAACGATACTTGGTTTTTTTTCTAATTTCGTGCGATGTGGTTACGGACACCGGCGACGGCAGCGTGGGACAACTACGGCGCCGCGCATCACCCAAGTTTTAGTCTGAACAGTTTTCGCTGTGAAACGATGGTAGGTAACCTTCTCGCTGGTCCGGTGGATCAAATTCTTTTCAAGCTTAAAAGCTGAGTCTCCTATTGAGCTCAAGTTCACTGCTTTATTTGTGGTCACATTGCAATATGCCACTATGCCTCCAAGTTAGCATAAGCAAGGCTGATCAGGTTTATCATAGACTAAAGCAGGAAAAATTTTAACCTCTAAGTATAGAAAAACGTAACCACAAAAAACTATTCGTCCCACTCGACGACTTGCACTAGCTTCGACAGAGCAGAAGGCGATAGTATATTCTTTTCGAAGAAAATTCTTTTCCGGAAGCAACGAATGCTTTGACTGGTTTTTAAAGAGTTTGCTCGTTTCCAACCGTAACTGCATCAACAAGTCACAGCAGAATTAAAACATGAAGAACTGATGTAATTTTGTAGGGCCACTGCTCAGCGCTTGCCAGATGTGCAATACTACAGGAGAAGATGCGAAAGCGTCGCACAGGCGAATCACGGCGCAAAGAGCCTACAAGGACAATCACCACAGTGCTATTGTTGGTGAAATTTCGCTCTCTTGCAATGATTGCCTCATAACATTTTCATTCCCCGTAATAACAAATTTGATTAATTACTGTTGTGACTGAAAACTTCGCTTTACTTGTTAGTTTCCCGAGCATGCAGCCAAGAGTGACCATGATGCACTTTTGAAAGGGGGGGTGGAGACTCAGCGCCCCCCCCCAACTTTTCTGTGGGAGGGGGGCGGGCACCCCCGTTGCGCCCCGTCCGGGCTGATACGCCTATGACGCACTGTCTCTATTCTCGAACATATCGGTGTTCTTACTCGCACCTCATCGGTTTCGCTGGTCTTCCACTGCCGACGCTTGCATTCGGCTTCCCTGGCTCATGCTTCGTCGGTGTTGCATCACCATTCACGAACGCAATCGGCTTAACTACCCCTCGCAATGCAGGCAAAAGTCGGGAAAGGTACGTGCACACTAGCGCGAGGCATGCCGCGACCGCGTCCCGCCTGTCGGCGTGATCGCAAGCAGCGAAACAAGCAGCGGCGCGCTGCAATATGGGCAAGCAGCGGTGCGCTGCCCATATTGGCGGCCCCGCGAGATTCTCGAAGTGCGCGCACCTGCCAGCTCGCGGTTTCTTGCTGACAGATGGAGGGATGTAGAACAGATGAGATGATTCCCACGTAAGAAGTCTGCTGGAGCGTTACGAGCGGTGCAAAAGGTTAGGCGAGGAAAAGCTGACATATGGTTAGTGCGTGGCAGGCGAGGGAGAAAGACGTGATAACGCACTGCAGCAAGGGCAGCAGTGCGGACGGAGGGACAGCGTTTTGTAAGCTAGTGAAGGAGCTGCTTCCTACCTAAAAAAAAGCAGGTGGGGCCACAGCATTCGTCTGTGCCTTCTGAGAGTGAAGCACTGAAACGGGATTCTCCGGTGGGCCAACAACCAGCATCCGAAAACAACGTGCACCCAGCCAGCAGCAGCACATGTTGAGCCAGCGGCTACAGGAGGTGATGCCGCCGAAGGTGATGTACCAGCTCTGCGAAAAGTGGTGGGTGACGTGAATTGGTCAGCGGTGACAACGGGAAAAGCGGCTGAGAGCCAACCAGCGTCCAAGTGCGGTGATCTTAGAAGTTCAAAGGAGCCACACTCCGAAAAAGGCAGCGTACACACATCTACAAATTTGGCCGCAGCGTCGAAACGGCCCCATTCCCCGACTACCAATGGCCATGCTCAGGAAACGGTGCCTGGCGTTGAGGAATCCCTGCAAAGACGCCACAAGTACGGCGGTCGACCCTTCGACCGCACCGTAACGTTCTGGCCGACAAATGCGACAACCAACCTTAGCACAGTAAAGGGTAGCGCCACTTTGTCAAAGTCCTGGCAAAATCTGAAGACGGGGTTGAGTATAGGGCATATAATCGTTCGTGCGTGATATGCGGCTCGTTCCCCTATGTCATGTGCATTCGCGAGCAAGCATGCGGAGTTTTCATGCAGCGTCAATTCTGGAGAGCGGAAATGATATTTGGTTGTTTTCTGTATAGGCAGACCAGGTAGCTCAATCGACACATTCATTGCCAACAATCTCACAATGACTTCGAAGCTGCCCCGCCGCGGTGGTCTAGTGGCTAAGGTACTCGGCTACTGACCCGCAGGTCGCGGGTTCGTATCCCGGCTGCGGCGGCTGCATTTCCGATGGAGGCGGAAATGTTGTAGGCCCGTGTGCTCAGATTTGGGTGCACGTTAAAGAACCCCAGGTGGTCGAAATTTCCGGAGCCCTCCACTACGGCGTCTCTCATAATCATATGGTGGTTTTGGGACGTTAAACCCCACATATCAATCAATATCATGACTTCGAAGCTATTAAAAATTTTTAATGTCCATTCTAACTATCCGTGGCCACACAGGCATGCATGGTCGTTGCCATTTATGTGATAACGATCTCACCATTTTCGTTACAATCACAATTTTTTGTGTGGTCGACAGTCTCCTTTAAATTGCTCGCGATCTAAAGTATGCTACCCTTTACATAAAATTGAGTCATATGTTAATCCTTCACTGAAAGAAGACACTGCTATCTTTATCGATTACATCGTAGTAATACACAATATTGTCGCAGTACAACGCGAACAAAGCACAAGTACACCTTGAGGCAGCGAAAGCAGCGTGTTCTCAACAGCTGAGCCACAAGATCTTCTTCGTTCTCGCGTCAAGCCAGAGGCCCACTACCTGGTGTCCGCTAAATCCCCCCCATCATCGTTTTTGTCCACATGTAGACACGGGTCATTTGCCTGCCTCTCTAAGAGCATCGACCCGATGCGAAGTCAATAATGCAGTTTTTGTTAAAATATAAGTCTCACGCAATCACTCGCTGACGTAAGGCTTCATGCGCACAACGTGAACGAGTTCAGGATGGTGCTGGCGACGATTGGTACTACACGAATTGTCGGGAACAACTTCGTAAGTGACGTCACTCAGTTGTCGCAGTACTCGGCATGGCCCAAAGTATCTTCTTAAGAGCTTTTCTGATAGTCCTCGTTTCCGTACGGGTGTCCAAATCCATACTTTGTCGCCAGTTTGATAGACAACTGCTCTGCGGTGAGCATTGTAGCGGCCTGCATCGTACTCTTGCTGCTGGCGGATCCGTAAACGTGCCAGTTGTCTAGCTTCTTCCGCGCGTTCCGTAAACGTGTTGGCGTCTGGGTCGATGTCGTCACTTTCGTGCAGCAGCATCGCATCTAACATAGTTCGTACTTCTCGTCCATGAACGAGGCTGAACGGGGTCATGCGGGTCGTTTTTTGCTTGGCCGTGTTGTACGCAAACGTTATGTATGGCAAGATTTCATCCCAATTTTTGTGTTCAATGTCTACGTACATTGAAAGCATGTCTTCAATGGTTTTGTTCAGACGCTCCGTCAGCCCGTTTGTTTGTGGGTGGTAGGCAGTGGTCTTACGATGCGTTGTTCCACTCAGCATCAGGACGTGATCCAAAAGAGCTGCCGTAAATGTGGTTCCTCTGTCTGTGATCACGACGGTTGGTGCACCATGCCTCAGTACAATATTTTCGATGAAAAATCTTGCCACCTCCGCTGCTGTTCTGGAGTTCTGGAGTAACCTCATATGTTTCAGTCATATTGCTAGCGCCTCCAGGAGAACCACATGTCCTGCTTTGGCTAGTGGGAGACGACGACGTTCACGGGAGAAACTTACGTGCTGTTCACCCGCGTGCCGCTTGTGTAGCCTGTGTGGCATGCGAGTATATGAGCTTAGGTAAATTATGTTTATTTTTACAACGCCTCGTGTCTTCAATGAAGCCCGAAGGCAAAACAATTCAAAATATTCACTAAGTGCTTGAAGTATGCACTAATGACAGGATATTCCTATCGCGTACAACATTAAAAGGCAAAGCTTATGGGTGCCCAGTTTTCTTAAGAGAGGAGGTAGACCTTTAAGCCCGATTATAGAGAACGAGGAAGAAGAAGGAGGCCGTAGGTTATATTTTATAATATCATCACCATCATTCTCAAAAGTAGCAGGCTATAGACATTCATGTCTTTCGCCGCTACAGCTCTTATGTAATGATTTTGAATAATAAAGATTGTAATAAATAGGCTCATTCATTTGAATACTGTTGCTTCATCGTTCCGAAAAAGGTAACTACGCCATTTGTTTGCTTAGATTCAAGAGCAGCACCAAATTTGTAATTATATAT